>NC_066584.1:203799743-204126298 GCF_024323335.1 Lathyrus oleraceus
TACACTTTCCCTAATCACCCTTTTTAAGCCCAATCACCATTGGCATGCCCCAAAGACACTCCCCCGCGAATCCCAAACATACTTGGTATAACTTGCAAACCCTGCGTTTCATACATTCCCCCATGAAAGCCCAAGCACACATTGGCATACATAACATCACATCATAAGTATCTCCTTAACTTACTTAAATTAACTCGTTAGAGTTTGGAATTTCCCAACCATTGTTAGGATTTTTTCCTAATAAATGTTCATCCTCAAACACAGTCGCATGTTCCAGCCGTTGCTAGGGATCATCGCTAAACTGTTTTGTTTCCTTTCAAGTTTCCCTAGAAGAGTCAAGCATTCTAGCCGATGCTGAGAAACATCGATGTACTTCTTCTATCCCCAGAAAGTCATCATCATATTTTCCAATTTCCCTGCAGAGTCAGGTATTCTAGTCGTTGCTAAGAATCTTCACTGAACTGTTTGATCTTCCCGGAGGATTTCAGGTATTCTAGCATTTGTTATGAATCGTCATTGTACCTTTGTGGAAAAATTATATCTCTAGTCGAGTCAGGTATTCTAGCCATCGCTAAGAATCGTCACTGTACCTTTGTGAAAAAATTATATCTCCAGTCGAGTCAGGTATCCTAGCCATCACTAAGAATCGTCATTGTACCTTCACGGAAAAGTCGCATCTCCGGTCGAGTCAGGTGTTCTAGCCGTTGCTAAGAATCATCACTGAATTTGTTTGTTTAACCCCCAATAGATGTTAGGTGTTCCATTCGTTGCTAAGGAACACTGTATTGTTTTTCCCCAGTCGTTACTAGGAGTGATCACCCTTTTTTCTCATTCCCTAGTGAAATTTTCTTTCCTCAATTCTCTTGGGTTTTTGACATCAAAATTGTATCAATAAGAAGATACTTAGAATGCATACATCACATTGCATGCATAATCATCATAACCATGCATAATCCCTAACAAAATCCTCACATTATCATCCTCTGGCAGGGCAAATTTTTCGTTACTCCCATTAGCATTTAATCCTCTCTTACCTCGAACACATTGGAAGTCGTCACTGTCCATATATTCAGGTCCGAGAAAATTAAATAGGGGAAGCTGTCATACCCCAAAATTCACCCTACCCTTATACAACTTTCATTCGATCCATCACCCTACCCCCATACAACTTTCATTCGATCCATGACCCTACCCCCATGTTGGTGTAAGCCCTAGAGGCCAATACTTTTGGTACTTGTATCGAATAATAAAAGGCTTTTCTTTATTACGTTTGTTTAATAAAGTCCCTAGAATAGCTAGTCCGTTTAATGTATTAAGTGTGACTTAATCATGAGAACACATTAAACATAAGGACACTATTCTTAAAGTATCCGTAGTCGAGCTTTAGTGTGAAGTGGGATAACATTAAAGCATTAAGACTATTATGTTTGTAGACTGATGATCACATCTCATGGATCATGGATAAAGAGTTATCAAGTCTTAAACATAGGTATGGATATTAGGAGTAATATTTATACCGGATTGACCCGCTATGAGAATACTATATAGAAAGTTATGCAAAGTGTCATAAGTTATTCTCATGGTGATAATGGTGTATACCACTCTTCGACCTGAAACCACTATGGATCCTAGATGTAGAGTCGAGTGCTTTATTGCTGATCCAACGTTGTCCGTAACTGGATAACCATAAAGACAGTTGATGGGTACTCCACGAAGCATGCTGAGGGACATGAGTGACCTAGATGGAATTTTCCCATCCTGCATAACAGGATAAATGTCTATGGGCCCAATATTGAACTGGACAAGGATGACACGGTCTATGCCTTGTGTTCAATATAGACATAAGGGCAAAAGGGTAATTATACACATAAGTATTATCACAGAAGGAATTGCCAGATCACTTGACATTTTCGTGTCTTGGGTAGCAGTGATGTGTTGCTAGATACCGCTCACTGTTTATTATGTTAAATACATGATTTAATATAATTGCCAATGCCGCGAAAACCTACAGGGTCACACACAAAGGACAGATTGATGAGAGATAGAGTAACTAAGGAATACCGTAAGGTACGGTGCCCTTAAGTGAATTATAGAACATCGTAAGGTACGGTGTACTTGAGTAGAATACGAAATATGGTAAGGTACCATGGGCTTAAGTGATTTTGGGCATATTATAAGATATGAGTCAAAATACACTTAAGTGGGCTTTTAGCTTGAAGCCCACACAAGTGGTTCTATAAATAGAACCCTTGTGCAGAAGCATTTTTTTGCGGTTGCATTATTTTCGTTTTCTCTCTCTCTCTCTCTCTCTCTCTCTCTCTCTCTCTCACTCAAAGCCTTCATTCGTACCAGCTAGCACTATGATTGAAGGAATCCGTTCGTGTGGACTGAGTAGAGACGTTGTCATCGTTCAACGTTTGTGATCGCTCCGTGGATCTGCATCAAAGGTTTTGATCGTCACAAGAGATCTGCACCAAAGGTTTCAATCGTCACAAAAGGTAAATATTCTATCACTGATCATGACCATTCGTAAGGATCTCTAAAGGAGAAAATTTTAATTTCCGCTGCGTTTTGGATCGCAATTCTCCTTCACCCCATACAACTTTCATCTGATCCATGTACCTATTACCCCTACATACATTCATCGTTCCATCACCATAATTGCATTAACATCCAAAACCAAAGGCATGTTGCGCGGGCTCAAGGCATGGTGTTCATACCTGAGAAAACACCACCAAAACAGGAAAAATTCACCTTTTGGACAGTGTAATCGATTACACCAACCTTGGTAATCGATTACCTGGCTGAAAAACAGGCTCCCATGCCATTTTTGGTGCATGTAATCGATTACACCTACGAGGACAACAGCAGTAACTCTGTTTTCTACACATAGTACATTTTGCTTCACCCCCTTTCCCACTTACTTTCCCTATAAATAGGGGTACTATTTCCCCTCATTTTTTATGCTTCCTAGTCCCCAAAAGTTTTTTCCAAGTACCATTCACTCTCCTCTCCAAACCTAGGCCAAAACAAATAAATCTTCCTCTCTCAAAAAGTCACCCCACCAACTTTTTTTATCCTCTTTCACATTTTTTTCCAAAACTTCTCACTCTCTAACACTCACAAATCAGCCCCTTCACTAAGCTTCCATCCTAAATACTTTCATCCCAAACCCCTTTGCTTCACATTCAAGTTCAACACCCTTTCAACCTAGTTTTTTTTCCACATCTTTGGGTAATGATTTTAGCTTAAACTTTGTTAACTTTTTGGTTCTATTTTGTGTTGAAAATGATTGTTTATTCTTGGTTGATCTTTTGAGAGAAGTTAGATTCAAGCTTTCAAAAATGGTTAACTTTGGTTTACACACTTTTTTTGAGTTTTCTTGCTCTTACTACCTTTTTATTCACCTTTTTTAGCCTTGCTTTATTTTTGTTATCATTTTCTTTTATTATGGACTTGTTGTTCTATTTGTTTGGTTGATGAGGTCTATTAGATCATGACCATGGTTGTTTAGAGTTGATTAAATCTTCAATGTTTCAAACCTATTAATGGTTGATCAATAGATCATTCATGATACTTTGAGGCATTGATAGATTGCCTCTATTTCAACCATATTTAAGTGATTTGATGCATAGATGAAACCAATGCTTTACAATAACTTGCTAATCCATTTGCTTATTGTTACTAACCACTAACTACTAACTCCTAACATTTATGTTATTACACTTTAATTCCTTGCAATTTAGTTTATTGTTCACTTTATTTCAAGTATTTTATGTTAATGTTCATTATCTACTAACTTTCCTAACATTTATACTATTGTACTTTAATTCCTTGCAATTTATTTTATTGTTCACTTTATTTCAAGTATTTTATGTTTATGTTTATTGTTATCTAACTATATCATTTACATTATGCTAATTTATTACCATCTTACTATCTTGCTAAATAAAAGAGGGGTAAAAATAAAAGGAATAGAACAAATCATTTTATTTTTTCTCTAAAATATTAATAGATGAACTTAGGGTTGCATAACTTTCTTTGTTACAAATCTATTGTTAGTTGATTTTTTAACCATCTTCAATACTTTGCATCAATGATAAGCTATCCCTTAATGTGTCATATTTTGAGTCTTTTTGACCTATGAAAAATAATCCTAAAAAATGTTCATTTTGTACATATTGCTAACCACTAATTTTACTTCACTAACTTTGTTCATCATTAACCTTTGTTATTGTGATTTTGTTATCATTAACTTGTGGTTTATTTTGTATCATTTATATTCACTAACCATTATTATTGTAATATTGTCATTCTTTATCTTGTGATTTACTTTTATGTCATTACCTTGTAGTTTACATTCAAGTACTCATTATCATCATCATTGTACAAATTCATCATGTATGTTTATTTACTTGTTATTTATTTTATTGTCATCATACATTAAAAACAACAAAAACATGATAAAATGATAAGACCAAAAATATTCATTCCACTCTTAATCAGCTTGGACTTAGAGGATTTCATTTTAGGACCCTTGCTTGGAGGCATTTTCCTTATCTTTGCGATACTTTGTAAATGTTGGATTTTTATTTGTAAACATTACATGCATGTTGTAAGAATGGCACCATCGCACCACCTTAGGGGGACATGTTTGTAAGACCATTATCCTTTGCTTAGCTTAGGTCACTTTTTCCCACAAAAGGCTTTCTCTTGGGCTACCTTACAATGAGACCCCTTTATTTTATTTTTGGTCACTTTCCATTCATGTTGCATAAGCCAAATTCATAATTAAATAAACAAACCCTTGATTCAACATCAAGTGGCATTTTCATAATCAAATTCAAAACACTTAATAATTACGATTGTTATTGTGCACCACGAGCCTTAAGTGGTGGATAGAATGGAGTATTCCTACCCTTACTCTGATTATTTTGGACGCAAGACGCTTGGCTTGTTGTTTAGAATAATCGCCTCCGCCCATAGACTTTAGTGCAATATAATCACAAACATTCATTTCATAAAACCCTTATTCAAGGTAAAAATGATGCAACTCATCAAAACTCATTTCCGTGCCTTAGGGCATTTTCCTGAAAACCCTTTTCTCAAAGGTAAAATCAATAAACACACAAATATTTTCTACTCCAAACTACGGAACTCTGATTCCTCATCCCCGAATGAGTGATACGTAGGCACAAGGGCCTCAATCCTTAGCGAGCATTATAATAACAAAAACACCCCCGCTTTCACACATATTCTTCTGAAAATAAAACAATGATAGATAAATCCCACGTATGTAAAACAACCCGAATGATTCCCATGGAGTACCATGGACGTGAGGGGTGCTAATACCTTCCCCTTGTGTAACCGACTTCCGTACAAAATCTCGGTTGTGAGACCGATTCCTTATTCTCTTTTAGCGCTTCCTGTGTGCATCTTTTTCCCGAGGGTTTTATCGACTATTTCCCCTCTCCTCTCCGATAGAGGTAAACTAAATAAAATTCAGGGGCGACTCTTCTGATTTTGCCTCTCTTTGGTATCTCTTTAGTCCCGGTTTCGTTATCGTGAAATCCCGGTAGCGACAACTCGCAACTCTGCTGATTTTCCCTCTCTTTGGCATCTCTTCAGTCCCGATTTCGTTATCGTGAAATCCCGGTAGCAACATTATGTATATATATATATATTGTTTTTCAAGGAGCTGTTAAATTTTCTTTCAATGTCGATTAAATCATCAATAGCCTTTCCTTAGTGTCATTTTCGTATTGCACTCTCTCACTCTCTCTTTTATATATATATATATATATATAGATATATATATATATATATATATATATATATATATATATATATATATATATATATATATATATATATATATATATATATATATATATATATATATATATATATATATATATATATATATATAGATATATATATATATATATGTATCTTTATATATATATATAAAAGATATATATATATATATATATATATATATATATATATATATATATATATATATATATAAAGATACATACATATATATATATATATAAAGATACATACATATATATATATATATATATATATATATATATATATATATAGATATATATATGTATATATATATATATATATATATATATATATATATATATATGTATATATATATATATATATGTATATATATATATATATATATATATATATATATATATATATATATATATATATATATATACATATATATACATATATATTGTTTTTCAAGGAGCTGTTAAATTTTCTTCCAATGTCGATTAAATCATATAATAGCCTTTCCTTAGTGTCCTTTTCATATTGCTTCTCTCTCTCTCTCTCTCTCTCTCTCTCTCTCTCTCTCTCTCTCTCTCTCTCTCTTTTCAAGAAGTTGTTAAATTTTTTTCCAATGTCGTTTTCGAGAGGGATAATCAACTCCGCAAATGTCGATCAAAACTTTAACCCTTGTATTGGTATGCAATTTAAGAAAGCACAAAAATTGAAATAGGTAGTTTGATTTGGTACCATATATATTCCGATTTGCCGGTCTTTCAAAACAGTAAATCCATTTTCCCGGTAAACAATACAAACAATATCTTAATAAGAATTGGCTATCCATATAAAGATAAGGAATGCTTTCTCCTCGTTCATATTCTTTTCTTGCTCTGGAAAACTCGCACCAGTTTGGCATGATTATATATTCACAGTAAAAGTTATCCGCTTTGCTTTCTTTTAGCAAAGACTTGTTGTAATGTAAATCGCCGGTTGGGTTTATCAACCAAGAAAGACATGGGATTTGTTGGGCAAAAAACTAGCTTTCTTCTCTCTCTAATGATATTTCTATTGCTTCAACGGCTACTTCTCTTCTGTATATGCAATTACTTGGCGTAACTGAACTCAACTAAGCTTGCATCTTACTTTAAGGTTTTCTAGAACCTAAGACTCTTAGATAAAGAGTTTCAAACCAAATGTGCAATTCCCCTCCCCCGACAATCCGAGTGGGGAACTAAACCAGCAGCACTACGAACACTTTCAACAGAACGAGACCTGCCCCTATCCTTTATAGTAAATTTATAATAAATATAGAGTTATCCGAACTTCCCTTTCCTGGGGATTGGTCTCCCTCTCTTAGTAGGAGGTTGACTATGTCCATAACAATTTGTGTAATATAAATTAAAGGCTCGTCGAGACCTCTACGTTTTGGATTTCTTCCTAGGTGCAGGCATGTCCTTCTTCTTATTGCAGTTGATTGAATAAGGCTTCCCCGCTTCGCTTCTTCTTTGTTCATTCATAAATCGCGCTCGTCTTTTTAAGCCAGGTCAAAAAAATTCGATTTTTATCCGAGTCTACGGAGATAAATCACTCTTTAAGAAAAAATCCCCGGTTTTCTAAAACCTTCTTGTGATGATCTCAGTCCACGGAGGGAAAAGGTTTGTTAATTCATTTAAAAGACGGGCTTTCCTAGCTCATATAATGGAAAGCGCCCTTCCCACATCGATCCCTCGAGGTGGAAGAATGATGAAACTTGCCATGTAATATAGTAGTCATGCCCTTACTAATCCTCTATCAAAGGAACCCCCTCTGAGGGTGAAAGAGGTGGCTAACTTTCCTTGCCCCAGGGAGATTCTTTGTTTATGTAACTAAGCGGGCAGGTCTCTGGAGTGTGCTTCTATCGCCCGAGCAAGAGAAGGGCTGCAGATGAGCTATCAAGTCGTGCATTTCTCCCAAAAGTGAAGAGAATGCCCCGGATATCCTCATAGGTGTCGGGTTTACCAGGCTAAGGTAACTAGAAAATTGTAGTTAGCGGGTTTCCCTCCTTCCATTGCATCTTGCTTTCCTTGGTAACTATTCGATAGACGAAACCCCTCGGTTTTCTTCTTATCTTAAAGTAGCTTTCCTTTTTGGTTTGACCAAGATTCTTTCTTCCCTAGCCTAGGGTGCTAGTTTGTTTATGCCACTAAGCGTGATAGCTTAACCGCGCTTCTAGCTCTATCTTTAAAAGGAATTCTTAAACCGGCCATGCCAGACAAGTACTGGTTTAAGTTCCACCATCCCCTCTCCCAATTGTTATGAATCGAGAGAGCCCAGTTGCTCCTCCTGCCTAAGGACATAAATAGAGGCATCATTCGAGTTATGCCTCTTCTAGTAGATCCAATTCAGACATATCTAGTATACGTACAAGAATCAGAAGGGGTCTTATCCCTAGGTGAGGGGATTGTGTTACTTGCTTTTCTCTTAGTTGAATTATGGGTCTTTCTCTTTTTCTTTCCTTTCTTGTTCCGTCCTGCCTAAGCAAGCGAGTCTTTCATTCCTTGCTCAAGTAAGTGAGGACAAGCACCTTTCATTTATTCGGATCTCCTTATCTGGGGACTTCTCCAACAACCTCTTCTGGTAAACAATCTCTTATGTACTCAGACAGACCGCTCTACTCCCTGTGTTCTTTCAACGTGGCAAGGAGGCCAGCGGAGAATGCCAGCCAAGTCGATCATTCACACTCAGTCAGAGTCCAATTTCCTGGCGGAAGAAAGCCAAAAGGGAAGTTCTGCGTCCTCACCTTTCAATCGAGCAACTGCGTTTCTTCGGCTTATGCCTCCAACAGAGGTGTATTTCCTTTCAAAGTAAAAGAATTGATTGAGGGGATTATCTCTCTTTTTTATACAAAAGGGTCGGGCATGGTTCACAAGGCGTACTAATTTCATTCGATAGAATGATGATAATTTTTATCGACCCTCACTCACTAGGGGAAGTGCGGACAAGTGGAAGACTTGGGTGTACGTAGTTCAGAAGACTATCTGCTTAAAAAACTACTCTTCCTCTTTAACTTCTTATCGTTTAGTTAGTTCAGTAGCTCTTTCAGTTCGAACTTGCCGTTCCTAGTTGCTTCTCTCTGTTTCTGTGGTTAGTGAGTTATGGAGTTGGAGCAGTTATTCATTCTTTCTTGAGTTCTAGTTGTTAGAGTTGTGTGACTAGCTTCCATTAGCGGATAGGATCCTCTTATAGGGCTCGTTTCGGAGTTAAATGAACGTTGTTCTTAAATAAATTATTCCCTTCCCCGAGTTAGACTTTTTAAGAGATGGGTGAATAGACACCAGTGGAATACCTAAAAAGAGAGCCGAAGGAAGAGAACTATAGAGCTGGAGGGAGGTGTGATACGGTGAACTGACTTTGTGTTTTTGCTTTGAAAAGCAATGTTGCGGATAGCAAGAGTCGCCACTGACTTTTCTTTTATCCAATAAGGAAAGGCGGAAAAGAACAGGAAATACCTTGATTAGATTTTAAGTTCGGGAGGTACATTATACAAAGGGAAGGTGTTAGCACCCTTTGTATCCATGGTTATCCATGGGCTCTTAATTGCTTAACTCACTTATGTTTTCCTTGTTTGAGAAAGTGTTTGAGAAATGTGGTGTGTTTAGAAAATATTTTGAAAGGAGAGTTTAACTTTGTAATGATTCTTGTACGAATGTATACAAAGTGTTTATCTCGTTTGATTTTGAAAGATGTTTAGAAAAATATAACTCGGCGATGATTCTGGTGCAAATGTATACCAAGTGGTGATTTTCTAAAAGATGTTTTGAAAAGTGTGAGGTGTGAAAAGTATTTTAAGCTGTGAGCAAGCATTTAAGAGTTATACCTAACCAAGGTCTTTATAGGTATTTCCTATCCTTAGGAGGGTAAAACTGTCCTTATTATTGAGAAGTAAGTAGTCTTATCCTTTGGATGTAAAGGGACATCGTGGGGTCGTCGATTGGTTATTAAAGGAAACATTTGTAAGGATACCTTAGCATTAGAAGAGACGATCATCATTTAATCGTAGGCTACAACGAAGGGTCATCGAGGGACAAAGTCATATATTCGAAGGCAACGTTCGAGGGACAAGGTCATATATTCGAAGGCAATGTTTGAGGGACTATGATTTATCTTGTAGGGACATTGACCTTTTGATCGAAGGGACTATGACTTATCTGTTTAGGGATGATGATGATTTAATCGAAAGGGTCTTTGCTAAGGGTATCCCCACATTCGCGGGACATGACCGTAATATCGTAAGGCAACAAAGAGAGGGTTACCCTAGAGGTGCAAGTGTGGAAATGATTGGATTCAGATATATTATCTTAAATTAATTTATCTAAGTTCGATTATTTATCTTTCCATGCAATCCTATTAGCATACATCTAGACAGTTATATTCACAGTATGGAAAAATTAAAGTGCGAAAAATAAGACTACGCTATTACATGGCTTCGGGATGGGGGGTACATAATTTAAAAGGGGATATAAAATATCTAAATCTTAATTAACGAGTACAAAATTAAAAGGGCATACAAAATAATAAAATCTAATTAAACTAAAAAGAAAGAAATAAAAAAAAATCCTAATTAAATCTATTACATAGAAAGTTCATGACAAATGAAATAAATAAACTAAATTTAAGAATGAATTAAGAATATTTTTAGTCTATAATAATAGAATTTTTTTTTTATGAATTTATGGAAAAACTTAGACTAAATTGATAGAAATTTTAAAAGAAAAGAGAAAAAAATAATAATTAGATTTTTATTATTCAAAATAGCCCATTTTAATTAATTAAGTGATATATGAAAATTTAATTAATAAACTAGATTAAATTATATCCTAGTTTAAATAACTAATATAATATATTAATTAGAAAATTAATTAATGGGTTTTATTTTAATAATAGAAAAATAGTGGTGAATTAATTATAGTGGAAAAGGAGTAAACATAGTAAAAACACTGAAAAGCCAGGACCTCTATGTTGCAGTGAGGGGGGAGCTACTAATGAGCCATGTTAGTCCATTCGTTATTTATTCGCCTTCATTAAAGTATATATTAATTCTACATGGATTTTTCCATTTTGACACAACACCACCATGCATGTTAGAGCTTTCTCTCTTACGGCAAGCTACTTTATTTTTTCTCATGCTGTTTCTTTCATGTGAATGCAACAACCCTGTAACTTCATCTTATATCAAACCACACACATAAAATAAGATCATATGTAATCATCATGCAATAATAAAAATAGCCATGCACAAATCAAGAAGCTTATATTATTTTACTCATGTATTAGTTCTCTTTACTGCAAGTGATAATGATAAAACAAACCTTACACATACATGTTAAAGACAACCAAGGATTTATATTATCACCATTATATCATCATCATTATTATGTAATAACAGCATGTGAAATAAACATAATCATGCTAGAAACAACACTCATATAATAATAATTAAATGACAGATATAATTCTTTAATCATGCAAACAGAATTTCTCCAACATGCTATGACATATCAATAACATATGCATACTTGAATAAAGCAATATCAATATCCACCAAACCATGAATACATCATCTCAATATATATATTAAACCAATATTATTCATGCATGAATTAAGGAGTATTGCAAGGTAATCATGCTGGATGCAAATTCCATAATGAACACTTACTGGGGATTTGATTCTTCTAGCTTGCTCACTGTATGTGTGTTGTTCTTATTCAGGCTATGAGTGCTTTATGGTTGCTTCTCTTTTCCCCGCCCGTGAATCTTCTTGCTTCTGCCTTGCCTTGTGTATCTTCTTCTGTTGTATCTCCCCTCTTTTCCGTCCCCTGTATCTCTCCTCTTTTTCCTCTTTTTCCTTCTTCCCCCTTTTGCTGCAGCCATATGAAGTATTTATAATGGTGTGGATTAGGGTTTAACCTTGCTAAATATTTGGATTCCTTCCTATACTTTAGGATCTCACCCTATCATTTAGGAGAGTTAGCTCTAACATTTTGCATGGGCTGATATTTCAAAAGTTCAAATTCCACGTGAGGCATGAAATACTCATTCAAACTTCACTTTTCTAAATTATAATAAAATGCAATTTAATAATAAACCAAAAATAAAATTAATTTAAAGCTTTAATTGCACAATTAAAATTTAAATTTTTGTTATTAAATTAGAGCCAAAATTATTTTTATAAAACAAAACCATCATATGATAAATAATACTATGATTATTTATATATTTTTGGTTTGGATTTGGTCTTAAATATCTATTATTATAAATAAATATTTATTAAATACACATATTATTATAAATAATGAATAATTTAAATGACTTTTAACAAATAAAAATTAATTTAAATTTTAGTTACATAATTGAATTAAAATTTAAACCTATTTCTATTTTTACTTTCATCATTTAAAAAAAATCAAAATTATTCTTACTTATATCAACCAAAATTACTTTATAATTTATGGGTTTTTTAAAAAAAAATGTTACTCTTATAAATAAATTTTATTAAGTAAAAAACGTGAATTACTAAATAAATACTATTTATAAATAATGAATAAATGGAACATGAGTCACTAAATTATAAAAAATAGTTATTATAATTTAATGAGCTTTAACAAATAAAATTAATTTAAAATTTTAATTATACAATTAAAATTCAAATCTATTTTTATTTATCATTAAATTAAAACTATTTTATTTATATATATAAAATTTATTTATATCATACAGATAACCAAAATCATTATTATTTTTTATATCTGTATCACATAATAAATAAATTAAAATTTATAATTTATATGAGAATGTATGCTAATGAATGAATGCAATTGTGAAATGAATGCCATGCATGAATCAATTTATCATAAAAATCAACAAGCAAATTTTGGGGTATGACAGCTGCCCCTGTTCAATATTCTTAAACCGAGAGAATTAGAATGGTATGTATGCCATTCGTGATCTGGAGGTGGAAGATTATTGAACACTTAGAATGCCCAAAAAATTTGCACTTGTTAATTAAAAGATAGTCTTGATGGAGATGGGCTTAAAAATGCCATCCAGAAAGTTTGATGATGAGAGCTTCAGAGTGCGTCGTGCATTAGACCATATCTGAAGACATGGGTGTCACACTGGGTCGTACGCTAGACCGTATAATGAGTCATCCATTAGGTGATATTAGGGTGAGCTGAACCTGATGAGATAAGGACCAGAATGGGTCATACGCTCGACCGTATCTGAGTAGCAGAGTGAGCCGTCTGTTAGGCTGTATCTGGAGAAATAAAGATCAGAATGGATCGTACGCTAGATCGTATATGAGTAGTAGAATGAGTCGTCCGTTAGGCTGTATTTGGCGATAAAAAGTAGTCGTACGCTAGACTACATTTCAGAATGTACCGTACGCTAGGTAGTATCTGATGAGAAGAGCCAGACTGGGTCGTACACTAGACCGTATCTGAGTTGCAGAATGAGCCGTCCATTAGGCTGTATCTGAGGATAAAAGATCAGAATGGATCATACGCTAGATCGTATATGAGTAGCAGAATGAGCCGTCCATTAGGCTGTATCTGATGATAAAAGGGGTAGTCATACGCTAGACTACATTTCAGAATGTACCGTACGCTAGGTAGTATCTGAGGGGATGAATATCCAAATGGGTCGTACGCTAGACCGTATTGGAACAGTTGAAGGAGCCATACGTTAGGCTGAATCAGAATGAGCCGTACGTTAGGCTATATCTGATAATTTTTTGTATATGTTGTATTTGCAATAAATGTCTGGGATGGGCTTAAAGATGCCATCATTAGGAGGATATCAGAATGCTTGTCAGAATGAATATTCATATGGATTATATCTGAAAGATGTATCTGAATCTTGAATGTAATCGATAAAGATATCCGTCTGAATGAATCTTTATTTTGACTGTATCAGGAGGATAATTAACTTGGAAAAAAAAGAGTTAACCTCATGCCATGTCATGATGCATGAGATGTTTTATGCGTTTGAAAATAAATGCGAACATTGCATGCATGTATATGCTGTGAAATGATGCATGAATGAATTATGCGTCTGAAATTTTTTGCCATGGGAAAATAAATCCCGATATTCTGGTTGGAGATATTTGTATTGATGACCCTTTCTTAGATGGGGATATTTGATTTCTGTCTGATGGTAGAAATATTCAACAGAACCTGACTGGGGATAAAAGAGATGACCAGTCTGTCTAGTAGTGCCAATTTCTTCTGGGAATAACTGGTTTTGCTGGGGAATAGGATTTGCAACCGGATTTGTTAGAACGCATGGTTAAACCTTATCCTTGATCCTAAAGTCTTTTAGTAATTGCTATTTCCATTTTATGCATGTATTTTCGGTAAACATCAATCATATTCAAATGCATATATTAATTCGAATTAAATCAATGGACGTTTATGCAAACAAAACGGAGAAAGTAAAACAAAAGTATCTTTTTGGAAATAAAATTATATTGATTTTGAAAGAGGGCCTATAAACAAGCAATTTTAATACAAGGAGACAGAAATCCTAGTAAGAGGAAATTGTCAAGAAAGCAAAGAAAAAACAGCTATGAAAAAAAAAGTCCTATTGATTTTAATTCTACTACTGCTATTATGTCTTCAAGCATCTCATCTCTTGCTGTCCGATATAAGTGATTGGCTTGTTCAGTCTCTTTGACTTTGGTGAAGCTGACCGAGAACGGGACATAGTCATACGCTTTAATCCCTAATTTTTGCCTGGACCGCCTTTTTAGGTTTTCAGTCCACCAGGATACCCTTTTTTGCCCAAGCCGCCTTTTCAGGTTTTCGACTTGCCGGGTGTACATTTTTGTATGTTTATCCCTAATTTTTGCCCGAACCCTTTTGGTTCACCGGGATGCCCTTACTTTTGCCTAGATATGTCGACCTAGCGGGTCTCTTTTATGTGTAGTATTTTTTAACTATGTCCGCGTTCACGGGATGCGGGAAATCTTCGCCATCCATTGTAGCAAGCATCATGGCTCCACCAGAGAATACCTTCTTAACTACAAATGGCCCTTCGTATGTGGGAGTCCATTTGCCTCTAGGATCACCTTGTGGTAGAATGATACGCTTTATCACCAAGTCGCCAATTTGATACACCTGTCTCTTGACTTTTTTATTAAATGCCTGGGTCATGCGCTTCTGATATATCTGTCCATGATAAACAGCCGCAAGTCTCTTTTCATCAATCAAATTTATCTGATCGAGTCGAGTCTGAATCCATTCATCTTCATCTAAGCCTGCATCTTTCATAATTCTTAGAGAGGGAATCTGAACTTCCACTGGTAAAACGGCTTCCATTCCGTAGACTAAAGAGAAAGGAGTTGCCCCTGTCGAAGTGCATACTGAAGTACGATAACCATGAAGAGCAAATGGTAACATCTCATGCCAGTCTTTGTATGTTACTGTCATCTTTTGTATAATCTTCTTAATATTCTTATTAGCAGCTTCTACGGCGCCATTCATCTTTGGCCGGTACGGAGAAGAGTTATGGTGTTTTATTTTGAACCGCGTGCAGAGTTCAGTAATCATCTTGTTGTTCAAATTAGTACCATTATCAGTGATAACTCTTTCAGGGATGCCATACCGACAAATAAGACTATTCTTGATGAACCGTGCCACCACATTCTTGGTGACAGAAGCAAATGAGGCTGCCTCTATCCACTTCGTAAAGTAATCAATAGCAACAAGAATGAAACGATGTCCATTAGAAGCAGTAGGTTTAATCTCTCCAATCATATCAATGCCCCACATTGCAAAGGGCCAAGGGGCTGTCAACACGTTCAATGGAGCAGGGGGTACATGTACTTTGTCCGCATAGATCTGGCACTTGTGACAAGTTCTGGAGTGATGGTGGCAATCAGCTTCCATGGTAGACCAATAATACCCTGATCTCAGAATCTTCTTGGCCATCGTATGTCCACTAGAATGAGTCCCAAAAATACCGTCATGCATGTCTTCCATAATCTTTTCTGCTTCCTTTTTATCCACACAGCGAAGCAAAGTCGAATCATGATTACGTTTGTATAATACTCCATTACTCAAAAAGAATTTAGCGGAGAACTTCCTCAGAAATTTTCTGTCATTGATGGATGCCCCTTCAGGGTATTCCTGAGTTTCTAAATATCTTTTTACTTCGTGGAACCAAGGTTTCTCTTCTACTTCATCAACATTAAGTTCATAACAATATGCTGGTTCATCTAATCGTTCAATGGTGATCATGGGAGCTTCATTGTCCCATCTGACTCTGAACATAGATGACATGGTAGCCAATGCGTCTGCCAACTGATTCTCTTCTCGTGGAATATGTTCGAATGTAATCTCTTCAAAGTATGGGATTAATGTCAACACCCGCTCTCGATAAGGGATGAGATTCGGATGTTTAGTGTCCCATTCTCCTTTGATCTGACTGATTACTAAGGCTGAGTCTTCGTACACACTCAAAAACTTGATTCTCAGGTCTATAGCAGCTCTGAGTCCCAAAATATATGCTTCATACTCAGCCATATTATTGGTACAATCAAAATATAGTCTAGCAGTGAAAGGCGTATGGCAACCCTTGGGAGAAATAATTACAACACCAACACCATTGCCCAATGCATTAGAAGATCCATCAAAAACCATAGTCCATCAGGATCCCAGTTTGGGTCCTTCATCCGGTCCAGGTTCTTCATAATCAGTAACAAGCATAACATCCTCATCAGGGAACTCAAAATTTATAGATTGGTAATCATCAACTGCTTGATGAGCCAAATGATCAGCTAACACGCTTCCTTTGATTGCTTTCTGGGTAGTATACTGGATATCATACTCTGTTAAAATCATATGCCATCTTGCTATTCTTCCGGAGAGAGCAGGTTTCTCAAATATATATTTGATAGGATCCATCTTAGAAATCAATAAAGTGGCATGATTCAACATATACTGTCTTAGTCGGCGAGCAGCCCAAGCCAAAGCACAACAAGTTTTCTCAAGCAGTGAGTATCTTGTTTCACAGTCGGTAAACTTTTTTCTAAGGTAGTATATTGCATGCTCTTTTCGACCAGACTCGTCATGTTGCCCCAGCACACACCCCATTGAATTTTCTAACACGGTCAAATACATGATTAGAGGTATTCCTTCAACTGGTGGCATCAGAGTTGGAGGTTCTTGGAGATACTTCTTGATTTTGTCAAAAGCTTTTTGACATTCATCATTCCATATTATCTCTTGATTTTTCCTCAGTAATTTGAAGATGGGTTTGCAAGTAGCAGTCAAATGGGAGATAAATCGGGCAATGTAATTCAAGCGTCCCAAGAAACCTCTGACTTCTTTATCTGTATGAGGAACTGGCATTTCTTGAATAACTCTCACCTTAGCCGGGTCAACCTCAATTCCTTTACCACTGACAATAAAGCCCAAGAGTTTACCGGATCTTACTCCAAAGGTGCATTTGTTCGGGTTCAATCTCAACTTGTATTTCTTCAACCTCTCAAACAGTTTGTATAAATGATCGAGATGTTCTTCTTCAGTATGAGATCTGGCTATCATGTCATCCACATATACCTCTATTTCATGATGGATCATATCATGGAACAAAACCACCATAGCACTCTGGTATGTTGCCCCTGCATTCTTTAAACCGAATGGCATTACTTTGTAACAGAAAGTGCCCCATTGTGTCACAAACATAGTTTTCTCCATGTCTTCAGGTGCCATCTTAATCTGGTTATAACCTGAGAATCCATCCATGAATGAGAATACCTTGTGTTGAGCGGTGTTATCTACCAGAACATCAATGTGCGGAAGTGGAAAGTCATCTTTGGGACTTGTTTTATTCAAATCTCTGTAATCTACACACATTCGCACCTTACCATCCTTCTTTGGCACTGGTACCACATTAGCAACCCATTGAGGATAAGAAGTAACAGCTAGAAAACCTGCATTAAATTGTTTCATAACCTCGGCTTTGATTTTCTCAGACATTTCAGGACGCATGCGACGAACCTTTTGCTTAATAGGATGACAATCTTCCTTCATGGCAAACGATGTACTACTATATCAGTATCCAGTCCTGGCATGTCTTCATAAGACCAAGCAAAAATCTCTACATAGTCATGGAACATTTGAATCAATCTTTCTTTGACACTGTTTTCCAAGCCTGCTTCTATTTTGACTTCTTTCTTGTCTACTTCAGTACCCAGATTTACAATTTCAATTGATTCCTCATGCGGCTGTATAGTCTTTTCTTCTTGCAGTAACAGTCTGGCAAGCTCTCCAGGCACTTCACAATCTTCCTCACTTCCATCCTCGGCTTGGTAGATCGGATTTTTAAAGCCATAATTAACAGTAGCAAAATTATTATCAATAGGATCCAGAGTGGATATGGATCTGCAATTTGTTACGTGAGTGTGTGTAAGAAAACATAGCTTATTTGAAAGATGACAGGAAAGATAAAGAGCTCAATATTTGAATGCAAAAAGTCCATTGATTTATTGAATGTGAATATGCTTATGAAAATGACAAAACCCTTAACAAATTAGCTATTGTGCCCCGGGCATAGACACAATGCTTTAAGAAGTTCAATTGTTCATAATAAAAATCACAAAATTTGAAACACTAAAATAAGCAATAACGATTACTCCTGACTAAAGGAAACCGGGATAGTATCTTCATCCTTCCAATTATTGAGTCTGTCACCAATTGTTGGGAAAATCCAGCTATCCAAGTCGCAATCGCTATCAGCATCTTCTACAGCATTAATCTGATCTTTGACTATCTTTTCAGAGCTAAACCCCAAGCCAAATTTATAAGACTTGTACGGTACATCGATCAGTTGACCCCAGCCAGTACGACCACCATCTTCAACCACGGCTCGAGCATCTTTCAGAGAAATCATAGCAGGAGGAGCACGAATAACCTTGGGCACACGGGAAGTTGGCTTAAGGACATGACTGGTCGGAGGAACTACTTCAAATGACTGAGAAGGAGTCTCAAAGAATTCACCATCCATCTCGACGTATCTGAAGGTATGCACACTACTGACAATATACTCTTCTTCTCCACACACAGTGACAATCTTGCCCTCTATTGGATACCTCAACTTTTGATGGAGAGACGAAGCTACAACACTTGCCCCATGGTTCCAAGGGCGTCCCAGCAAGCAGGAATAGGCAGGACGAATGTTCATTATGTAACAGGTAGTGTTGAAGACTTGAGGTCTTATCTTGATAGGGAGAACCACTTCACCATGGACAACACTCTTCGCACCATCGTAAGCACGCACCACAACGTCACTAGGTTTCAGTTCAATGCTTTTACAGTCAAGCTTATCGAGCACAGCTTTCGGTAGCACATTCAAAGAAGAGCCATTGTCGATCAACGCATGAGACAAGGTGATCCCCTTACACTCAATGGAGATATGCAGAGCTTTATTGTGATTCTTTCCTGCTGGTGTCAGGTCAGCATCAGAAAAGCCTATGCCATTATCAACAGCCAAGTTAGCAACATAATTTTCTAACTGATCGACAGATGTCTCCTGAGGTACATGAGCGGTCTTCAAGAATTTTATCAACGCATTGGCATGAGATTCAGAAGATAACAACAAGGATAACATCGAAATTTTAGACGGAGTATGCCCCAGTTGTTCTACCACATCAAAATCACTCTTACGGATGATTTTCAGCATTTCTTCCATTTCCTGCTTGGCAACATATTCGGTAGTAACTTCGACTGGTGTCTTTGCCTGAGAAGGATTGATTACTGGTCTCTTTCCTCGAGTTTTAGGGGTGGGAGGTGAGATTTCTGGAGAGAAGATCCTTCCACTTAGAGTAATTTTACTAGTCCCAACAATGTCAACGTCATTAGGTAGGATTAGCAGAATCATCATCTTTCTTTATGCCGTGGATGTAAACACCACCTCCATAATTCCATGGAATGACTTTGCTTGAGGAATACGGTACTGGGCCAGGTGCAGTATAATTAGGGGAGCTACCTTAGGCTCAGTAGTAATCTTCACAGGCACTCTAGTAGCGGTAATCTTCACTGGAACTTTGGACCTAGCAATTACAGATATTTCTTCAATAGGGTTTTCCACCTTAGGAATCTTTTCAAAGAGAATTATACGATCATCCATCAGCCATTGAATACCATTCCTCAACTTCAAGCAATCATTGGGTCGGAGTGTACAGAGATCGCAATTTTCAGCACAACCTGGAAATAAACCAGCTTGCAATAAATTCTTCTTGATGATCAGGAGAGGAGATGCTAAGTCAGCTACATTAGTAATATGAGAATTGTCATCCACAGCATTAACAGTCTTGTCATGATTAGGCATAGGAGCAGTGATGACATTAGGAGTCTCCAGAGGATCAAATTCAATTTCTCCAGCGTCGATCATATCCTGAATCTTATTCTTCAACAACCAACAATCGTTTGTATCATGCCCGGGGCTATCGGAGTGATATGCACACCTGGTATTGGGATTATAACGAGGAGAAGTAGTGTTGGGATTTGCAGGAGGATCTCTGAGGGTAATTAAATTTGCTTTTAGCATACCCTGCAGTGCTTGTGCTAAAGTCATATTGATCTTGGTAAACTGCCTTCTTGGTCTGTCTTGTCTGTGTTAGAAGTTTTGAGATGGCGGTGCTGTAATCGTAACCGCTCCAACAGTATGGTCACGATTTTTCTTATTATGACCCCTTTGACCGTACATAGCATTTGATTCATTCTTCCCCTGATAGGACTTTTTGGTGCTTGCAGAGGTAGCCGCCTGTATCTTTCCACTTCGAATGCCGCTTTCAACACATTCACCCGTCAATATAAGTTCAGTGAAACCCGATAAGGAACTTCCCAATAGATTGTTGTAGAATGGGCCAGTCAGTGTACCCATGAACATGTCCACTAATTCTCGATCAGTCATAGGGGGTTTGACTCTGCCAGCCAAGTCTCTCCATTTTTGAGCATATTCTTTGAAGCTTTCTTTAGAGCCCATAGTCATATTCTGCAGCTGTAGCCGAGTAGGCGCTAATTCAAAATTATACTGGTAGTGCTTGTAGAAAGATGTCGCTAAATCAGTCCAGGTGCGGATGTTAGAGCTCTCGAGCTGATAATACCACTCTAACTGTGTGCCAGACAGACTCTCTTGGAAGAAATGGATCCATAGCTTCCTATCAGTGGTATACGGCTGGATCTTTCTCACATAAGCTCTCAGATGCATCTGAGGACAAGACGCACCATCATACTTAGTGAAAGCGGGGACCTTGAATTTGCGAGGAATGACCACATCAGAGACCAGACCTAAGCTTTCGAAATCCAGACCGGGCGCCTTCTCACCCTCCATAGCTAACATACGTTCTTCCAGCAACTTATACTTATCATCTTTCGGAGAGTACTGTTCATTTTCATAATTTTCATAGTCGTCCTCAGGGTTGAAGGGATCAACATTCTCATCTTCCGAATCATTTTCTGTCTCATCTTCTTTATCCTTCGGAATTCCAATCTTGACTCCTGGAGCCTGTCCTTTAAGCCTTCTTCCCGGGTTAATGTAACTCACAGATTTCTTGTCCTTCTTCTTCTCGAGCAATAGAGTCTTCAGTTCCTCCTGCCCCTTGGATAAGTTCAAGATCATCTCCTGGAATTGAGCATTCTGAGCCTGGAGATCCTTGACAGTTTGTTCGAGGGCCATTTTTCTGTTTGAGAGGAAGACCGTGAGAACATTGATCCTTTAGAGTACCTGTTATACAATGTTATGTTATGCTATGCAATGTATGAAATGTTTTCAAGGACTTTTGAAATTTAACTTTGCGTAAACCACCAAAAAGGGGAACTTTTATTAATAATATCTTTAATCAATGTTCATTACAAGAAAAAGAGAAAGCTCAAGTCTCCCAAGGATGACTTCTTTTTGGACGGAGATATGCATTGAGACTTCGTTCCTCATTAAGCTGGCTGGTGAGCTCTAATACTTTCTTCCTTTCAGCACATAACTGAGCTTCAAAAGTATCCCTTTCCTCTCTCAACTGGGTCCAAGATTTCTTCAATTCTTCAACATTGGTAGGCATATCTGGATAAGGAATGATCTGAGGGGTACCTCCTTCAACTTTTGGTTCAACAATCAGACGTCCGATTGCAAGATATGGCATGATAAGCTCACGAGCTCTGGCGCGTACCCATATGAGATAAGGTTCCATAGGAATAGAGTTTTTCTGTACTAAAGTACTTCTTTTCACCATGCCCCAAGCTCGTACAAACCTTTGACGGAGACCTTGAGAATCGTTGTCATAGTCAAACACAGTGCCTTGGATAATTATTTCATGTGGACCATCTCTTCGAGCATAACCAAACTGATGTAGGGCTAAAGCAGGATTATAAGTAATACCTCCTCTTATCCCCAGGAGTG
This sequence comes from Lathyrus oleraceus, assembly GCF_024323335.1. Classification (NCBI taxonomy): domain Eukaryota; kingdom Viridiplantae; phylum Streptophyta; class Magnoliopsida; order Fabales; family Fabaceae; genus Lathyrus; species Lathyrus oleraceus. The sequence continues at coordinate 203,821,974 of NC_066584.1, forward strand.
GTACGTTAGAGAATTCTCCACAACGGTCAATGATGATAACATTTTCTTTGGGTTAGGGACACCAATGGATGTCTGAATGGGAGAGCGACATTATCCTTTGAGACCATTTCAAATTTTGCTCATTCTTCAAGACTGATTGAGGAAGGTGCGAAATAAACCACCTAGATAATAAAGGTACGCAACACATGAGAGTCCCTTGCCTTTTCATAGTACGAGTGTGAAGGGAATGCAAAATGTCTCCAAGCAAGGTGGGCACAGGGTTATGAGTGAGAAATATCTTAACAGCATTCATGTCTATGAATTGATCCAGATTAGGAAATAACACCAAACCATAGATTAGTAATGCTAGAACATCTTCGAAAGCGTGGACACTCATAGCTTTTAGGAATTCTCGGGCCTTATTTATCATAAATTTGGCAAGTAAACCCTTAACTTCACTTCTTGTTACCCAATTAGTTTCAATGTCAAACTTTGTCATGTGTAAAGCCGCGACAACCTCTTCAGACCTCAGAATCTTTTCTAAACCACTGAAAGGTGTTTGATCAAGGATAGGTATCCCAAGCAACCTAGAAAATACTTCTAATGTGGGTACCAACTGATAATCTGGGAAGGTGAAGCAATGATGTTTAGGATCGAAGAACTGGAATAGAACTCTCATCATATCTTCCTTGAAACCGGTGGTAACTAAATTGAGGAGATAACCATGTTTCTTGATGAACTGAGCATGATCGGGAAGTTCCAACACTAAATCCTTGAGTTGAGGAGAGGTCGCTACAAAATTGATCCGGATGGTCTTTCGGGAAGCCATAGCCCTACAAAACAGAGCAAAGTTAAATCCCTAAGTCCTCGAAATGGTTAGCAATGCCATGATGTCATGATGTTATGATGTTATGATGTCAAGTAAGTAACAAGCACAAACAAGTCACACCATAATCATTCCTAGGTTTTAAGGCTTGCATGAGTTCCATAGGTAAGTACCCTCCCCACTGAAGTTTGGTTGGTTCAACCTGTCCTAGAATAGTAACCGGGTTCTAGAAGGATCTCAAATCATTGACCTTTCCTTAAGTCCACTTCAGTGCAACACCAAGCGGTTGACCAAAATTTCCCTAAAGTCCAATCTCAAAGAGTGTAGTATCGAGTATCAACCAACCCCAGTCGGAACCGAAGTCAGTTATCTCACTACTTTCTAATGGCTAGGATGAGTCAATTAGGGTTCTAAAGGTCTGGTTAATGCTTTGATGACACCACGCAGACGCCAAATTTTTCCTCAAGTAAACATGAGGAACATCAAGACATCCAAAGTGTCACATTAACCGTAGCCATCATTTTAACCATTCCAGTATACGCCGGACAGTCGCGATGATCTCTTGCTACTTACCTAAGGCACACTAGATCCGGGTGTAGGATCTTTCACTCAAGCATAGAATACCCAAAGAATCCCTTAAAAGTAAATCAGACAAAGAAACAATTCGAAAACATAAGTGATCTTATCTTTAAGGTAACCTCTCTTTTTAAGAGTCCCCAGCAGAGTCGCCAGTTCTGTGATACGGTGAACTCACTTTGTGTTTTTGCTTTGAAAAGCAATGTTGCGGATAACAAGAGTCGCCACCGACTTTTCTTTTATCCAATAAGGAAAGGCGGAAAAGAACAGGAAAGACCTTGATTAGATTTTGAGTTCGGGAGGTACATTATACAAAGGGAAGGTGTTAGCACCCTTTGTATCCATGGTTATCCATGGGCTCTTAATTGCTTAACTCACTTATGTTTTCCTTGTTTGAGAAAGTGTTTGAGAAATGTGGTGTGTTTAGAAAATATTTTGAAAGGAGAGTTTAACTTTGTAATGATTCTTGTACGAATGTATACAAAGTGTTTATCTCGTTTGATTTTGAAAGATGTTTAGAAAAATATAACTCGGCGATGATTCTGGTGCGAATGTATACCAAGTGGTGATTTTCTAAAAGATGTTTTGAAAAGTGTGAGGTGTGAAAAGTATTTTAAGCTGTGAGCAAGCATTTAAGAGTTATACCTAACCAAGGTCTTGAAGGTGAGAAAAACAAGAAAGGGGGGTTTGAATTGTTTTGGAAAATAAGCGCTTTTTCAGACAAAGACCACACAAGGAATTTATACTGGTTCGCTTATAACACAAAGCTACTCCAGTCCACCCGGCCAAGGTGATTTCGCCTTCAATAAGGACTTAATCCACTAATCTTGAAAGATTATTACAACCAACGTCTAAGAGAAAGATCTCTTAGTCCTCTCAAGTATGCAGACTGCGCAGAGTCACTTGAGGAAATATAAAACAGCTTAGATAAAAACAAGGTTTGTAATCTAGAGTGCTTCTAGGATAAAGCAAGTATTACAGTAGTAAGAGCAAATAGAATGTTTCACGTTCTGAGCAAAAACTCGTGAAAGATTGAGAGAGAGAGAGAGAATGTTTCGGTGTATTCAGGTGTGTCTCTCAATGCTGTTTGCTGTCCTTTATATAGAGGTGAAAGGACCGTTGAAATTGATGGCAAATAATTTTGTCTTGATTAGGAATCAATGCCATAACTTCTGTTGTTTCTTGCGAAAACAACTTTGTCTCCCTGAATAACTTCTTTCCAGTAATAGTTCCTTTCCATTTAAATTCGAAGTTGACGTTATTCTTTCTGAATTGGGAAATCCATTATCAGAGTCTAAGTAACTCTGTTAATCTGAGATCTTGCTGTGTGGCTTCAGAGCTTCTGATGATTTTGATCGCTTAGAGTTCTGATGGTGACTTCAGATACTGTTGTGAGCTTCTGGAATTTGATATACCGTTGTTCAGAGTCAGATCTTCTAGAGCGTACTTCTTCTTCAGATGCTTCTGATATTCTGATCTGCTGTAAGCTCAGAGTCAAAACTTCTAGAGCGCATTTCTACTTCAGATGCTTCTGATCTTCTGATAATTTGTATCTGATTTGATTCTGAATCTGATGACGTAGTCAGATTCCTTTTAGAGTCCTGCACACTTAGAAACTTTTCGTTAGAATGCCATTTTTGGTTTCATCCTTTGTTATCATCAAAATCCTGGAATCTGTTGTAGAACAATTTTTGTTCTTACAATCTCCCCCTTTTTGATGATGACAAAACAAACTCAAATGACAGATGAAATATTGAAAAAAAAGCTTTATCAGATCAGATAGAAATGAGCTCCCCCTGAGATAGGCTAGGGAGTTCAGAAGTTCTTACCAGAGCTTCCAAGCAATGAAGTTTCTTGATACCTTCTGCAATTTTCTTAAGTCCAGTGTTAGATGAATTTATTTTAGATAATAGTATGTTTGCTATGTTTGTAGAGTGCTTAAGGTATTAGGCAATTTTTCATCAGAGCTATTTGATTTCTCCCCCTTTTTGTCAGAATCAAAAAGACTTAAACAAAAAATAAGCAGGAAAAATATATATTCAGATAAGAGAAACAGAACGTCAGAGATAATGACAAGAGAAAAAAAACATCAGAAACAAAGATAAGCAAGGCAACAAGCAAAAGATCCTAAGTGCCTAAGGGTTGGGAGGAGGAGGCATTCTCTGAAGCAGTTGATTCAGCAGGTTCTGGATGTTGGCGTTGACAGTGTCCTGTTGATCCAGTCTGGCTCAGACTTCCTTCTGCTCTTTCTGAAGTTCTTCCAGCGTCCTAAGAACCAGGGGGGCAAAAGAAGAAGACTCCCCCTGAGTCAGAGCATGTTGTTCTTCAGCGGCTTTGGCTTCAGCTTCAGCAGCAGCCTTTGCTTCAGCTTCAGTAGCAGCCTTTGCTCCAGCTTCAGCAGCAGCAGCAGTGTCAGGTAGAGCTTTAGCTTCAGCTTCTCTTGCCCTTTTGATTTCTTCTTCTCTGACTCTTTCTTCTTCTTCCCTTCTGGCCTTTTCTTCAGCTTCTCTGGCCAAGCGCTCCTGTAGTCTTGCCTCAGCGTCTCTGATGAAGTCGTTTCTGACTTGCTCAAAGATGTGCTTCAACTTGAAGGCCTCAGATGTCATCCAGCCAATGACCCTGTTCTAGTGTGTCCTAACAGAGTCAGGATCATCACTGATGCCAGAGTTTACGGTCAGAGACTTGACCTTTTGCACTGAAGCCCATGCGAACAGCATAATAGCTTCCTCTAGGGTAGGCAGGGAATGTTCTGGTTCAGATGTTTGAGGTGGAGAGGTTGGAGGGCTTAGGTTGAGTGTTTGAGGTTCAGCGGAAGTGTTTGGAGGGGTAATGTCGGAGGTATGGAGGTCAGAGGGTTGAAGTTCAGATGGAGTGATGGTTGGTTGTTCTGAGGGTGGTGAGGTTACTTCAGGTTCAGGTGGAGGTTGTTGTGGTTGTTGGGAGTTACGGTTTAGAGATTGAAGTTGTGCTAAAGTGGGAGAAGAGGGGTCAGAGGGTTCTGTGTCAGAGGAAAGGATAAAGTAGGGAGGTGATTCTGGGGCTGAGGATGAGGAAGTGGTTTGGTTTAATTCTTCAGCTTCAGATAGTGGTAAGGAGGTATTTGCAAGATTGAATTTTGGTAGAGGTTGTTGTGTTCTGGTTGTGGAAGGAGGGGTTTCAGATGTGATGTAGATGGGTGTTGGTAGAGGAGTAGAAGAAGCCAATTGCTGATCAGAGGGAGTAGTAGAGGCAGACTTACAAGAAGATTCTTGTAGAGGCGTTGGAGGTCTTGATTCAGAAGATTCTCCTAGCTTTGCTTTCTTCGCTCTTGAAGACTTCTCAGATGGACCTCTTTTGAACTTCACAAAGTCTGGGGCTGAATCTGGAAGATCGTCTAATCTGAAGTCTGAGATGTCCACTCCTTCATCCTTCAGACGTTGGAGATAGTGGAGGATTGCCTCTTTGGGTTCATTCTTGTAGAACCTTGCGAGACCATTTGGCATATCCCTCTGATCTTTTAAAGCTTCCCAAGAGGTGTCCAGAGTAGGTTTGACTTGAATCTTCTTCAGAATCCCCATGCTCTTCAGATTTTTGGAGTTCAGAGGCCTTCCAGTTTCTATTGCCATATCTTCCATGAGTTTATGTTTTTCCAGATGATCTACGAGCCCATTTTCTATCAGTACATCTGATAGAAGTCTTCCCAGAGGGATGTAGGTTCTGGGTTTCATGTTGTTCCTGGTCTCCCGTACGGAGTCTCGGAGGTATTTGAAGAGGAGGGCTGGGAGGCAAAGCTTCAGACCCTTATGAATACAGTACAGAATACACTTCTGATCTGTATTGATGTAATCTGATGAGTTGGATGCTGGGCGATGATGAATAGTTCCCAGAATGATCTTGAGTCACACTCGGAGATTCTGATGTAGTTCTTTGTTCTTTGAGGGATTGCCTTCTGTGTTGAGTTTGAAGATGGTGGGGTTAATTTCATGAGCAATGTACTTTGCCCTAGGATTGATGTTGTAAATCCTTCTTCCTCCAGCTTTCTCCATGTTCAGCAATGAGGCTATTGATTTTTCAGTAATCACGATTTTTACCCCCAAAACGTAGGAGACGATGAAATGGTCGTCAGCGTCAGCAAACCTCCAGAATTCCTTGATGAGGTTTGGGTAAACAGGACCATAAAGGCGTTGAAAATAGTTTTCCCAACCTTGATGATGAAGTTCTTCAGTTAGGTCTACCCCATTCCTCTTCATGTTGTTGAAATCCACAAGTGATTCACACAAAACATCCAGTTTCTCGAAAGGAGTTGCAAGATTGATATGAGGCTCACGGTCAAGAATATGAGGCTCCTTGTACACTGGTGTTATAGTTACGCCTGTAACTGTTGGAGTAGGAATGCTTGTGCTTTGAGCTGCGTTGCTGGAGTCCATTTATTGAGAATAGTTGAACACGGATTGTTGTTGAGAATCCATTGTTGATGAGGAACGAGATGAAGATGAACTGCTTGCAGAAATGTCTGAGAGAGCTGGTTTGAGAAAGTGAGTGAGAGTGAAGTGTGTGCACAATGTGAGAGAAGTTTTATATACTAGAACGAACTGCATGCAAAACGACACAAAAATCAGAGTTTAGCACAAAAACCAAGTTAGCACGCTTAGAGGGAGAAATGATTATGGCTCATTAATGAATGTCTAATTCCAACAGTATGCACACTGCTCGAGGAGATCTCAAACGTCTGTCCTTTGAATTTCTTCTGGACAGCTGTCTAGAAGTTCCAAGGTTAGACGCAATTCGCTCCACGTGTTGATGTATCTGATCTTCAGGAGTACCAAAGGATTGGTTCCTGGAGATTTCTAACTCAGATATCTACTTAACTTGGTAGAAGTATCAGAGTCAGAGGCAGAAGCTCATTTGTTTATGTCAGAGTCTCATTTTACATCTTCAGAGGCACAATTTATTCAGGGCAATTTTGAATGTTCAGATTCTCTAAGATAAAAAGAAATCTATCTTCAGCTAGAGGTTTAGTAAATATATCTGCCTATTGATGATCTGTATCAATGAACTTCAATGTTACTATCCCTTTCTGAACATAGTCTCTGATAAAATGATGTTTTATTTCAATGTGCTTAGCTCTGGAGTGTAAGATGGGATTCTTACTTAAACAAATGGCAGCAGTATTATCACAAAAGATAGGAATGTTACTCTCGAAGATTTGCAGATCTTCTAACTGATTCTTCATCCAGAGCATCTAAGTTGTGCACAGTGATGCTGAGATGTATTCAGCTTCTGCAGTTGATAGAGCGATAGTTGACTGTCTTTTGCTGGCCCAGGATATAAGATTGTTTCCTAGGAGCTGACAATTTCCAGATGTGCTTTTTTGTTCCAATCTATCTCCTGCGTAATCTGCATCACAGTAACCCGAAAGTCTATACTCTGATGTTTTCTCATACATCAGGCCCAGGTTAGGAGTTCCTTTCAGATATTTGAAAATTCTCTTAATTGCTGTTAAGTGAGTTTCTCTAGGATCTGATTGGAATCTGGCACAAAGACAGACACTAAAGAGAATATCAGGTCGAGTAGCAGTCAGATAGAGAAGGGAGCCTATCATACCACGATAGAGCTTCTGACAAACCTTTTTACTGACTTCTTCCTTTTCAAGAATGCATGTTGGATGCATGGGAGTCTTTGCAGAGTTGCATTCAGCCATGTCAAATTTCTTCAGAACATCTTTTATGTATTTGCTTTGATGAACGTACGTGACTTCTGAAGTTTGGTTAATTTGAATTCCTAGAAAGAACTTTAGTTCTTGCATTAAGCTCATTTCAAATTCTGCCTGCATTAACTCAGAGAATTCTTGACAAACAGAGGCGTTAGCAGAACCAAAAATAATATCATCAACATGTATCTGACATATCATGAGATCATTGTTAAGGTTCTTACAGAAGAGTGTGGAGTCAAATTTCCCTCTGATAAAATTGTGTTCCAGAAGAAAATTACTTAAACGTTCATACCAAGCTCTGGGAGCTTGTTTAAGTCCATATAAAGACTTTTTAAGTTTAAAGACATGTTCTGGAAAATTTGGATTTTCAAAACCTGGAGGTTGGTTGACATACACTTCTTCTGATATATAACCATTAAGGAATGCGCTCTTGACATCCATTTGATATAATTTAATAGAATGGTTAATAGCAAAAGATACAAGAAGACGAATAGATTCTAACCTTGCGACTGGAGCAAAGGTTTCATTGTAGTCAATACCTTCTTGTTGACTGTAACCTTGAGCTACCAGTCGAGCTTTGTTTCTGACGACTTCTCCTTTCTCATTCATCTTGTTTCTGAATACCCATATGGTTCCAATAACGTGAGTGCTTCTGGGCTTGGGAACAAGATCCCAGACATCATTCTTTGTGAATTGATCTAACTCTTCTTGCATAGCTGAAACCCAGTCGTTATCTTGAAGTGCTTCATCACAGGACGTAGGCTCGATCAGAGACACTAGTCCCAGAGGCGTCTCTTCAGAGGTTCTGAAGGTAGATCTGGTTCTGACAGGTTCGTCTTTGTTGCCCAGAATCAAATCTTCAGATACGTTGATGCGACTTTTAGCTTTCTTTGGGATTACTGGGGAATTAATTTCCTCAGAGTTCTGAGTGGCAGTTGCTTCTGGAGTTTTATCAGATCCTGCAAGAGTGATTTCTAAATCTGCAAAATTTTCAACTAGCTTTGACTTTTCAGGGTCAAGCTTATCGTCAAATCTGACATGAATTGATTCTTCCACAATTTTGGTTTCTGTATTGTATACTCTGTAGCCTTTAGAGCGTTCTGAGTATCCTAACATAATACCTTTCTGTGCTTTGGAATCAAACTTGTTCAGATGTTCTTTAGTGTTTAAAATAAAGCAAGAACATCCAAATGGATGGAAATATGAATTGTTTGGTTTCCTTCCTTTACACAGTTCATAGGGAGTCTTTTCCAGAATAGGTCTTATGGAGATTCTATTCTGAATATAACACGCTGTATTTACAGCTTCGGCCCAAAAGTGCTTAGCCACATTCGTTTCATTGATCATGGTTCTGGCCATCTCTTGGAGTGTCCTATTCTTCCTCTCTACAACTCTATTTTGTTGTGGAGTTCTAGGGCAGGAGAAATCATGGGATATTCCATTAGAGTCAAATAATTCCTCAAAATTTTTGTTTTCAAATTCCCCACCATGATCACTTCTGACTCTAATAATTTTAGAGTCAAATTCTTTTTGCACTTTGGAGCAGAAACTAGTGAATACAGAGTGTGACTCACTCTTGTGTTTTAGGAATTTCACCCATGTCCAGCGACTGAAATCATCAACAATGACTAGTCCATACTTCTTTCCATTGACTGGTGCTGTTTTCACAGGACCAAATAAATCAATGTGAAGGAGTTCCAGAGGCTTAGAGGTAGTAACAATAGTTTTCTTTTTGAAGGAAGTTTTTGAAAATTTTCCTTTCTGACATGCTTCACATAGAGCATCTGAAGAGAACTTCAGTTTAGGTAGGCCTCTGACTAACTCGAGTTTATTTAGCTGAGATAGTTTCCTCATGCTAATGTGGCCCAAGCGTCTATGCCATACCCATTGCTCTTCGTGAACGGACATCAGACATTTCACATTTTGTTCTTTTAAATCAGAAAGATTAATTTTATAAATATTGTTTTTCCTCTTGACTGTGAATAGGACAGAACCATTATTTTGATTTATGGCTTTACATGTTTTTTGATTAAAGATCACATCATAACCGTTATCACTTAATTGACTTATGGATAACAAATTATGCATTAATCCTTCTACGTAAAGGACATCAGATATAGAGGGAAGAGTACCATTACCAATAGTTCCGGAGCCTCTGATCCTTCCTTTCTGATCTCCTCCGAAGCCTACGAATCCAGCGTCTTTAAGTTCCAGGCTTTGGAACATAGACTTTCTTCCCGTCATGTGTCGCGAGCATCCAGAGTCCAGGTACCATGACTGGTGTTTGAACTTTGTTGCATAGGATATCTGCAACATAAACAATCTTATCTTTTGGTACCCAGAGTCTCTTGGGTCCTTTCTGATTAGTTTTCCCAGAGTTTCTTATAACTTTGGGTTTTCTAGCATTTTCAAATTTTTGTTCTTGTGTGTGTGTATAGTGATATGAAAATGGAGATTTAAGTTGATCACTAGTAGAAGTTTTATCTTCTTTAGGATTATACCCAATTCCTTTTCTATTGTTCTGACTGACTCCATAAATCATGGATGCCATTACACTCCTTCCTATCCCATTTTTCAGAAACTTTTGAAAGGCTTTTTCGTATTTATAAATTATTGTATTTGAAGTTTGTGGAGCTTGAGATAACGCTTCTTCCAGTTTTAAACAATTTTTCTTTGCAGCATCTCTTTGTAATGTTAAAGATCTGTTTTCATCTTTTAATTCTAGAATTGTCATCTCAAGTTTGCCACATTCTTCAAATTTTTCTTCAAGACAGCCTTTTATTGCTTTAAACTTTTGTTTTAGTTTCTGATATGAGCTAAGAGTTTCAGACAAGCATGATTCTAGATCAGATCGAGAGAGTTCAGAAAATACCTCTTCAGATTCTTCATCTGAACTGTCATTGGATGTGGTAGCCATGAATGCTACATTGGCCTGTTCATCAGAGTCAGATTCTGATGAGTCAGACGCGCTATCATCCCAGGTAGCCATTAACCCCTTTTTGGTTCTGAGGGAATTTTTCTTGAAGCTCTCTTTTCTGGAACTGTCTTTCTTTAACTTTAGGCATTCGTTCCTGTGGTGACCTGTTTCTTTACATTCATAACAAGTGACATCTTTGTTAGTTTTACCTTTAGACGTTGATTCTGATCGATCCCCTCTGGGTCTTGGTCTTCTGAAGTTGTTGTTCCTCTTTTTCCAGAGTTGTTTAACTCTCCTGGTCAGGAGGGACATTTCTTCTTCCTCATCAGAATCTTCTTGTTCAGAGTCATCTGCATCTTTTGTCTCGGCCTGCAATGCTTTGGTTCTGTCAAATTTGCGTCTTTCAGATCTGGACTTTAATGCTACAGACTTGTTCTTCTTCTAAGGCTCATCTTCCTCTAGTTCTATCTCATGGCTTCTGAGGGAACTGACAAGCTCTTCAAGACTGATATTGTTCAGATCCTTAGACAGCTTCAGAGCAGTGACCATGGGTCTCCACTTCTTTGGCAAGCTTCTGACTATCTTTTTGACGTGGTCTGCAGTTGTGTACCCTTTGTCTAGAACTTTGAGACCTGCAATAAGAGTTTGGAATCTAGAGAACATTACCTCTATGGCTTCGTCATCCTCCATTTTGAAGGCTTCATATTTCTGGATAAGCGCCAAAGCCTTTGTCTCTTTGACCTGAGAGTTTCCTTCATGAGTCATCCTCAGAGAGTCAAGTATGTCTTTGGCTGTTTCTCTGTTGGTGATCTTTTCATACTCGTTGTAAGATATAGCATTGAGAAGTATGGTTCTGGCCTTGTGATGATTTTTGAAAACTCGCTTCTGATCATCTGACATCTTACTTCTGGGAACTTCAACTCCATCCTCTGTGACAGGAGGTTTGTATCCATCTGTGACAATGCCCCAGAGATCAGCATCATAGCCTAGAAAGAAGCTCTCAATCCTATCTTTCCAGTAGTCGAATTTTTCTCCATCAAAGACAGGAGGCTTAGCATTGTAACTGTCTCTTTCATTTGTGTGGGCCATGATTTTTCTCATTCTGGATCTCTCTACACTGTTAAGTGTTTGATTAGAAAATCAATAACAGAGCCGAAGCTCTGATACCAATTGAAGGTGAGAAAAACAAGAAAGGGGGGTTTGAATTGTTTTGGAAAATAAGCGCTTTTTCAGACAAAGACCACACAAGGAATTTATACTGGTTCGCTTATAACACAAAGCTACTCCAGTCCACCCGGCCAAGGTGATTTCGCCTTCAATAAGGACTTAATCCACTAATCTTGAAAGATTATTACAACCAACGTCTAAGAGAAAGATCTCTTAGTCCTCTCAAGTATGCAGACTGCGCAGAGTCACTTGAGGAAATATAAAACAGCTTAGATAAAAACAAGGTTTGTAATCTAGAGTGCTTCTAGGATAAAGCAAGTATTACAGTAGTAAGAGCAAATAGAATGTTTCACGTTCTAAGCAAAAACTCGTGAAAGATTGAGAGAGAGAGAGAGAATGTTTCGGTGTATTCAGGTGTGTCTCTCAATGCTGTTTGCTGTCCTTTATATAGAGGTGAAAGGACCGTTGAAATTGATGGCAGATAATTTTGTCTTGATTAGGAATCAATGCCATAACTTCCGTTGTTTCTTGCCAAAACAACTTTGTCTCCCTGAATAACTTCTTTCCAGTAATAGTTCCTTTCCATTTAAATTCGAAGTTGACGTTATTCTTTCTGAATTGGGAAATCCATTATCAGAGTCTAAGTAACTCTGTTAATCTGAGATCTTGCTGTGTGGCTTCAGAGCTTCTGATGATTTTGATCGCTTAGAGTTCTGATGGTGACTTCAGATACTATTGTGAGCTTCTGGAATTTGATATACCGCTGTTCAGAGTCAGATCTTCTAGAGCGTACTTCTTCTTCAGATGCTTCTGATATTCTGATCTGCTGTAAGCTCAGAGTCAGAACTTCTAGAGTGCATTTCTACTTCAGATGCTTCTGATCTTCTGATAATTTGTATCTGATTTGATTCTGAATCTGATGACGTAGTCAGATTCCTTTTAGAGTCCTGCACACTTAGAAACTTTTCGTTAGAGTGCCATTTTTGGTTTCATCCTTTGTTATCATCAAAATCCTGGAATCTGTTGTAGAACAATTTTTGTTCTTACAGGTCTTTATAGGTATTTCCTATCCTTAGGAGGGTAAAACTGTCCTTACTATTGAGAAGTAAGTAGTCTTATCCTTTGGATGTAAAGGGACATCGTGGGGTCGTCGATTGGTCATTGAAGGCAACATTTGTAAGGATACCTTAATATTCGAAGAGACGATCATCATTTAATCGTAGGCTACAACGAAGGGTCATCGAGGGACAAAGTCATATATTCGAAGGCAACGTTCGAGGGACAAGGTCATATATTCGAAGGCAACGTTCGAGGGACTATGATTTATCTTGTAGGGACATTGACCTTTTGATCGAAGGGACTATGACTTATCTGTTTAGGGATGATGATGATTTAATCGAAAGGGTGTTTGCTAAGGGTATCCCTACATTCGCGGGACATGACCGTAATATCGTAAGGCAACAAAGAGAGGGTTACCCTAGAGGGGCAAGTGTGGAAATGATTGGATTCAGATATATTATCTTGAATTAATTTATCTAAGTTCGATTATTTATCTTTCCATGCAATCCTATTAGCATACATCTAGACAGTTATATTCACAGTATGGAAAAATTAAAGTGCGAAAAATAAGACTACGCTATTACATGGCTTCGAGATGGGGGGTACATAATTTAAAAGGGGATATAAAATATCTTAATCTTAATTAACGAGTACAAAATTAAAAGGGCATACAAAATAATAAAACCTAATTAAACTAAAAAGAAAGAAATAAAAAAAAATCCTAATTAAATCTATTACATAGAAAGTTCATGACAAATGAAATAAATAAACTAAAATTAAGAATGAATTAAGAATATTTTTAGTCTATAATAATAGAAACTTTTTTTTTTATAAATTTATGGAAAAACTTAGACTAAATTGATAGAAATTTTAAAAGAAAAGAGAAAAAAAAAATATAATTAGATTTTTATTATTCAAAATAGCCCATTTTAATTAAATTATATCCTAGTTTGAATAACTAATATAATATATTAATTAGAAAATTAATTAATAGGTTTTATTTTAATAATAGAAAAATAGTGGTGAATTAATTATAGTGGAAAGGGAGTAAACATAGTAAAAACACTGAAAAGCCAGGACCTTTACGTTATAGTGAGGGGGGAGCTACCAACGAGCCATGTTGGTCCATTCGTTATTTATTCGCCTTTATTAAAATATATATTAATTCTACATGGATTTTTCCATTTTGACACAACACCACCATGCATGTTACAGCTTTCTCTCTTACGGCAAGCTACTTTATTTTTTCTCATGCTGTTTCTTTCATGTGAATGCAACAAACCTGTAACTTCATCTTATATCAAACCAGACACATAAAATAAGATCATATGTAATCATCATGCAATAATAAAAATAACCATGCACAAATCAAGAAGCTTATATTATTTTACTCATGTATTAGTTCTCTTTACTGCAAGTGATAATGATAAAACAAACCTTACACATAAATGTTAAAGACAACCAAGGATTTATATTATCACCATTATATCATCGCTATCATTATTATGTAATAACAGCATGTGAAATAAACATAATCATGCTAGAAACAACACTCATATAATAATAACTAAATGGCAGATATAATTCTTTAATCATGCAAACAAAATTTCTCCAACATGCTATGACATATCAAGAACAGATGCATACTTGAATAAAGCAATATCAATATCCAACAAACCATGAATACATCATCTCAATATATATATTAAACCAATATTATTCATGCATGAATTAAGGAGTATTGCAAGGTAATCATGCTGAATGCAAATTCCATAATGAACACTTACTGGGGATTTGATTCTTCTAGCTTGCTCACTGTATGTGTGTTGTTCTTATTCAGGCTATGAGTGCTTTATGGTTGCTTCTCTTTTCCCTGCCCGTGAATCTTCTTGCTTCTGCCTTGCCTTGTGTATCTTCTTCTGTTGTATCTCCCCTCTTTTCCGTCCCCTGTATCTCTCATCTTTTTCCTCTTTTTCCTCCTTCCCCCTTTTGCTGCAGCCATATGAAGTATTTATAATGGTGTGGATTAGGGTTTAACCTTGCTAAATATTTGGATCCCTTCCTATACTTTAGGATCTCACCCTATAATTTAGGAGAGTTAGCTCTAACATTTTGCATGGGCTGGTATTTCAAAAGTTCAAATTCCACGTGAGGCATGGAATACTCATTCAAACTTCACTTTTCTAAATTATAATAAAATGAAATTTAATAATAAACCAAAAATAAAATTAATTTAAAGCTTTAATTGCACGATTAAAATTAAAATTTTTGTTATTAAATTAGAGCCAAAATTATTTTTATAAAACAAAATCATCATATGATAAATAATACTATGATTATTTATATATTTTTGGTTTGGATTTGGTCTTAAATATCTATTATTATAAATAAATATTTATTAAATACACATATAATTATAAATAATGAATAATTTAAATGACTTTTAACAAATAAAAATTAATTTAAATTTTAGTTACATAATTGAATTAAAATGTAAACCTATTTCTATTTTTACTTTCATCATTTAAAAAAAATCAAAATTATTCTTACTTATATCAACCAAAATTATTTTATAATTTATGGGTTTTTTTTTTAAAAAATGTTACTCTTAGAAATAAATGTTATTAAGTAAAAAACGTGAATTACTAAATAAATACTATTTATAAATAATGAATAAATGGAACATGAGTCACTAAATTATAAAAAATAGTTATTATAATTTAATGAGCTTTAACAAATAAAATTAATTTAAAATTTTAATTATACAATTAAAATTCAAATCTATTTTTATTTATAACTAAATTAAAACTATTTTGTTTATATATATAAAATTTATTTATATCATACAGATAACCAAAATCATTATTATTTTTTATATCTGTATCACATAATAAATAAATTAAAATTTATAATTTATATGAGAATGTATGCTAATGAATGAATGCAAATGTGAAATGAATGCCATGCATGAATCAATTTATCATAAAAATTAACAGGCAAATTTTGGGGTATGACAGGAGGGAATAAAATCCTCGATTCAAGACAGTATAAGATCCTAGAGTCTTTTTCGAATGCCCTTAATTTCACTGAGATCACCAATTAAGATTTCGCTTATGGTAGAGGTTGCTAAGCGAAAGCCTCTCTGCAATGAGGGAAAGCCACAGAAGTTGGCCATACAAGATAGGGGGGCTGTCCAAAAAAGGAGATTCTTTGAGTTCATACCCATTAGAAAGAAGGGCAACTATTAAGATCCCAAATCGAGATTGGCTAGCTGGGAGTAGCTCATGCTCGACTTGGGAAATGATGTTTGATAAGATGGATTCGTTCGTGAAAGAAAAAAATGCAATGGTGGGAAATGAATAGAAATGGTCAGTATGTTTTAGTCTTTCCCCTAATGAGGTGTCGACATCTGTGTTAGTTCCTAGGAGTGATGTTACAACATCCCTTAGTAAGAGCATTCGAGATAGCCAAAGATCTGAAGGAGAAGCAAGAATAAAGGTGGTAGCACATTAGAATAATAAGAATTAAAATAAAATCCACCTAAAAGCTCTCAAGGAACCCTATTTCATTTCGAGATCCCTACCCCACAGATTGAGACCGAGTTCCAGTTCCATTTTAATAATTTTTTTCTAAACCAGCATCAGTGACTATCTAAGCACCACCATAAAATTACGGAACAAACTGTAGTTTGCGGCAGTTACTATTTTTATAGCCATAGTCTTTCTTTGGTTCGAAAGTGAGATTGAGATCTATATTTTATATAAACCTCTGACGGAACGGAATGCAACTTTTTCCTATTGATCCAGTTTACATTGACTTAGTCAGTCGTTCGCCATTGATTTCATTTAGTTGACCGAGAATCAGGAGTAGCACCATAAGGGGGAGGCAGCATCTGAGCTAGTTTCATTTGTCGATTCAGTTGAATCAGCAACAAAGTCGGTAGCCTCACTAATCTATATAGTTCTTTCTCAACCATCAGTGTTTGTAGGTTTATTCCTTTTGTGCGTTCTTTTGATATAGCCATAGTGACTCTCTATCCGTTGTAGGAGTGAGTGTTTAGGCGGGGCCTAAAAATGAATGATTTACGCGCTCCTTCGTTCATAGCACGAAGTGAGATGTCTATGTTCCCACGAGAACCTACGCACGTGTCAATCAAGGCAAGGCCTTTCTTATTTTTGCCTATGATGCCATGCCTGCTATTACTTCACTCGGTCAATGGGGATAAACCAGTGTATCTCGCTTTTTTTTATGCTACTTAGACTTGAATCAACCAACCGGATCTGTTCGATCTCCTGCGGCGAGTGCTGCTTCTTTGACCTGTGCTTCCTACGCCTTTACCCGTGGGTCAATTGCTCTTGGTTTTGGAACTCTAAGAGAGAGGAGGTGGGATACCATAAATCCATTTTGCTACAGGCGACTCAGCTAACCTTTTAGAAAAATGTCTTAACTAAAATAAATAAGAGAAGAAAGTCTCAGAACGAAAGAAGGATAAAGCAGAACTTGCGGAAGATAAAAAGATCTATTATCCCATTTCTTGCCTAAAAAAGGGGACCTACTCTCTTTTATAAATCCAATCAATAGCCCATTCCAGTCTAACGAGATTTCTCCCTTTCACCTTTCAGCTGATTAAGCAATTGATCCAGTCGTTGGCGTTGTAGGTGATTCTTATGATTCCCGTCCCGACCACCACCTTTTTATTTAAAATCTGGATCCATAATTATGGTCGGTTAGCTACTGAGATAGCGTGGCTATTGATGGGTGTTGAATGATTCTGGATAATGTGGTTTAAAGCTAACATAGATTCAGTTGGGGTAGAGGTCTTGTAGAGCCTGATTGACCAGTTTCCCTGATGAAGAAGAAAAGAACTCGACTTTGCCAAAGACATATGAGGCATACTCATCTGAGTCTTCGGGTCCAGAAGTCTATACTACCTCCTAAATAGGACTCATTTGGTTAAGCAGTAGATCTAGCTTATGACTCTATTATATAGACGATGCTTAGATAATCCAGTTCTCTAACGTTAACTAAGAATATTATAAGAGGAGAAGTCGACTCATGTACTCTATCTATGAAACCTGTCGTGCCTTTATCGTTGGGGATAATATTCTTGATGGCGAGTGGTTGAGTATATAAGAGAAAGGCAGCTTTTAGGAGTGATATTTCTTTACTTCAGAGTAGAATAGGTGCAAGGGGGGATTACTCTTAACTAACTAAGCGTAAAGGCTATCCAGCTTAAGGATTAAATTATTTAGACGGGAATACCCCGTCGGTAGCAAAGGCAGAAGGAAAAGGTAGGAATGCACCTTAAGGGTGAACGAGATGAGGATCGAGGCAGTTCCTCCAGGGTAGGTGCTTTCTTCGCGAGTATGTCTGTTGATGGCGATGTGCCCTATCTGCTCAAGGAAAGCTGTCCAACTCAATGTGTAACGCATCAGCGACATTTGCTACATAATCCACATCTGTTATTAGAATTGCTATTGCTACTATAAGGGAGAAAGGAGTTAAAGTCTGCTTAGTATTCTCAGAAAATGATAAAATTAACTTCTTAAACTGCTAAGAAGAAGATTATGTTATCAGATCGGGATTCCTATTAGATTAGATTTAGATAGAAGTATTAAAATCAGGCTCAGGACATGAGGATTAGTGGGAAATTACTTTATTCAATTTTATAAAAGAGAAGATGCGAGGAATAGCTCATTAGATCCATGCCACTTCGAACTCCAAGTCTTAAGCAAACTGGCATCTACCTTGCCTTGCTCTGTAGCCGAAATAGATTCAAAGGGCGAAGGAAAGAAAGTTCTTTGAGTGACAGGGATTTCAATTCGACTCATCTCACGGGGAAAGAAAGCCTTTATAGTGAAGCTAGCCTATTAGGCACTGTGTAAGAGCTCTATGCTATATTTTTTAGGGTTTTTGTTCTTATTATGTACATTAATGGTCAAAGACCACACAATCAAACACAATATACACAGACAAAAATATATCACAAAATATGGTCCAAGTGGACAAAGTAAAAAAATGACATTAACACAAACAATTAGAATGGTATGAATAATGCCAAATGAATAAGGCTTAAAAAATAAAGTGCATTAAAGTAAATGACTTGAAATTAAATGTTAGTTGTTAATGAGTTAGAAGTTAGTATTGCTTTTGCTTTGCTTTTGTTTTAAGTCATTCTTTGGAGAACACTCAACCCACTTATCACAAGCATAGATCCTTGAACCAATACATCTTCCAAAGGAAGGAAAAAAGGCCAAGTTTCCACACAATACCATGAAAGAGGGGAGACTTACAATATCACTGACTAGAATGCTATGCCTTTTGTGTCAAAATTTAGTGCTATGTTAAGCAATCGTAATTGGACTTATGTAGAAGTCACAACTATTTGAGGTCGGGCAATAGAATTTTGGTGTTAATGCATGTTAGAGACGTAGTATAATGGACTATGCTAATGAAACAGACCACACACAAAAAGAATATGCAAAAGTGGTGGCCTAATCTCATCCATACTTATGTTGATTTTGCAATCAACTAGCCTTAGGATATAAAGATGTCATAGGACCATGACATGAATGCATAAAGGAGGGGAATGAGATTAAGAGGGAGGGGAGGTAGATCAAACTCAAATTGGACAAAGGAGAACTTTTACCAAATTAAGATCATTAATTCGTTTTGGGAGATGGGATGTACATGCCATCAATCCACTAAATCCAATGATCTTAACCTAACAAAGTCAAATCAACCTTGACCAAGGTGCAACAACACAAGTCAAAGTTACACAAATCAATCAAAATGGCTCAATACAATTATTTGGAATTTATTCAATTAAAATACTAAAAATAATGCATTAATTTAAATATGGTTGGTCAAATTCCCAAAACCTCATCAAAACATCAAAGAAATGGCCATGAGATTTATCATATGTCAAACAAGGTCAAAGGACCTTGGAGAAAAAAATTAAGAATTTTTTGGAAACTTAAAAGTATTTTTAAACAATTAAAAACAATCACAAAATCAATTAAATCATGAAAAATATTCATAATGATC
Organism: Lathyrus oleraceus; assembly: GCF_024323335.1. NCBI lineage: Eukaryota > Viridiplantae > Streptophyta > Magnoliopsida > Fabales > Fabaceae > Lathyrus > Lathyrus oleraceus. The sequence goes on from NC_066584.1 coordinate 203,841,237, forward strand.
CAAAAAATAATTTTAATTCAAAATATGAAAGAGGATTTTATTAAAATTTTTTTGGTGAAACTCTCACATTTTTTGGATCAATATTAAAATTAATATGAATTAATGAAAATCAAAGGAATAAAATGAAAATCAGAAAATACAAAAAAACGTGGACCACTTGATCTCCCTCATTAATTGAGGTGGCATATAAAGTGTACACAAATGCACGTTCCATGATGGAACTTAGTCTGCACGCCACACAAGTGGTAATCAAAACCAACGACTGTGATAAAAATATTTTAAATGAAATCAATGGCTCTAAACCATGCCACATCACTGTCGGAGCCAAAGGTCGGTCACCTTCTCAGGAGAACCTCGGCGGACTGGTTCAATCATCACCATGATTAAAATGAAAAAGGAGGACATGATCTGAAAGAAAAAATGGCGTAGAGCACGAATCTGACCTCAATTTTAACTAACTCCAAATATATAGAAAGATACGAGGAGTTGAATTTTGAGGTGTGTCAACTGAGTTGCTTCGATTTGACCTCAACGCAACTCAATCTTCTTGCCTACATTGGTAGGACTTAAGACAACGAAAGATCCAAGAGAATTGATGAGAATTGAGTGAGAATCGAAGAGAAGATTTTTTTTGGAAAATACCTTCAGTGCTGTATAGAACTTGATCCTTCTTGCTTCAATTCTTGTTTGATCTTGTTCCAATAGCTTGCAGAAGTGGATTAGGAATGGCAAGAAGCTTTGGATCCTGGAGTTTTTAACTCTCCAAACAGTGAGATTCAAACTCAATTTTCAAGTGAAAATTATCAGGTTTTCCTTTGAATTATGAGGGCTTGAAGAGTGGAGGCAAAGTTGGCGCGAAAGGATCCTCTGAAATAAGCTCAGAGGGTCGATATTTATAGCAAATTCAAGTGTTATTTGCACACTTCCAATTTCTTCCAAATTTGGCAATGTCATGTTCAAGCTTGCATGGGCGTGTACATGCCCATGAAGCAATACACTAAGGTCCAAAACCAACTGAAATGAGGTCTGAATCAAGCTTGATTGGCAAGGCAATGTGAAATGATCATTTGAAGTTTTGATTTTACCAATTCATGCAGGCGTGTTAACACCATGTGAAGCCCTAGCAAACTTGATCCAAAATTAATGAATTAGGACTATTTGGAAAGCTTAGATCAAGAGGAGCAACTCTTATGTTGAACACTTTTCCATTTAGAACTTGGATCATGGTGAAATTTGAGGTGGAAGTTTGGAAATTTCAACATGTTGAAATTTTTTCTAAGTGTCAAGTCATATACTTCAATGTTCCACCTTACTAAACTTTTTATGTGAGATCCAAATGAGAAAAGTGCCTTCATCAAAGTTGTATATATTTCAAAGACCTTTAAAATGGTCACCAATTTGACATCATTTGGATTTAGAATGAGAGAGTTATGCATTTTTGAAGTTGAGGAAAATCACTTGTTCAATGGTATTGGTCCAAAATGACCTATAATGTATCCTCATATCACATGCTCATAACAGTTGATTTAGCTCTCAGTCCAAACATCAAAGTTGAAGTAGACATCTTGAATTTGATTGTGAAACTTTATAATCTTTCATCTCATAAAAATCGAGCAAGTTATGGTCTTGGGAAGTTGACTTTCAAATTAGGGTTTATACAAAATGACCTATAATGTTTCAACATAGAAAATGACTTTCCAAGAAAAATTAGCTCTATACATAAACATTTAAGTTGTTTGTAATGTCATGTAGAGTAACGTTTATCTTGGGATCATTTTCATATGATGAAAATTGTAGGAGATAGGGTCTAGGGAGTCCTAGTTTTAATCAGATGAATTCATCTGGCCAACCACCATCAACTAACTTGCTAGCTTGCAATTCTCTTGACTTTTTAGGCTCATGGTAGATCACATATGCATAAGATGATAAATTTTGAAGTTCCCCTTGAGAAATTTGATCAATTGATGAGGAAGCTTGTTGAATAAGTTACTCAAGATACCCAGACAAACTAGGGTTTCCAAGGCAAACCAACTCCAAACTCTTGAAAAAAATATTGATCAAAATAACATTCAAAGATAACTGGGACTCATATATGATGCTTAGAGACATTGTGGATCACTCCTTGGTTGTGCTCTTAGCAATGAGGGTTTCAAACCCTAGATGTGAACATGATGGATGAATGGTGATCATGCCTTACCTACAAAAGAGTTAGGCAAATGCAAAGACATATTTTTGGTATTTTGGTTAGTAAAATGATAATATACAAGTATTATACAATCACATGGTGCTTGGTGATCTCTCCCAAAACAAACCCAATGAGAGAGGGGTAAGGAGGATACCAAGGTATGATCCCAATGCTAATGTGTATGATGAGATATCATGAGGGATCTTAGGGTCAAAATTAGGGTCTTACAGCTGCCCCTATTTAAGGACACTCTAACTGAGGAGGTGAAGGTTAAAGTCTTCGTATCGACTCAGTAGAATGGGATTAAATAACAACATATAGAAACAAATTTTGGTCCCTAAGAGACCTCATGATGCATATGTTATGAATGTAAAAACAAATTCTCCGTGGGTAAATGTTGCTACAAAGGAAAAGAAATCAGAGAGACCGAAGGTCCGAGGAGCATACCGTAAGGAAAACTCACTGGGGAGACAGAGACTCTGAGGGGGTAAAAGGGTTATGCGTAGGCCAGGTTACGACTTAAAAACTGCTGGGTGACAATAGAAATTCCATGTAAATGGAAATATTCAGCCGGGGAAACGAAAACATCTGTAGGGGAAACGAGTAGATCAGGATAAAACTGAAATACTTGAATCATGCAGGAAAAGCGATTTCACTAAGGAAATGCACACTCAACTCAGTTGGGGAAGAAGCAAACTTCAACACAGGAGGAGTAGAAATTTATTATCCACGACCTGTTACTGGGTAAGGAGATAATAAAGATCTGACAGAGAGGACATCCGTCATTGGTTAGGATGAACACATCAAGGATGACTCGCTGAGGGCTACCAGGAGAGTGCATTCATTACTGGTTACTGGGTAAGAATAGCCTCGCTGGGGAAAAACTGCAGAAATAGGATTTACAACTACCAGTTACTGGGCAGAAGACCAAAGATGAGAATATTTGTTACCGGTTAAGGTGAACATATCAAGGATAAACTCAAAGGAAAGAAAACCCGTCATCGGCTAAGATGAACATATCAAGGATAGACTTGCTTGGGGACATCAAGGAGGATATCCGTCATTGGTTAGGATGAACATATCAAGGATAAACCAAATAAAAAAAAGTAGGAATTACATTTATTGAATGCTGGATAGAATACCGCCAAAGAGAAAATTCGTCACAGGTTAGGATGAACGTATCAAGGATAGACTCTAGGAGGAGAGAAATAGGAATTATATCCATCAGTTATTGGATAGAATGCCGAAGGAGAGAATATCCGTCACTAATTAAAGTGAACATATCAAGGATAAACTCTGCAAGGGGATAGAAAAACAGGATTTACAACTACCGTTTTACTGGGTAGGATACCACAAAGAGAAGGAAACCCGTCATTGGTTAGGATGAACATATCAAGGATAAACTCAAATAGGGGAAGAAAATATCCGTCATCAGTTAGGATGAATATTTCAAGGATAAAATTCCTGGGGAAACATAAAACGAATCCGCTGGGGAGAAAACAAGGGTACTTTTTCCAGGTATTGGGCAAGAAGTAACAAACTGCAAACCAAGAATAATATTACCAGTTACTGGGTAATAAACTCTTAGGGGACCTAGAACATCTATCTAGGTATGATCTAGAAAGAAACGGTCAATCGAGACTCGACCCAATGAGGATATAACTCAAGGGGAGTGGTTCCATCCAGATAATCAATTAGGGAGGAAACTGAAATAATAATCATCCACGAGGAAATAACTCAGTGGGGAAAGAATAAAGGTTAAAGTCTTTCTGCTTAAGGGACTGACACTCTATATTTGAAAAGAGGACAAACTCACCAAACCCGTATGGGGGTAAAGTACCACCATAACAGAGAATAAGAATCTCAAGAATGAGTCAACAAGTGCTATGATGCAATCATGAAATTATATGAATGTATATGTATATATGATGATTATGCTAACAAAACGATCGCAAAGGATACAAGGGTGTCGCAGATTTGAATAATCAATACAATTCTTGGTCAATCCACAAAAGAGGGAAACAAGTGTTGGAGAAAATAGAAATCAACATCCTAAAGGCTCAACCCTAGCCGGGGAAAGAGGAGATCTATCGAGGAAAAATCATTATCGAGTCTGCGGGGAATTTTAGGTCAACACCATATCAAATGGGAGACAACCATGCAGAGGATAAACACAAACAACTGCTCAGAAACTTGGAGGAAACCCTGACTGGGAGCAAATCTGATGGCGACTGATGGGGAAACCAACATTCTGTCGAAATCACGTAAACTGCCGTAACAAAATGTCCATACTCAGCTGGGAATAAATTCGGCTGGGGATAACGGAGAATCACTCATCCAAACACCGGGTGCTGATCATGCAGACGAGGATGAAAGAAAAATTGCGCCTACTGCTTGGGGAGAACCGATAATGCTCCACACATAGGGCTTACTGCTTTTGAACCACTGTTGATATTCTTTTTTTTTAAATGAAATCGATTGCTTAAAATTCATGCTTTTATATGTTTAAGAAAAATGATTTTGATTAAAACTTTAATTTTCAAAAATGATCATAATAAAATTTAAAACTATTTGGCTGAAATAAATAAGAGTAGAAACAATTGAGTAAAAGCTCAACTTTATTTAATAGAATGGTAGCCTATAAATGACAAGACTCCATAGATCTTTACAAAGTTGAAAATGGTAATTTACATGGAAAAATGGGTACATTGAATACAAATGACCACTAATCCTTCTACCAACTCTTGATGCCCACTGTGCTTTTGGCCGCTACTGGGGATAATGCATCATCGTCGACCGTTATGCTCAACAAAGTTTCAAAAATATGAAGATCAACAAGATACAGTTACTTTCCATAATCCCTAATTTTTGCATAAGTTTCCCCAAGACGGGGTACTCAATTTATCGATATAACTCTTTTCTGTTTTATGTCTCTAACTTTTGCCTGGATCTCCCTTTCAGGTTTTCAATCCACCGAGATGCTCATTTTTGCCTAAGCCGCCCTATCGGGTTTTCAACTTAGCGAGCTGTTCTTTTCTTTTTAGGTGAAGTATTTCTTGACTGCACCTATGTTCATAGGAAGAGTGAACTCTTCACCATCCATAGTTGTAAGAATCAATGCACCGCCTGAAAAGGCTCTCTTGGCAACATATGGGCCTTCATAATTAGGAGTCCATTTGCCCCCCGAATCTGGTTTGAAAGACGAAATCTTCTTGAGCACAAGGTCACCTTCTTTGAACACGAGAGGTCAGACCTTCTTGTCAAAAGCTTTCTTCATTCTCTGCTGATATAACTGACCATGACACATGACAGTTAACCTCTTCTCCTCTATCAAATTTTCAGTTGATCAAACCTGGTTTGACATCATTCAGCCTCAATCAACTTGGCTTCCATGAGCACACGCAATGAAGGGATCTCAACCTCTACGGGGAGTACTGCTTCCATGCCATAAACAAGTGAGAAAGGGGTTGTCCCTGTTGAAGTGCGGATGGATGCACGATACCCGTGCAAAGCAAATGGGAGAATCTCATGCCAATCCTTATACGTCACAACCATCTTCTGAATAATCTTCTTGATGTTCTTGTTTGCAGCTTCAACAACCCCATTCATCTTGGGTTTGTAGGGAGAAGAATTATGATGCACAATCTTGAAGTCTTTACAAAGAGCTTCCACCATGTTATTATTCAAGTTTGATCCATTATCAGTAATGATCTTTCTTGGCACACCATAACGGTATATAATCTGATTCTTGATAAACCTAACAACAACTTTCTTGGTTACATTCACATAAGATGTCGCTTCAACCAATTTTATGAAGTAATCAATTGCCACCAAAATGAAACGATGTCAGTTTGAAGCTTTGGGCTCTATCATGGCAATCATATCAATTCCCCACATGGAGAAGGGCCATGGGGAGGAAATGACGTTCAACAGTGTCGGAGGAACATGAATTTTTTCTGCATATATTTGACACTTGTGGCATTTCTTCACAAACTTGCAACAGTTAGATTCCATTGTCAACCAATAGTAACCTGCTCGCAACATCTTATTTATCATTGGAATGAGTACCAAAGGAACCTTCATGGACTTCAGTCATCAATAGGTCTTCTTCGTGTCTATCGATGCATCTGAGCAAAACCATATCGAAGTTTCTCTTATACAACACATCACCATTCAGGTAGAAGTTACCGGTTAATCTTCTCAAATTCTTCTTAACTTTCAAAGATGCCCCAGACGGGTAAATCAGACTTTGGAGGAAACACTTGATGTCATAATACCACAACTTCTCGTCTTTGACCTCTTCAACAACAAACACATGAGCTGGCCTATCAAGACGCATCACAGTTAAATTGGGAACCTCGTTCCAATACTTCACTACAATCATTGACGCCAACGTTGCAAGAGCATCTGCCATCCAGTTTTCATCTCGAGGGATATGATGAAACTCAACCTTTGTAAAGAAAGTTGAAATCCTCCTCGTGTAATCTCTATATGGTATCAAACCGGGTTGATTCGTCTCCCATTCACCTTTGATCTGATTCACAACCAAAGCTGAATCTTCAAAGACATCTAAATGTTTGATTCTGAGATCAATGGCCTATTCAAGCTTCATATTCTTCCATATTATTTGTACACTTGAAAGTCAATCTAGATGTGAATGGAAAGTGTGTGCCTTGAGAAGTATTGATCACATCCCCAATGCCATTACCATACTAGTTAACAACTCCATCAAATACCATGCCTCAACGGGAACCAGGTTCTGGCCCTTATTCAAGCAATGGTTCATCACAATCTTTCATTTTCAAGTATAAGACCTCTTCATCAGGAAAATCATACTGCACTGACTGGTAATCTTCAATCGGTTGATGAGTCAAATGGTCAGCCAAGATACTACCTTTGATTGCTTTCTGAGATCGATATTCAATATCATACTCTGATAACAACATCTGCCAACAGGAAATCCTCTCAGTTAAAGCAGGCTTCTCAAGTATATACTTGATTGGATCCATTTTGGATATCTTCCAAGTGGTATGATTCAACATATATTAACACAAACGCTTAGCAGCCCAAGCCAATGCATAACAAGTCTTCTCTAACATAGAATACCGAGTCTCACAGTTGGTGAATTTCTTACTGAGGTAGTAAATTGCAAATTCTTTCTTTCCAGTCTCATCTTGCTGACCTAGAACACAACCCATACTATCTTCGAGCACAGTCAAATACATGATCAATGGTCTTCCTTCAACAGGTGGAGACAAAATCGGAGGCTCAAGCAGATTATCCTTTATACTGTCAAAAGCTTTATGGAAATCTTCGGTCCAATCACAAGACTGATCTTTCCGAAGAAGCTTGAATATAGGTGCACATGTGGCAGTCATGTGGGAAATGAATCTTGAGATATAATTCAAGCGGTCGAGAAAAACTCTGACTTGCTTCTCAGTTTTGGATGCTGGCATATCTTGTATTGCTTTGACCTTGGCAGGATCAACTTCAATACCCTTCTCGCTGACAATGAAGCCCAACAACTTACCAGAACGAACACCAAAAGTACACTTATTGGAATTCAAGCGGAGTTTATACTTTCTCAAACACTGGAATAACTTCAACAAATGCTCGACATGTTCTTCTTTATCAATAGATTTAGCAATTATATCATCAACATATACTTCAATCTCTTTATGCATCATATCATGAAAAAGAGTAGTCATTGCTCTCTTGTAAGTTGCACCAACATTCTTTAAACCGAAAGGCATCACTCTATAACAGAATGTTCCCCAGGGTGTAATGAATGTGGTCTTCTCCATATCTTCGGGTGCCATCTTGATCTGATTATATCCGGAAAGTCCATCCATAAACGAAAAGACTTTGAATTTAGCAGTATTGTCTACCAACATATCAATGTGTGGTAGAGGGAAATCATCTTTCGGTCTGGCTTTATTCAAATCTCTATAATCAAAACACATATGGACTTTTCCATCCTTCTTCGGCACATGCATGATATTGGCCACCCATTGTGGATACTCAGCGGTCACAAGGAAACCAACGCCAATCTACTTTTGCACTTCTTCTTTGATCTTCACTGCCATATCAGGATGCGTTCTTCTCAACTTCTGCTTGACTGGCGGGCATTCTGGCTTCAACGGTAATCTATGCTCCACTATCTCAAAATCCAAACCAGGCATGTCTTGATAGGACCAAGCAAACACATCTGAATACTCTCGAAGAAGATCAATTAACCCCTTCTTAACATCTGGACACAGTCGAGACCCAATCTTGACTTCCTTCACATCATCTTCGGAACCCAAGTTGACTAGCTCAATCTTCTCTTCGAATGGATGAATGGGTTTTCCTTCATGCTCAAGAAGACGAGACAATTCATCACTCACTTCTTCATCACTTTCCTCCTCAGCCTCAAACACAGGGAATTCAAAATTTGGATAAGGAGAATGATCATTGTATTCAATGGGGTTAGAAACCAACCTGCATAATGATTTGATATTTTGATTTTAGAGAAGTGAATTGTGACCAAATATTATGCAGATGGACAATTATATTATTTATTTATGTTTTTTGTGATTACCATTTTCAGAATAAAGCAAAAAGTAAAAACAAAACATCATAGATGTGGATGAATATAATTATATTTTATTGATGATCAAATTTGAAAATGCCAAACAATGTTCACTTCTCCCTTTGGCATAGGAGAAGGATTTTTAAAAACAAATAAAAGCAATTACTTAGATCGATGCATACTAACAGGAATATCAACAGCAGTCCAATTGTTGCAAGCCTTTCCATGCGTCACAAAATTGGTGCAGTCTTCATCTTCATCGTCCTCTAGCACAACAGCCAAGTGTTGTTCATTGCCATGAATGAACCCTCCGCTACGGAAGTTGAGTTGCATATCCTCTGATCTAACAGCTGACGAACCTTGCTGAAAACCCAGACCGGTCCTACTCTTATTATCGGCGACCTCTACCACTCTCCCCCACTGATCAATAATTCCTTCTTCGACAATCTTCCTTGCATATTTTAATGAGGACATAAGTGCCCTAACTCTCTTTTCGGCAACAATAGATAAGGCTTGGAACGGAGTTCCAACCTCATCCTCAGCTTCAACATAAGAGAAAGATGACAAGTGGCTAACCAACATTGCCTTCTCCCCACCAACAATGACAAGCTTGCCATTCTTCACAAATTTGAGCTTCTGATGCAACGTGGAGGTAACAACTCCTACCTCGTTGATCCATGGCCTTCCCAACAGAAAACTACAGGCCAGGTGGATATCCATTACTTGAAAAGTAATTTGAAAATCACTCGGACCTATCTTCACCAGAAGGTCCACTTCACCTATCACTGTCTTGCGCGAACCGTTGAAAGCTTTGACGATTACACCACTATATCTCATAGGCGCTCCTTAATATGATAGCTTTGATAATGTTGACTTTGGCAACACATTCGACGAAGATCTGGTGTCAACAAGAACATTGGATAAAGCGTCATCTTTGCAATTCATGGAGATATGCAAAGCCAAATTATGATTCCTACCCCCTTTAAGGAGTTCTTCATCACATAAACTGAGATTGTTGCAGGAAGTGATGTTAGCTACAATATGATCAAACTGATCCACTATAACATCATGTTCCACGAACGCTTGCTCTAGAACTCTTTGCAGTGCTTCTCTATGCGCTTCTGAATTCATAATCAGACACAATACTGAAATCTTCAAGGGGGTTTGGAGTAGCTATTCACCCACATTAAACTCACTCTTCTTTATCAGCCTAAGCACTTCATCATCATCGTTAGTCTTCAAATTGCTGGATTCACTAGACTGACGCTTTGAAGTACTAACCGAATCTACTATGGGCACTTCTACCTTCTTACCAACTGTTGAATCTTCCACATATTTTGGGAACACCGACCCAAACACTCGATCACTGTGGGTTCTCTTGGTAACATCAGCAATGCAAACGATAGAATTGGTCGTAGGTAATGGAACCTCTTGACCATCCTTCACCATAGTTGCATTATACTGATAAGGAACAACCTTATCAGATGTGTATGGGACTGGACCCGCCAACCGTATAACCAACGGCGATACCGATCTTTGGCTGATACGGTTATTGTTAATACTATCATACTAGATTACTACTCTCTCGGGATTCTTGAACACGGGAACAATCACATTGACATCGTTATCTATGTGTCGGGATTGAACAATCTGAATCATACCCTCATCCATCAACCGTTGGATGTCTCTTTTCACAATCTCATAACCTCTTGAATTAACACTGTAGATAGCACAACCATCATGGTCATGCTCACAATCTTCACGTTCGACACTAGACCTGATTCAGCAGCACTCTTTCCAAATAGATCCTTACCTCTTAAAGTCTTTAATTCCTTGCGCAGGTCAAGAAATTGATCTTTCATTTCATCCATTTTCTCATATACATTCGGGCCCTCAGATGGCTCGAAATGATAAATGGTGTCCTCCACACGAGGTAAGGTATGCACGATAGGCAGTGGCACAGACATGTCCGGGCTAGATGCCGACATAGAAGCAAATGTAGGCGCAAAGCCTTCAGGCACAAAGTTTGGAGGCATTCCCCATGGGAATCCGAAAGGCATGGAAGACGCGAAATAAGCGGCAGTTGCGGGAGCAGTAGAGGTAGCCACCTCTGAAATAACAGTCCTCTCAGGAGGAGGAGTTGCAGGCGCTGGAGAAGACTGACTCTGTGCAGCTAGAACTGACTCCATTATGGCAGTTAGGCGGGTGATCTCCTCTTTCAAATCTCTATTCTCTTGCTCGAGGTGTTCCATGACTCTGGGATGGTTTAAGTTCAAAAATATTAACAGGGATGGTTTAAGTTCAAAATTATTAGCTGGGATGGTTGGGTTTACTATACTAGAACTAGGTTCTTCATTGGATGGTTGAGCGAAATCCTTACGAGGTCTTTGGTTTTGATCTTTGGCCATAGCTCTCTTAATTCTATGAAAGAATAAACGTGCGCGAGCATAACGTTCAGGTTCTGCTAGAGGGTAAACTAAGCTTAAACTTCCGGTGCTGCGAGTTCTTCGCATTGACCGGCGAGAAATAGCCAAAGTCTAAACGATATAACAACAGGGAAATGAAATTTGATGAAATTGGTCCCCGGCAACGGCGCCAAAAACTTGATGCATGGTTTTCGTAAGTATACGAACACATCAGAGTAATATAAAAGATTGTCGAATCCATAGAGACCAAGTGTGAATCTATCGTTATCTGTTGTTATGGTGTTTATCAAAGGCAATCAAAATAGGTGTTTTTAGAGTGTGCAATGGAAAGTAAAGTGTTGAATAAAGTTTAATTAATAAAGACAGGGTCAAATGTAATTCACATAATCAATTAATAATCCAAGTACTTGCTAATAGAACTGCTTATGGGCAATGTTTCCTACTTTAAAAGAACTAATTTAACAGGAACTGTCGCTTTCACGTATTCAGAACCGAGTTGTAGTCCCTAATCAAACCCTCTTATTGTCACTTATAAAAAGGCGCGCATTGCGTTAGATTAGTAAACCTATTTTTAAGAAATATAGTATCTTGACTAAGTTGAAAAGTATTATAACCTGGATTTCTTAACCAAAAGAGGTTCTCACGAACCAGACTCTAAACTTATAAACGCGTCCGAAAGTAGTTTTAAAATCTCTTTTCTTCTTAAGTTTAAAAACTCCTAATGAACTAAACAAAGCGCTTTCGCTGTTTTTGAAATAGTTAAAAACAATTAAGTTTAAATAGACGTTGGACGGCTTTCGATCTTACCCAACGGAATTGAAGTGCGGGAAAACTTAAGTTGAAAGTTAAAATATCCCTTAAGTGTTTCTACGAACAATTGTACGGATTATCGGTTCAATTACGATCCTTACATTCTAACCTTATAAATTTAGTTAGACATGGTAAAGTAAAAGTGCATTAATTTAAATAAAAGTAGTGTGAGTGCGAGGAAATAAATAAAGTAAAGCGAGTGCGAGAAATAAATAAAGTAAAGCGAGTTCGAGAAATAAATAAAGTAAAGCGAGTTCGAGAAAATAAATAAAGTAAAGCGAGTGCGAGAAATAAATAAAGTAAAACGAGTGCGAGAAATAAATAAAGTAAAGCGAGTGCGAGAAAATAAATAAAGTAAAGCGAGTGCGGGAAATAAATAAAGTAAAGGCAAAGTAATAAAAACCTGCTCCAATCGGAGGGTTGAGTAAATTGCAAAGCGGAAATGAAAATGGCGGCAGGATTAACTTCCTTCCAAAGTGCTCCAAACTCGATTACAGAATCGATCACAGACTCGATTACACAATTGTGGTAACACCCCAATGCGAAGCGATTACCACTTTAAAATCTTGAATATATGCTTAAATGAAACAAAGTTGCTCTGAGTTTGCCTCTGTTCTAAGTTTGGATGATTGAAAAAGTGATTTCGAGTCTCTATTTATAGGAGAGTAAAACGATGGAAATGACAAGGACGCCCTTCAACTTGAAAATGGGAGGGAAAACTTTTCCTCTTGTGGCGCCCGCCACAAGGCCATGGCGCCCACCACAAGGCCAATCTGAGGCGACTTAGTGGAAGTAGTGGGGAACATGGTAGTTGAGGGAAGTTGAGCTAGGACACGTCATGGCAGGGTCTATGGCGCCAGCCATGGTGGAAGCCATAAGTACAAAATGCTGAATTTTAGGGTTTTTAGCTCTTTTTCACTCCTTTTCTCGATCGGGGCTCCAATTGAAGTAAAAACCTGAAAACAAAGAGAAACATAGTAATAACACAACAAAATGACAATAAAACTACTAAAATGCATGCGAAATCGGAGTCGAAAATACGGTGAATTTCAGTGTTATCAAACTCTCCCACATTTAAACCTTTGCTCGTCCTCAAGCAAAACATTAAAAAGCTCATAAAAGAAAACCTGTGTAAAAGAGTGCTTCAGGTTAAAAAAGTTCTAAGTTCAAGTCGGGATGTAGTGATAGGTACTAACTGAGTGAACTAAGGGTATCATGATGACACTAATCCGCAAATACGGACATAAACTTCATTCCTATATTAACCAACCCATATTATCCCACAATACCTAGGCCTGCCTCTTCATCTCTTTTTGTGTCCTTTTCATTCAGGCGCAATCACATTAAGCCCATTATGCGTACATGCTTCATAGTTGAGTGACCTGTTAGTGATTATGATCTAAGCATGGGGTTTCTGGCACATCAATATGTGTAAACCTTTTTATTTGACCCAACTGTAGTTATGGGGGATCAGATCGTAATCCGTCCTACCGGGTTCAGTGCCAGATACCTCTGAACCAACTAACAGTGGGTAAGTTTTTTTTCTTTTTCTTTTTCTTTTTCTTTTTCTTTTTGTAGAAATTTTTTACAATTCTTTGGTTTAAATGACTTTGTGAGGGTCACCTATACCGGAGTTTCCTTTTTGCTTTCTTTTATTTATTTTTTTGTTTTACTGGATCATTCACTTATTTGCATCGGTCCCCTACGTAGAGGATGCGTAGGCCGGAGCTGACTGCTGAGATAAACTACTGAGGACTTATATGGAAATGATGATTAAGGCCATGATATATGGGGTTTCGGGAATGATTCCTATATTTACGAAGTCTATGGTGCTGAAATAATACTGATGTTTTGCAAAGTTCTCCCAAGTCACCGCATCCTTACTCAACCTGTCTTAAAAACCAGAAAACTTTCGGAATAACACTGTTTTCTTTTGCAAAAAAAATTCGGTGGGGCTAAAGGTATGGGGAGATTAGATTGTACTAAAGATACACTATATTTGGTGACTTGTCAGACTCATGCATTATCTAAGACACTTAAACTAAAAAGCAAAATAAATGACTAAAAGGAAATAAAAATAAACAAACTATCTAAAAACAGCAAAGAAAAAGATGAGAAAAACAATAAAGAAAAGACGATAGAGTCTCCTCCCACACTTAAAATCGAACATTGTACCCAATGTTTCGAAGTAAGATAAGGGAAGAGTTACCTGACGACCTATTGCTGACCACTGGTGCCCTCGCCATCCTGAGGTGGACGAAGGGATCGGGTACGACGACGGTCTCTCTGATCCATCCTCGCCTGCAAGGCATCCTGAGCGGTCCTCACCTCTCGAAGGTTACCCAAAATGGAACCTTGAGTGGCTTCGATGAGTGCCATGTGTCGCTGGTGGTATTGTTGCTAACGGGCTTGCGTATTTGTAATCGTTTGCAGGGACTGTAAAACAGTGTCATAGGACATGTCAGTCCTCCGCTGCGATTCTTGTATGAAGCTCATGTTATTCGCCAGTTGTTGTTGGATGGTAGAGAGTAGGTCGTCACGCCTTTGCTCTCTAGCCATGTGGTCACGCCACATCTCCTCTGTGATATAAAAGCCAGGAGCGGTACCTGCAGAAGAAGAATATGGTGCAGTGTGTGGTGGTGAAGTGTGATGGGGGGACACATGGGGTACGGGAGATCTCTCTCTCCGATCATATTCGTCAGCAGTGTCATGTCCCGCCTCATCAGGAATGTTAGGAGGAAGAGGACCCAAAATAGGTGGAGCGTCTAAAGCGTAGGTCCAATTCCTTTCATCTCGTACATCGGTACGTCTAGTGCATGGTAAAACAACATATGGGATGGCTACACCATGAACCATAAGCATATAGCCTCCTTCTCTCCTCAAACGACACAATTTCATGTCTCTCAAAAGTTTTAGGTTAATTGTGCGAGGAGGTAAGGGGTCTAGGGTAGCCATCTCATTGTTCAGGTTAAGCGCCCGAGCAATAGACGTAATTAATCCACCAAAAGAAATTGGTCCCGTTTTATTTAAAGTTAAAGTCATATGAGCAAGCATGAACGGGACCGAATTAATTCATCTATTTGTGAGGCTTCCTTGCAAAAATAGAAGCTCTCTAGCATTAACCTTATTTGTGATTCTCCCGACCAAAAATAGTATATGCCAACAGATATTTAAAAACTCTGATGGTCGGGTTATGGATAGTCGAGGCAAGAACTCCCTCAAAAGAATTTATGGAAGTGCTTGACAGTCTCTGCCAGAAGGAGAACACCTCAACTGACCAATCCGAATCCAAAGGGGCCTCACAAATAGCACCGTCCCCATGAGGGATTCCTAACAAGCTGGCCAGTTCGTCGGTACTGAATTCATATTCAACAACAAACATTCTAAATCTGACAGTACCAACTGTGCTAGCAGTGTTAGGATTGACAATATAGATTAAAGAACTTAAGAATTCAATTGCCAATCGCTCATAGGTAGGTTCTTTGTTGGAAAAGAAATTATGCAAACCTAAGTTATCTAATAAATGAAATGCTATGATAGATACCTAAAGTGTAGAGACAGTTTTCGTCAACATACCTTATCGGGAGGATCTCCGGATTTTGCAACCGTTCGATGATTTTTCTTTGTCTATCCCTGTAAGACCCCAATTTTGTCCCTAAGATCCCTCATGGCATCATATCATATCATTGCATTGCCTCAAGGATCATTGTACACCTTGCTTCCTTCCCTGTGGGTGGTTTATCCTTTTGAGAGTGGTTCTTGATCACCAAGCATTCCTTGCATTTATATGTCATTGCTTTTCTTTAATCACTAACCAAAAGTAAAAAAATATGTCATCTAACCTTTGTCTTGCAGATGAAGCATTAACAGGTCAAGGCAATCAAAGGCATTCATTGAGCAATAGATGGTGGTCATTCTTGACATTTGGACCCCACAATCATTCACAAGAGTTCATATGAGTTATGATGTCATTTTTAAGCAAAATCCCAAGTGGTAGAGGCTTGAATTTCATCAGAACATTTTCAAGTCATCTGAAGACCTAGAAAGTCAACTACAAAGTCAACTGTGGATTTGGAGGTGGGAAGTGATTAGAAATACTTCATTCATGTTCAAACAAGTCTCATTTGACATTTCAAACACTCACATTAAAGAATTTGAGGTCCAGTCAAAAATTTCCCAAAATAGAAAGTGACCTATAATTTGAATTTTCCAAAAATGGAAAGGTTTTGGACCAACTTCAACTCAAGATAACATCATCAAAAAAGATTCAAATGAAATTTTGTTGAACATGAAAGTTGTAAATCTTTCTCTCCCATTTCCAAAAAGTCTAAGATCATGGATTTATGATCTGTGGTTGAGGAGATATGATCAAATCATTGCCAAGTATGCATGGGAATTCAAATGGGCATAACTTTTGAACCAAAGCTCCAAAATGAGTGGTTCTTTTTGCAATATTCTCCTCTTGACCTCTAATTCCAAATCATGCATCACATTACATGAATTCTCATCACATGATCATTTGTTAATCCATGGTTTTTTTGGAGGGAAATTACAAAATTCAAAAGTGGTGCATTGTATGAACTTTTTACCAGTGCCATTGGATTTAAAAGAGGATTTTAAGTGAATTTGATGGGAGAAAGAGTACTGTTCACGTGCAATTGCTACATGCACCATGCAACTTTTGCTTTTTGCAAAAACACCTCATTTCACTTAACCAAGCTAATTATGGATTAACAAAGTGATTAGGGCTTCATATAAATACTCTAACCCTAACAGAATTGAGGGGAATTAATCATTTCTCACATTTCTAGATCTAAAATTCTCTCTCACTTCAAATTTTTCTCTCATTCATAATTCCATTTTCTTCCAAATAGCATTGCATTTTGACTTCATATTCTTGTTCCTGAGCTTGGATTTATTGTAGATCAAGAGCTGTTTTGCTGAATTCGTGCAAGAATGGTGCAGTTCATGTTCATGAAGATGCAAATGGAGTTTCTGTTTTGAGCTAGATCTAGAGCCATTCAAGCTTCAATCACTTCATCAAACTTCATTTCCAGCATTGTAGAGTGGAATTGAAGCAGTACAAGCTGTGGTTTGTGTGAAATCAAAGGCTCTACACTTCAAGAGGTCATAATTCGCATCTCTTAATTTTAAAATCCATTGCTATGTTGTTGTAGATCTTGGTGTCCTGATGAATCTGAGCTTTGAATCGTGTAATTTGGTATCCTATTGGCTGAGTTAGGGTAGATTAAAGTTTCATGCATGAATGTTATCTTGTTCGATTTGATCTTAATACGTGAAATTAGGCTTAGCTATTCATTGATCCATGATCTCCATTGAACGTGCTACATGTTGATGTATTTGGTTTTGATTTCTGGAGAATTTTTTCTGGACGTGCATGAAGGTTTTCACTGTTCATCTTCTTCGCGAGGAAGAAGATGAAGATCATGCCTTAGGCCACGGTTTCATGATTCAGCAACGCTTTTCCTGTGTTTTCCACGCTGGCCTAGGATTTGTTCATGATTGGTCCATGTTTTGCCTTGCTTGCGTTTTGATTGGTCTGGATTGGTTTGACTGAGCGCTGACTAGCCACGTCGTTTAATGAAACGACTGCGTTTCATGATGAAACGCGCGCCACTTTTGAATCCTCACCGGGTTCGATTCCTGGCGAGGGAATTAATTTCAAATGTTATCTCATTTTCTCATTTTCCCTCCATGAACCATGCTATGTGCTTCATATGTTTTTATTTTTTTCCTCAACATAGAAAAATCATAAAAAATTGAAAACTCATCCAATTTGATCCCAATTTTTTGCTACATGCTCCTTATGCTGTCTAGTTTTTTATGAGCATGAATTTGCAAGTTGTGTCTGGCTGGAAAAATAATTTGTTCTAGGTTGATTGATGACATGTACATTTATGACATTGCTTAATTCAAACTATCATGAAATGCTTGTTTCTTATCCAATGAACCTGAAATTTTGCATGATGAATCTAGACACATTGCTTGACATTTTGGTTTTGGTTTGGTATTTTTCCTATGCTCCATTGCTGTTTTATGCTTGTGCTAACTTGGTGTGACAATTTGTGTCACACCTTTGATTGTCCAACTTGTGCAACTTGATTTCCATGCCAAATGATCTCTGATTCCCCTGATTTTTTGTATGTTGATCATGTTAGATGTCTTGAATGTGCATGAATTTTTCCAGATTTATTTGAATCATTTCTGTTTTGATTTGAATTTTTCATTCATGATGATCACATATGAGCTTTGAAATTGCCTTGAACTTCTTTTGATCATGAAATGCTTTTGGTGATTGATTTTGATGTGAGCCTTTTTAGGATATGTCAACATGTGTTTGAAGTTACTTTGTGTTAAATTTCATCCCCTGTTTTGAATTTTTTTCTCCATCTTTGACCCTAGGCTTTGACCTAGTGGTTTGTTGCTTACATGTGAGTTTTGATTTCAGGTTTAAACATCCAAGTTCCATACTTGATGATGCTTCATCATGTGAATATTGGTGTTTGCTTTTGGTTACTAACATTGTGTGTTTTGTAGGTTGATGCTAACTCATTTGAGTTTGCCTTGTGGTTTACACACATTGTACATTGGGATTGTCTGTTGCTTATTGACTGTTGTCTGTTTGTCTGAGCATTGTACTGATTTGTTAGTTGTTTCCACAGGTACCTAAGTTTCTTTAAGTTCATTTGAACTTTGCTTTGCTTGGTTGCTTAACCACTTAGGTATGATCCCTAATCTTCATGTAGTCTGGAAGACCTACTGTTACTGGTAGGCACCTGTCTGAAGCCCTCCTTAAGAGGCAATGCTTGTGATTGTTTAATTTTGTGCCAAGCAGGTAAAGCCCTCTTAAGAGGCAATTGGCAGATAAAAGAGATGTGTAATCCATCTCCTGCTACTCTGTGTGTCATTCACTTTGCTCACACCATGTGTTGATGCATTGTGAATAAGAACCCAAGATCTTATAGAGTCAATCATTTGTGGAGGAGAGTTCCTACTTTCTGAACTCCCACACTTTCCTTTGATCAAAGCTCTCCCTGACCAGGGATAAGAGCTATGAGGCACACCCCTCATCTCCTTTTCATCTGCTTCACCCTAACTCTCAATGTTAGGGTTAAGAGCTCAAAATACCCCATTCCAGTTGGCTGTAAAGGTTAACCTTGCTTGAGCCTAATTGATTGTGTATAGTGTGTGCTAATTGACTTATGTGTTTGCTTACTTGATTCATCTGTACATGTTTGCTTATGTGTGCCTTTGTGCATTTATCATCATTACTTTGTATATCATTTCATAAACATTGTTCATCATTTTGTAACATTTTGTTTTGTCCATGGAGGGGGCAAGCATAAGTCCATTGATTGGCAGTTGTTTCCTGTGATATGGTAGGAGACTAGTATAAGTCCATTGATTGGCATCTGGTATCATTGTTTTCTTTGCTTTGTGAGACTAGTATAAGTCCATTGATTGGCATCTGGTATCCTTGTTTCTTTGCTTTGTGAGACTGGTATAAGTCCATTGATTGACATCTGGTATCCTTGTTTCTTTGCTTTGTGAGACTAGTATAAGTCCATTGATTGGCATCTGGTATCCATGTTTTGTTTGTTTTAGGAGATTGGAATAAGTCCATTGATTGGCATCTGGTATCCATTTTGTTTTTGTGAGATTGGAATAAGTCCATTGATTGGCATCGGGTATCCATTTACCTTTTTCTACTTGCCTATTGCTTTATGTTGCATTTTCCAAAGGAATCACTTGGATCATCTACATATGATCTCAAGAGGTGAACATCTAAGAAGTTTTACTTCCTCACCCTCCCACCTTTTGTTGCTCTAAACCTCCATTTGCATGTTAACCCAAAACTTGAAAACTATTGTGCAAACATTTTCATCTGTTTTCTTCAAATTAGAAACCTAGGCCTTAAGCCTTTGATTTTCAAACTCCATCTTCACAATACTTCTTCTGAATTGAATTCTAATCATACTTTGACTTCATTTTTGTGAATACTCATAACCAGTTAATTTCACTCACTCAATTTCTTTTGTGGCCCAAGCCCACTTTTTAATCAAGTTTTCATACATTAGCCATAGATCTCAATTATCTTAGTGGTTGATGTTAATCTTGCCTTTTGTCCTTAGTGATCGAACCGTAAGACTTCCATACTGAAAACAGGGATAACCCCTCTAGTATGTCGAAGCTATTCTCACATGGTGGACTTGTTGTTGTATAAGGTTGAGTTTTCTCCCGTGGATAATGAAAGACCTTAGGGCTTTTGTTTAAAATCAACCCATTCACTTACTTTTGGAAATCTTTTAGCCGAACTACGGCATTTTGATCCTTACCTTCCATGGAAAGGTACGTAGGCAACAGTTTCATCCGTTCAAACACAAAAACAATAAAAATTGCATATTCTTTCTCTCATCCCTTCAATCATGTTTGCATAATAAATATTTCATAAACAAATAACATTTCATACAACAAGTTGTGAAAAGGGCTCCCTAGGAGTACCTAGGACGTTTTGGGTGCCTAACACCTTCCCATTGCATAATTAACCCCTTACCCAGATCTCTCACCTTTTCATTAGTTTTCTATGTGTAAAACTTCTTAGGCTTTTGTTCGCTTTTTAGCAATTCCTTTGGATAAATAAAAGTGCGGTGGCGACTCGACTCATTGTATGCTTTGCTTTTGATTTAGTCAATAAATCATAAAGTGACGAATACACCGCTACAATCCCCCGGTTTCCCTCCTCGAAGAATGAATCCATTAAACTCCATTGTGTAGCCCTCGAAACGTGACGAAGAAGATGAAGTGGAATGCGAAAAGGTTGGATTTTTACGAAATCCGACGGATGAAAATGAAAATGGAAATCGGAAAAATGATTTGTACGATGTGGTGATTAGAAAGGTGTGAGCTTTTTGTGGGTTCAAGGACATTTTTGCAAGGTGGAAAAATGGGTTTGGAAGGTGGTAAGGTGTGAAAATGGTGAAGAAAGGGGTTCTGCCCCGACCTTTTACAGACGCTGTGGCGGGCGCCACAAGGCAAAATCTGTCTGGGCCGAATTTTGGTTCTTTGGCTTGGGCTTCTCTTGTCTTTTGGCTTTAAGGGGTCCGAATAGCATCTGTCTTGTGATTTCCTAGTATCATTGGCTTGCATAATTTTATAAAAGTAAAAAAATAAAAATAAAAATAAAAACAAAATTTAAATATTAGACTAATAAATAAATAAACTACTAAAATAAAAATGCAAATAAAACAAACATAAGACATATATATATATATATATATATATATATATATATATATATATATATATATATATATATATATATATAAGTAGAAATATCAATGTATAAACATAGTTTATATAATATTCCAAATGCGATGATATAGAATGAGTTATGTAAATACGAGAAATATAAAAAAGAAATAAAATAAGATGAAATGGTGAGATCATATAGTAGGGATGTCATCTTCCTGAGTGGATCCACGGAGCATGGCTACCTCCTGCCTGAGCTCTGCGATCTCCTGATATAAACAATCGGCTTCGGTAGTATGGGTGAGATCAGATACTCCCATCTGTAAAGTGAGGTCAGCCACCTCCTGTCTAAGTTCTGCAATCTCTCTACGACACTCTACAATCTGGGTGCGGATGTCGGGGGTCTGCAATGAAAGATTATTAGAGAAAACAGTGATCCTGGGAGAAGGTGGTGTAGGCGTGTACTCAGCAATGGGTGGTGATCTCGGCTCCTCGACGGTCTCTCCCTGGCCCTCAAGAGCATAACTCCAATTCGCTGGGTCATGCACACTGGTCATCATAGGATCTGGCAGTGTGAAATAATGAATAGCCTCGCTGTCGACTAGCAATCGGAACTGACATGGATGGAAAGAGGCTCTCCTCATCAACCCTCTGGTCAAACAGAAGTCGATGTCCATGGTAGTGTACCCACAGTAGGTCCGGAGATGTAACAGCTTGCGAGACAGACCTTAAGCGACAGTAATCTGCGGGATGATCCCGCCCACATGGATGACTCCTTTGGTCGATCTGGAGACACCGCTGAGACCACATAACAAAAAGTTCCCACATGCTACTGGGCGAGACTGGGATGCACAAAATAGTAGGAAGATCTCCTCTTCACTCAGTAATGTCTCAGCATCCGGCCTTCCTAAGAAGGAATGTGCCAATATCATCTGGAAGTATCTAAAGTCGAGGTTATGTATAACCTGAGACAGCTGCGTAGACGGATCCTAGCTTCCGCCACCTGATATATCACTCCAAAACCTCTCCACCTCCTTACCCAGAAAATATCCCATAGGTGTCTCCGGGATAGCATCAGGAGTGGTCTGGAAACCCAATAGGTCGCCGAACTCTTTCTGGCTGAAAGAGTACTAAACTCCAAAGAGCTTGAAAGCAGTGTAGCTGGTGGCTAAGGAATCAGATACTCGGCTCAATGCCCAGTGCCTCCATACAGTGCTGATCAGGATAACGTGTGGGCGTCATAGGGCGCTGATAAAGAGCAATGTAGCGCTCTCTCTGTGCGTCATCTCTATAGGCCACGTGCATATCATCGAAATCCTGCATCCTGAAGAAGTTAGGGAAGTGATCCTGAAAGTATAAACCATTCAAATATTTAGTCTCAGTGAAAAATAAAAATAAACTAAAATAAAATTAAATAAATGCGAAAAAGTAAAATAAAAAACCATGGGTTGCCTCCCACGCAACGCTTGTTTAACGTCATTAGCTTGACGATTAGAATTTATACACCTGTAGTAGTAGGAATTGGTGGATCAATCAGAGTGTGGCTTGAGTAGTATGCTGGAATGTCTCCTCCTTCGTAGAGCTTCAGTCTTTGTCCATTTACAATGAATGGACTACAGGTTTCGTTCTTGATTTCTACGGCTCCGGATCTCAGAATCTTGGATATTTCAAAAGGGCCAATCCATCTCGAGCGTAGCTTTCCAGGGAAGAGTCGTAACCTAGAGTTGAAAAGGAGAACATGATCGCCTATATTGAAGTTTTTCTTTACTATTCTTTTGTCGTGATAGACTTTTGTTCTTTCTTTGTATATTTTTGCATTCTCGTAGGCAGATTGCCTAAGTTCTTCTAGTTTATGAATGTCTAGGGTACGCTTTTCTCCAGCGGCTAGGTAGTCTAAATTCAAAGTTTTAATGGCCCAATTGGCCTTATGCTCTAACTCAAACGGTAAGTGACAGGATTTTCCATAGACTAGTTGGTAAGGAGTAGTTCCTATAGGGGTTTTGAAAGCGGTTCTATAGGCCCATAATGCTTCTTGAAGCTTCTGAGACCAGTCTCTCCTAGAAATAGAAATAATTTTCTCTAGGATTTGTTTTATCTCCCTATTGGATACTTCTACTTGGCCACTAGTTTGTGGATGGTATGGTGTTGCTACTCTATGCCTAACTCCATATTTTCTTAAAAGTTTGTCAAATATTCTCGATATAAAGTGTGATCCTCCATCGCTTATGACTAAACATGGTGTTCCAAATCTAGGGAATATATAGTTTTTAAATAGTTTGATTACTACCCTAGTGTCTTTTGTGGGTGCAGCTATAGCTTCAATCCACTTAGACACATAGTCCATAGCTACCAAGATATACCTGTTTCCTAAGGATGGTGGGAAAGGTCCCATGAAATCTATACCCCATACATCAAAGAGTTCTACTTCCTGAATGTTTCTTAGAGGCATTTCATCATGCCTTGAAATGTTTCCAGTGCGTTGGCATCTATCACATTTGAAAATACAAGCATAGACGTCACGCCACATGGTAGGCCAGAATATGCCAGCTTGAAGAATTTTGGCGTATGTCTTAGAGGTGCTCGCATGTCCACCATAAGGTGCAGAATGATAATGCTAGAAGTTTCTCACATTGTGGAAGAATTTCTTCTTGCGGTGGTAGTCAAGATCAGGGGGTACTATATCAGCAGCTAGGTAATTAAGGAAGTCTGCATACCAGGGTACGTTACTTATTGCTAAGGAATTTTGGGAGTGCTCATCAGGGCCTAGGTTATTATCTTCAATGGTTTCTAGTCTAGCTATCAGTCTATCATAGGCGAAATCATCATTTATGGGTACAAGTTCTGGTTTTAGATGTTCTAGCCTAGAGAGGTGATCGGCTATTACATTTTCAGTGCCTTTTTTATCTCTTATATCTAAATCAAACTCTTGTAGTAATAGAATCCATCGGAGTAACCTGGGCTTGGCATCTTTTTTACTTAATAGGTAACGAGTGGCAGCATGATCGGTGTAAACTATAATTTTTGCTCCTACTAGATAAGATCTAAATTTGTCTATAGCGAAAACTACAGCGAGTAATTCTTTTTCAGTTGTTGCGTAGTTAAGTTGGGCAGCGTCTAGGGTTCTACTGGCATAATAAATGGCATGTAATTTTTTATCTTTCTTTTGTCCTAGAACGACTCCAACCGCGTAATCACTAGCATCGCACATTATCTCAAAAGGTTCCGACCAATCAGGCGGTTTCATAATAGGTGCAGAGATTAATGTTTGCTTTAAAAGATTAAACGCGTCATTACATTTTTCATCAAAAATGAATTCAGCATCTTTCATTAAAAGTCCAGTTAAAGGTTTAGTTATTTTGGAGAAGTCCTTGATAAAACGCCGATAGAATCCAGCGTGTCCAAGAAAACTTCGGACTTCTCTGATGGTTTTTGGTGGTTTTAGGTTTTCTATAACTTCTATTTTAGCTCTTTCTACCTCTATACCTTTTTCGGAAACTATATGTCCTAAAACTATTCCTTCGGTCACCATGAAATGACACTTTTCCCAGTTTAGCACGAGGTTCACCTCCACGCATCTCTCCAGGATTTTCTCAAGGTTAGCAAGGCAATTGTGGAAATCAAATCCGCAAACCGAGAAATCATCCATAAACAATTCCATGATACCATCTAGGTAATCTGCAAAGATTGACATCATGCAACGTTGGAAAGTGGCTGGGGCGTTACAGAGGCCCAATGGCATTCGTCTGTAGGCAAAAGTTCCATAAGGGCATGTAAAGGTAGTTTTTTCTTGATCTTCGGGGTGGATAGGTATTTGGAAGAATCCAGAGTATCCATCTAGATAGCAGAAGTAAGAGTGTCTGGCCAGACGCTCCAACATCTAGTCTATAAATGGTAAGGGGAAATGATCCTTCCTGGTTGCTTTATTTAATTTTCTATAATCTATACACATCCGCCATCCTCCTTCTAATCGTTTTGCTACATGTTCGCCTTTATCATTTTGCACGACTGTGATGCCTCCCTTTTTAGGTACTACATGCACAGGGCTCACCCACTTACTATCCGAGATCTGGCAGATTATACCTGCCTCAAGTAACTTAAGAACTTCCTTTTTTACAACATCACTCATTATAGGGTTTATTCTTCTCTGATGTTCTCTGGAGGGTTTTGAATCTTCTTCAAGCGAAATCCGATGCATGCATACGGATGGGCTTATACCTTTCAGGTCAGAGATATTATATTCTAAGGCTAAGGGATATCTTCATAAAACGTCTAAACGTTGGTTCGTTTCCTCTTGGCTCAAGGTAGCACTGACTATAACTGGACGGTTCATCTCTTCATCGAGGAACTCATATCTCAGGTTCTTAGGCAGTTCCTTAAGTTCTAAGGTTGGTTTCTTAGGGCATGGCATAAGATCTGGGGTAAGGGATAAACATTCGTAAAGGTTATCATCGATGTAGGTTTTCTTAAAGTCATCATCTTCCATTATGAGGGTTGATGGTAACATAATTGTTTTTATAATTTCTTCTTGTTCTAATTCTCTAACACATTCATCAATGATATCTAAGGCATAACACGCGTCTCCCATCACAGGTGCCATAAGAAATTTCGAAAGTATAAATTCTATTTTCTCGTCACCTACCTCAAAGGTCAACTTTCCTCTCTTGACATCTATTATGGCTCTTGCAGTTGATAAGAATGGTCTACCTAGAAGGATCGGTATATCATTGTCCTCTTTGATGTCCATGACAATAAAATCAGTAGGGATAAATAACTGACCTATCCTAACAGGGACATCTTCTAAAATTCCTATCGGATACTTAACAGATCTATCGGCCAACTGAAGTGACATCTTAGTGGGCTGTAATTCTCCTAAGTTTAACCTCTCACAAACTGCTAAAGGCATTAGGCTCACACTAGCTCCTAAGTCTAGAAAAGCTTTTTCGATGACATGACTTCCCAAAAGACAAGGAATGGAGAAATTTCCAGGATCTTTATCTTTCTTTGCTAATTTGTCTTCGGAAATTGCATTACATTCCAAAGGCTTCGGATCGTCAAGTCTACGTTTGTTGGTAAGGATGTCTTTAAGAAACTTTGCATAAGAAGGTATTTGGGTGATGGCTTCTATGAAAGGGATATCTACGTGAAGTTTTTCTATAACTTTAATAAATTTTTGATAGTGTTTATTGATCTGGGTTTGTTTAAGTCTTTGTGGATATGGTATAGGTGGTTTATATGGCGGGGGATGGTACGTAAGTTTTATCTTTAGGTTCTTCTCCTTTTTCTCGACCTTCCTGGTTTTCAGATCCCTCTGGTTCCTTTACTTCGTCCGGGGGCTTGGTATATTCCTTAGAAGTTTTGGGTTCACTCAATCTAGGGTTTGGTGGCTCATCATAAGCGTTCCCACTTCGTAGGGTAATGTCATTGGCTTGTCCTCTCGGATTTTGTTGAGGTTGTCCAGGGAACTGTCCTCCAGGTGTGGTTTGAGGGGCTTGGTTTAAAGCTACCTGAGAGATCTGGGTTTCAAGCATCTTAGTATGAGTAACTATTTGATCAACCTGGGTTCCTAACTGAGTAATCAATTCGTTAACATGAATGTTTTGGTTCATGAACTCCTTGTTTTGTTGGGTTTGAGCAGTGATAAAATTTTCCATAATTTTCTCAAGGCTCGGCTTTGGTGGCACAGGTTGCATAGGTTGATTTGATCTTGGGGCTTGATAACTAGGTCTCGGAGGTGCATTATTTTGGATTGGGTTATTGTTTTTATAGGAGAAGTTTGGGTGATTCCTCCATCCAGGGTTATAGGTATTCGAGTATGGGTTCCCTTGGGTGTAGTTCACTTGCTCAGAGTGGGCTTCGTTTAATAGACTGCATTCTGCGGATTGGTGTCCTTTGGTTCCACATATCTCACAATCCGACGAAACTGCGGCTACAGTATTCGGTTTTATGCACATATGCTCGACCTTAAGGGCTAATGCGTCCATTTTAGCTTGCATCATGTCTATAGAGCTTAGTTCATGCACTCCTCCTTGGGCTTCCTTCTTATCTACTGTCGCTCGTTCGACTCCCCATGATTGATGGTTTTGAGCCATATCTTCAATGAGGGCACTAGCTTCAGGGTAAGGTTTGTTCATCAGAGCGCCGCTTGCGGCAGCGTCGATGGTCATCTTAGTGTTGTAGTGAAGTCCATTATAGAAGGTTTGAATGATTAACCAATTTTCTAAGCCATGATGTGGGCATGCTCGTAACAACTCTTTATATCTCTCCCAAGCTTCGAACAACGATTCTCCTTGGTTTTGGGTAAATCTAGTTATATGGTTTCGAAGAACGGCGGTCTTACTTGGGGGAAAATATCTAGCAAGAAATACTCTTCTAAGGTTATCCCAAGTCGTAATGGAATTGGTTGGAAGGGAATCTAACCATGATAGGGCTTTATCTCTGAGGGAAAAAGGGAATAATCTTAAACGTATTGCCTCAGGAGAAGCTCCATTGGTTTTAAAAGTGTCTGCTAATTGAAGAAATATTTTTAAATATTGGTTTGGGTTCTCAGTAGCGAAACCTGCGAATTGTCTTTGTTGCACTAGTTGTAACAGGGATGGTTTAAGTTCAAAATTATTAGCTGGGATGGTTGGGTTTACTATACTAGAATTAGGTTCTTCATTGGATGGTTGAGCGAAATCCTTAAGAGGTCTTTGGTTTTGATCTTCGGCCATAGCTCTCTTAATTCTATGAAAGAATAAACGTGCGCGAGCATAACGTTCAGGTTCTGCTAGAGGGTAAACTAAGCTTAAACTTCCGGTGCTGCGAGTTCTTCGCATTGACCGGTGGGAAATAGCCTAAGTCTAAACGATATAACAACAGGGAAATGAAATTTGACGAAATTGGTCCCCGGCAACGGCGCCAAAAACTTGATGCGTGGTTTTCGCAAGTATACGAACGCGTCAGAGTAATATAAAAGATTGTCGAATCCACAGAGACCAAGTGTCAATCTATCGTTATCTGTTGTTATGGTGTTTATGAAAGGCAATCAAAATAGGTGTTTTTAGAGTGTGCAATGGAAAGTAAAATGTTGAATAAAGTTTAATTAATAAAGACAGGGTCGAATGTAATTCACATAATCAATTAATAATCCAAGTACTTGCTAATAGAACTGCTTATGGGCAATGTTTCCTACTTTGAAAAGAACTAATTTAACAGGAACTGTCGCTTTCGCGTATTCAGAACCGAGTTGTACTACCTAATCAAACCCTCTTATTGTCACTTATAAAAAGGCGCGCATTGTGTTAGAGTAGTAAACCTATTTTTAAGAAATATAGTATCTTGACTAAGTTGAAAAGTATTATAACCTGGATTTCTTAACCAAAAGAGGTTCTCACGAACCAGACTCTAAACTTATAAACGCGTCCGAAAATAGTTTTAAAATCTCTTTTCTTCTTAAGTTAAAAACTCCTAATGAACTAAACAAAGTGCTTTCGCTGTGTTTGAAATAGTTAAAAACAATTAAGTTTAAATAGACGTTGGACGACTTTCGATCTTACCCAACGGAATTGAAGTGCAGGAAAACTTAAGTTGAAAGTTAAAATAGCCCTTAAGTGTTTCTACGAACAATTGTACGGATTATCGGTTCAATTACGATCCTTACATTCTAACCTTATAAATTTAGTTAGACATGGTAAAGTAAAAGTGCATTAATTTAAATAAAAGTAGTGCGAGTGCGAGGAAATAAATAAAGTAAAGCGAGTGCGAGAAATAAATAAAGTAAAGCGAGTGCGAGAAATAAATAAAGTAAAGAGAGTGCGAGAAATAAATAAAGTAAAGCGAGTGCGAGAAAATAAATAAAGTAAAGCGAGTGCGAGAAATAAATAAAGTAAAGCGAGTGCGAGAAATAAATAAAGTAAAGCGAGTGCGAGAAAATAAATAAAGTAAAGCGAGTGTGGGAAATAAATAAAGTAAAGGCAAAGTAATAAAAATCTACTCCAATCGGAGGGTTGAGTAAATTGCAAAGCGGAAATGAGAATGGCGGCAGGATTAACTTCCTTCCAAAGTGCTCCAAACTTGATTACAGACTCGATCACAGACTCGATTACACAATTGTGGTAACACCCCAATGCGAAGCGATTGCCACTTTAAAATAATGAATATATGCCTAAATGAAACAAAGTTGCTCTGAGTTTGCCTCTGTTCTAAGTTTAGATGATTGAAAAAGTGATTTTGAGTCTCTATTTATAGAAGAGTAAAATGATGGAAATGACAAGGACGCCCTTCAACTTGAAAATGGGAGGGAAAACTTTTCCTCTTGTGGCGCCCGCCACAAGGGCATGGCGCCCGCCCCATGGCCATGGCGCCCGCCACAAGGCCAATATGAGGCGCCTTAGTGGAAGTAGTGGGGAACGTGGCAGTTGAGGGAAGTTGAGCTAGGAGACGTCATGGCAGGGTCTATGGCGCCAGCCATGGTGGAAGCCATAAGTACAAAATGCTAAATTTTAGGGTTTTTAGCTCTTTTTCACTCCTTTTCTCGATCGGGGCTCCGATTGAAGTAAAAACCTGAAAACAAAGAGAAACATAGTAATAACACAACAAAGTGACAATAAAACTAATAAAATGCATGCGAAATCGGAGTCGGAAATACGGTGAATTTCAGTGTTATCACAAAGCATGGAACCTCTCCTCCCACATATCCTTCTCTCGCTTCATCTTGGAGAGTGCGTCTTCCAACTCCTCCATATCTTGGTTAGGGAGAGTTAATGGCTCAACCATAACCATATACATAAGTCTCTCACAAGGATAAGGCATCTTTAATTCCAAAGCTCTTTTCTTCACCCAAAGAGTGTAAGCTTCAAAGCTACACAAATGCGCGGACCAAGCTTGGATCTTCCTTTCCTATGCACAGTATGCCAATCATGCATAATCTTCTGCTTCAAATGTTGGGGATCTTTACCCTCTTGATAGAAAAGACCTTCTAGCAACATGTTATTAGGTTTATCTCTCAAGGGGAACCAAAGTTGACGAAGAGCCAAAGCAGGGTTGTAGTTAATTCCTCCTTGTGTACCAATGAGAGGCACATTGGAGAATTCACCACAACAATCAATGATCTCTAAACTGCTCAAAGAAGGATCATACCAAACTATATCATCATTAGTGAGAGACATAGGTCTCTGAGACCATCGCAGACATTGTTTGTTCTCCACAAAAGCAAGTGTCTAAGGCAAGTGAAAAATAAACCACTTGTACAGAAGAGGAATGCAACAGACAATGGTTCCACCACCCTTAGAATTCCTTAGATGCAAAGGGAAGTACATATCACCCAACAAAGTAGGCACAGGATTCCCAATCAAGAAAATTCTAATGGCGTTAACATCCACAAAACTGTCAATGTTAGGGAACAAAGCTAATCCATAAATAAGCAACACAAAGATAGCTTCAAAAGTATCCATACTACCGGCCTGAGCAAAAGCAGTAGCTTCCTTGATGAGAAAATCATATGGCAACCCAAACAATCCTCCTTTCTTCACCCAATGAGCCTCTATCTCAGACTTCTTCAAGTGAAGAGCTTCATCTATAAGATGAGATCTAGGGATCTCTTCCAATCCACTAAACGACACTTTGTTAGAAACAGGTATCCCCAAGACATGGGCATACTCCTCCAACGTAGGCACAAGCTGATAATCAGGAAAAGTGAAGCAACGGTAGAGAGGATCGTAGAACTGCACCAACACGCTCAAAAGTCCTTCAACCACATCAGTAGACAAGGTGGACAGAAGCTTCCCATGGCGTTGTTTGAAGTCCAAGGGATATAATACAAAATATGCTAGCTTCCTTAACTCTTTCAAATTGGGACATTTGAAACCGTACTTCTTAGTGTTCCTTCATCCACAGTCCATGGTCTGAAAATATTTGCAAATAATACCTCAGTTCCTTGAAATTTTCGTGTGATGAATGTTATGATGTGCATGAATGCATGAATGCAACAATCAAAAGTAAGGGATCACACATAAGGCAAACAAAGGTCAACGGATGAATCAAGTCATTGTCAAAATCAATCATCCATTTTGGTGGATTATGGCTTTCACCTTACCAACACCCAAGTTCCACTGATATTGACAAGACTTGATTGGATCAACCAAGAATCAAGGGTCTGTTGTAAGTCACGAGCATGAAGTATGGGTAAGAACCATCCCAAGGGAGTGAACTAAGGATAACAACCTGTAGATCATGTTCTAGAAGGTTCTCAGAGTCTTAATTCCATCTATCGGATATTACATGTTAGGATGAATGACTCATCAACCCATAATATTCTAAAGAGAAACTCGTCTGAGTGTAGTATCGCGTAACAACTGTTATCAAGTCTACACTTGGAAGTTTCCGCACTACGTCCTAAATAGGCCAAGAGGGGGTAAATGTTCTACGGTCATCAGCTTCTCGGGCCCCAAATCAGAGATAGTAATGCCTAACCATAAATACTTGTGTGACATTTCCAAATCCAAAAGGGTCTCCACTGAGCGGATGGGTCTCAAGCCAAATTGTTAAGGACTACTCCACACAAGTCGAACATGACTATACCATCCTCCTATCTTAATTGCACTCAAGTTTAGGTTAGAACTTATCTCACCGCTCAGAGATCACCAAGCACAACAAGCAGATTATATCATACAAACAAATGTATACACACATCAAATACACAATTATATACACACAAAAAAGTAGGCTAAAACCACCGTAGACTACTCCCCAGAAGAGTCGCCACTTAATTTCTGTAGCGGTAAATTCATGATCATCAAGCTAGGGATAAGCTAGACATCTAATAACAAGAGTCGCCACCGCACTTTTATTGTTTCCAAGGGAAAAGGGAAAAGTACGAACAAAACCCAAAAGATAAGATGTTTTCATATCAAAACTAATAAATTGCTAGAGATTACAGGTAAGGGGGTTGGTTACACAGGGGGAAGGTGTTAGCACCCAAATGATGTTTGAAAGCAATTAGAATGGGGGGATGAGAAAAGAATTCATTAATTATATTTTTTGTTTGACAAAACCTTTGAACTTGTGCCTACGTACCAACATAAAAATGAGGGATCAAAACCTCGTAGTTTGTGGTATCAATTTCAAAGTGGATACATTGCTTTTAACAAAAATTTAAGTTTGAAAGGCACGACGGCCTAAAAATGGTTTGAATGGGTTAATTCTTTTTGGCTTTTTGAGAATTTTAAGTCAAGTATAGTTAAGTATACTTACAAGTTTGATTAAGAAAAGAAGTTTGAAAATGCAATGGCTTAAGGCCAAAGTTTCTAGTTTGCAAAGTCAAAGTTTGAAAATCTACAAACACAAGCAAAGAATATTTTTGAAAGGAGGGAGATATTTTGAAATTAAAGAAGTGGGGAGGATATGAAGAGACTAATCCTAAGCAAAAATTTAAGAGTTAAGAGTTGAAAAGATCTGACAAATGGGCTGCAATCCAATAGACAAGAATGTCATATAGAAACCCAAATTCCCTTAGAATTTTAGAATCAAGAAACAAAAAATGCACAAAATTTCAACTTGAAGAGGAAGGCATCAAATAAAGATAGCCACATCCAAGCTTAGCAACTCTATGATCTTCCTCAAAGTTTCCCATGCATCAGATGAATTCCAAGATGGCACAAATCATAGGTTCAAAATAACAGCTTCATAATGATCATGTTGTAGAAGAACTGAAATGTATCTTCAATGATGTATCAGATGAAGTTTCAAATTACAAGCACTTGGTTACATGAAAGTTGGAATTGGCCAAATCCTTTTGCATAGGGAGTACTGCCTAAATTCTAAGTCCAACAGTCTCAAATCAAACCAACAGTCCACACAAGGTGTTTTTTTAGGGTTTTTGTTCTTATTATGTACATTAATGGTCAAAGACCACACAATCAAACAAAATATACACAAACAAAAATATATCACAAAATATGGTCCAAGTGGACAAAGTAAAAAAATGACATTAACATAAACAATTAGAATGGTATGAATAATGGCAAATGAATAAGGCTTAAAAAATAAAGTGCATTAAAGTAAATGACTTGAAATTAAATGTTAGTTGTTAATGAGTTAGAAGTTAGTATTGTTTTTGCTTTACTTTTTTTTAAGTCATTCTTTGGAGAACACTCAACCCACTTATCACAAGCATAGATCCTTGAACCAAGACATCTTCCAAAGGAAGGAAAAAAGGCCAATTTCTCATACAATACCATGAAAGAGGGGAGACTTACAATCTCACTAACTAGAATGCTATGCCTTTTGTGTCAAAATTCATCGTTATGTTAAGCAATCGTAATTGGACTTATGTAGAAGTCACAACTATTTGAGGCCAGGCAATAGAACTTTGGTGTTAATGCATGTTAGAGACATAGTATAATGGACTATGTTGGTTCTAAGTGTTGGCATCAATTTTGGTAAAACAAAGAGTGTTCACAAGATGCTGCATGTGATGTCTTAACATAAGATATCTTGTACCTGTTGGAGTTTAAAAACATAATGATGCAGGATTGTTTCAGGATGTCATACACGATGTCATGACATCTGATATTATGTACCTGCTGGAAATTATAAATGGAATTATGCAGGATTGTTCCAGGATGTCAGACCCGATGTCATGACAT
The DNA here is from genome assembly GCF_024323335.1 of Lathyrus oleraceus. Classification (NCBI taxonomy): domain Eukaryota; kingdom Viridiplantae; phylum Streptophyta; class Magnoliopsida; order Fabales; family Fabaceae; genus Lathyrus; species Lathyrus oleraceus. The sequence continues at coordinate 203,875,122 of NC_066584.1, forward strand.
CCTGTACACAGAACATTCAGGGTGAATGTTATGTGTTATGTGATTGCGCATTTAATGGCAATCTATGTATGATTGAAGATCTGATTTGCAGGCGCATTCAATCATTAATTACAACCTGATTTACTTATTTTCAAAAATTGAAGTGCTGAGACGCTTTAATATGAATGATTCCAATCTGGTTATGTGTTTTGCTTAAATGGTGGCACTGTGAGCTTGAAAAGTTCAACGCAAGATGCAGTTGCTGATTCTACAATTGAGGCCGAGTATATTGCTGCCTTAAGTGCATCAAAGGAAGCTGTTTGGATCAATAAACTTGGCATAGTCCCTAGCATTATGGATCCCATTGGTCTCTATTATGATAACAATGGTGTTATCGCACAAGCTAAGGAGCCTAGATCTCACCAACGATCCAAACACATACTTAGACGTTGTGTGAAAATATGTAAAGTACCTACACTTGACAATGTTTCTAACCCACTGACAAAGCCTCTTGCGCAGCAGAAGCATGATGGCCAAACTAGATCAATGGGCATACGGGGTATGCCTGATTGGCTCTAGTGCTAGTGGGAGATTGTTGGTGTAAGCCCTAGAGGCCAATACTTTTGGTACTTGTATCGAATTATTTAAAGGCATTTTCTTTATTATGGTTGATTAATAAAGTCCCTGGAATAGATAGTCCGTTTAATGTATTAAGTGTGACTTAATCATGAGAACAAATTAAACATAAGGACACTATTCTTAAAGTATCCGTAGTCGAGCTTTAGTGTGAAGTGGGAAAACATTAAAGCATTAAGGCTATTATGTTTGTAGACTGATGATCACATCTCATGGATCATGGATAAAGAGTTATCAAGTCTTAAACATAGGTATGAATATTAGGAGTAATATTTATACCGGATTGACCCGCTATGAGAATACTATATAGAAAGTTATGCAAAGTGTCATAAGTTATTCTCATGGTGATAATAGTGTATACCACTCTTCGACCTGAAACCACTATGGATCCTAGATGTAGAGTCGAGTGCTTTATTGTTGATCCAACGTTGTCCGTAACTGGATAACCATAAAGACAACTGATGGGTACTCCACAAAGCATGCTGAGGGACATGAGTGTCCTAGATGGAATTTGCCAATCATGCGTAATAGGATAAATGTCTATGGGCCCAATATTGAACTGGACAAGGGTGGCACGATCTATACCTTGTGTTCAATATAGACATAAGGGCAAAGGGGTAATTATACACATAATTATTATCACAGGAGGTTTTGTCAAATCACATGACATTTTCGTGACTTGGGTAGCAGTGATGTGTTGCTAGATACCGCTCACTGTTTATTATGTTAAATGCGTGATTTAATATAATTGCCAATGCCACGAAAACCTATAAGGTCACACACAAAGGACGGATTGATGAGAAATAGAGTAATTAAGGAACACCGTAAGGTACGGTGCACTTAAGTGGAAACGAAATATGGTAAGGTACCAAATACTTAAGGGATTTTGGCATATTATGAGATATGGGCAAAATACACTTAAGTGGGCTTTTTAGCTTGAAGCCCACACAAGTGGTTCTATAAATAGAACCCCTTGGGTAGAAGCATTGTCACTCCAATCCACTCAGACAGAAATTCAAGTAGAGACTTGGAATTTTGATTCACTCTTTCTCTCACTCAAAGCCTTCATTCATAACAGCTAGCACTGCGATTGAAGGAATCCGTTCGTGTGGACTGAGTAAAGACGTTGTCATTGTTCAACGTTCGTGATCGCCCCGTGGATCTGTATCAAAGGTTTTGATCATTATCAGAGATCTGCACCAAAGGTTTGAATCGCCACAAGAGGTAACGATTCTATCACTGATCATGCCCATTCGTAAGGATCACTAAATGGAGAAATTTTTAAATTCCGCTGCGCCTTGGATGGCAATTCTCCATCAGTGGTATCAGAGCCACTTACGAAACCATGAATCTGATATCTGTTTTTGTTCTGTAATAATATGATTAAAACAGAATGAATCAAAGGTTAAATTGAGATCGATCAAGTTACATATATCTGATATATGTGATCCTAATGCAAAATACATTATATATGACATAGTGTTCTCGTTTCGTTCATTTAAACCCTCGATGATTGTTTTCCTTTGAGCGATCAATGGTCGTTTGCTTCTTGATCCGACATTAGTATGGTGAAGCAATGACGTGTTGATCAATCATACTGAATTAACAATCGAGATGTGTTTCACGGTCTGAAATTGGTGCATCAGAGTTAGTGACGGCACAAGGGTTGTGTTGTCAGAGAGTTATGCGATTGGGGTTTGAACGCACAAGAGTTGTGCTTCCTAAACACTTTTTGGAACAGTGTTAACCGGTTAACGCGTATGGTTAACCGGTTAACGCAATGCGAAATTAAAATTTTTAAGTTTTCAAACAGTGTTAACCGGTTAACGCATTTGGTTAACTGGTTAACGCAAGGCGGAAAACAGTTTTCCAAGATATTTTCAAACAGTGTTAACCGGTTAGCGCATTTGGTTAACCGGTTAACGCAAGGCAAAAAAAAACATTTTTTAGATTTCAAACAGTGTTAACCGGTTAACGCATATGGTTAACCGGTTAACGCAAGGAAATTTTCACCCATTCGGCTAACTCAGTGCTTTAAAAGTGTCAAGTGTTGATACGAAAAGCGACATCGATTTTAAATGAATTGTTCATTAAAATGTGATGATCGGTCGTCGAAATTTAATTTGATTTTAATTAATTAAAGGAATTAATAATAATAATAATAAAGTGTTTATTATTGTCTTGTGGTGATCGGTTATGGCCTTAGTTTTCCTTTGTTTTGTTTTGGGTTTTTAAAATACGACCTGCGTGTCGTGCCTCTCTCTTAATCTCCCAAATGTAACTTCTTTTCTCATCTCACTCCCTCGTATGTAAAACGAGTTTCTTTCATGTAATGTAATGATATGAAGAAAGCAAAGAAGTCAGTGCCAAAGGAGGACAACCTTGAAGATCTTGCTTGGAGAAGCTTAGATCGTTGTAGGTTAGCTTAGGTTCTCTCATTGGCTTGGGAGAACAATTGCGCTAGGGGCCATAACTGTTTCATTATGTATGTATGTATGTTGATGCATGTGAATGTATGTTGATACATGTGAGAGACGGTTTATATGATAAACAAGCCGGTGAGATCAAAAAAAAATTGCAATTCCCTCAAATTAAATATTAAGTTTATGCTTTCCAAGTTTTAACACTCATCAAGACTAGTAATGGATAATGTAGGTTTCGCCTAAGCGAGGTGCATGATCTATATATTAGTAAGGTGCGATGGGATAATTGTAATATCCAACTGTTAAAACAATGGGTCAAACTTAACTAAACAAATTATAAGAATATTATATATGTTTGCTTTCCAAGTTTTAGCACTCATCAAGACTGGTATCGAATAATGTAGGTTTCGCCTACGCGAGGTGCATGTTTTGTATTAGTTAAGGTGCGATGAGATAATTGTAATATCCAACTGCTAAAACGATGAGTCAAACTTGATTATAATTTTCTTATATATGTTTAGAAGCAAGAGTTGGGAATAATCCATATGATGGATTAGAATAAGGAGTTATTCACCCAATTGAAATTTTCGAGAGTTGTATGAGATACAATTGGAAGGAGTTCCTACCTAAATAACCTAGTTTTGTGTAATCCGCCTACGCGGACTTAGAACAAAGTGAAATATGGATCTCGACCCACTAGAAAATCTTCCAACGGGATTTTCCGAATCAGATGATGAGGGTCATTTGTTTTGAGTAAAATAGTGGGAGCATATTTAATTAAAGGCCTAATTGAATATGTCAATGATACTTATATTTTCATTAATCCTTATGTAGATTACCATGACAGCAAACACCTCTAACAACATCATGCGATCAATCCTTGATAAGGAAAAATTGTGTGGGACAAATTTCCTGGATTGGCACCGAAACCTGAGGATTGTCCTCAAACATGATAAAAAGCTATATGTCTTGGAGACACCTGTTCTTGAAGAGGAACCTCCTAGTTCTGCACCTAAGGCAGAAAGAGATGCTTATAAGAAGCATGTCGATGATGCCAATGAAACTGCTTGTGTCATGCTAGCTACCATGAACTCAGAATTGCAAAAGCAACATGAGAACATGTCAGCGTTCGATATGATCGAACACCTGAAGTTGCTCTATCAAGAGCAAGCAAGGCATGAGAGGTTTGAAGTTTCAAAAGCCCTTTTTCAAAGCAAGTTAGCTGAGGGAGCCCCTGTAGGTCCCCATGTACTCAAGATGATTGGGTATGTGGAAAACCTTGAGAGATTGGGTTTTCCCCTCGAAAAGGAACTTGCAACTGATTTGATCTTGCAATCGTTGCCAGATAGTTTCAGTCAATTTGTCCTAAATTTCAATATGATTGATATGGACAAATCTCTTCCTGAACTGCTCGCCATGTTAAGAACTGCCGAGCAGAATCTGAAGTCAAAAGGGAAGTCCATTCTGATGATCGGAAATGGAAAGAGACAGAACAAAAGGCCCACTAAGCAGAGTGATAAGGGGAAGGGCAAGGAAGTTGCCAATCCCAGACCCACTGCTGCTTTGAAGCCTAGTGGAGGCATAGCAAAAGAAGGCACCTGCTTCCATTGCGGTAAGACCGGACACTGGAAGAGGAACTGCCCAAAGTACCTGGAAGATAAGAAGAATGGAGTAGAGACTTCAACTTCAGGTATTTTTGTTATTAATTTATCTACTTCTGCATCATGGGTATTAGATACTGGATGCAGTTCTCACATTTGTACAAATGTGCAGGAACTAAAAAGGAGTAGAGATTTGGCAAAAGGTGAAGTCGACCTACGAGTTGGCTATGGAGCAAAGGTTGCTGCTTTAGCCATAGGAACTTTTGTATTGACTTTACCCAGTGGTTTAATAATTCAGTTAGAGAACTGTTATTATGTACCAGCAATTAGCAGGAATATTATTTCCGTTTCTTGTTTGGACAAGTTCGGTTTTTCATTCATAATAAAGAACAATTGTTGTTCAATTTATTTGAATGATATATTCTATGCAACTGCACAAATGAACAATGGACTATATGTCATTGATCTTGAAATGCCTATTAATAACATTAATACAAAAGGGTGAAACCTAACGAGTTAAAACCAACTAGGTAAGAATATTAAAACTCTTCGATCAGATCGAAGTGATGAGTATTTAATCCTAGAGTTTGATGACCATCTGAAAAAGTGTGGGATCCTATCCCAACTTACTCCTCCTGGAACATCCCAATGGAAGGGTGTATCTGAGAGAAGAAATCGAACCCTGTTGGACATGGTCCGATCCATGATGAGTCACACCAATCTTCCAAACTCCTTTTGAGGACATACACCATTGACATCAGCTTACACACTTAACCGTGTTCCATCCAAAAGGTTGAAAAGACACCATATGAGATATGGAGTGGTAAGAGACCACATATGTCTTACATGAAGATTTGGGGTTGCGAAGTTTATGTGAAACGACAAATTTCAACTAAGCTTGAGCCAAAATCTGACAAATGCTTATTTGTGGGGTATCCTAAAGAAACAAGAGGATATTATTTCTACAATCCTTCTGAGGGCAAAGTGTTTGTCGCTCGAACTTGAGTTTTCCTATAAAGGGATTTTATTTCCAAAGGAACCAGTGGGAGGAAAGTAAAGTTTGAAGAAATTCAAGAATCACAAAGCATCGATACACCTATGGAGGGATTAGAGCAGGAAACACAAGTAGTTGTGTAAGAGCAACCTGCTCAAGTAGAACTAGACCAGCGTAGGTCAGGCAGGATACGTCACCTACCTGAGGTATATGGATATCTGATCAAGGTGATGTATTACTCATGGATCAAGATGAGCCTGTGACCTACTCATGGAATCTTCGCGTTGATGAAACAGTAAGACTGTATGGATTCATCAAGAACGAAGATGAGCCTTGTGTCTACAAGAAGGTTAGTGGGAGCATGATCGTATTCCTGGTATTATATGTAGATGACATATTACTCATTGGAATCGATATCCCTACCCTGCAACAAGTAAAGTCTTGGTTGGGGAAATGCTTTTCTATGAAGGACCTGGGTGAAGCAGCCTATCAGAATCTATAGAGATAGATCATGAAATGCTTGGCCTGAGTCAGAGTACATAGACAAAGTGCTGAGACGCTTTAATATGAATGATTCCAATCTGGTTATGTGTTTTGCTTAAATGGTGGCACTGTGAGCTTGAAAAGTTCAACGCAAGATGCAGTTGCTGATTCTACAATTGAGGCCGAGTATATTGCTGCCTTAAGTGCAGCAAAGGAAGCTGTTTGGATCAATAAACTTGGCATAGTCCCTAGCATTATGGATCCCATTGGTCTCTATTATGATAACAATGGTGTTATCGCACAAGCTAAGGAGCCTAGATCTCACCAACGATCCAAACACATACTTAGACGTTGTGTGAAAATATGTAAAGTACCTACACTTGACAATGTTGCTAACCCACAGACAAAGCCTCTTGTGCAGCAGAAGAATGATGGCCATACTAGATCAATGGGCATACGGGGTATGCCTGATTGGCTCTAGTGCTAGTGGGAGATTGTTGGTGTAAGCCCTAGAGGCCAATACTTTTGGTACTTGTATCGAATTATTTAAAGGCATTTTCTTTATTATGGTTGATTAATAAAGTCCCTGGAATAGATAGTCCGTTTAATGTATTAAGTGTGACTTAATCATGAGAACAAATTAAACATAAGGACACTATTCTTAAAGTATCCGTAGTCGAGCTTTAGTGTGAAGTGGGATAACATTAAAGCATTAAGACTATTATGTTTGTAGACTGATGATCACATATCATGGATCATGGATTAAGAGTTATCAAGTCTTAAACATAGGTATGAATATTAGGAGTAATATTTATACCGGATTGACCCGCTATGAGAATACTATATAGAAAGTTATGCAAAGTGTCATAAGTTATTCTGATGGTGATAATAGTGTATACCACTCTTCGACCTAAAACCACTATGGATCCTAGATGTAGAGTCGAGTGCTTTATTGCTGATCCAACGTTGTCCGTAACTGGATAACCATAAAGACAGTTGATGGGTACTCCACAAAGCATGCTGAGGGACATGAGTGTCCTAGATGGAATTTGCCAATCCTGCGTAACAGGATAAATGTCTATGGGCCCAATATTGAACTGGACAAGGGTGACACGGTCTATACCTTGTGTTCAATATAGACATAAGGGCAAAGGGGTAATTATACACATAATTATTATCACAGGAGGTTTTGTCAGATCACATGACATTTTCGTGACTTGGGTAGCAGTGATGTGTTGCTAGATACCGCTCACTGTTTATTATGTTAAATGCGTGATTTAATATAATTGCCAACGCCGCGAAAACCTATAGGGTCACACACAAAGGACGGATTGATGAGAAATAGAGTAATTAAGGAACACCGTAAGGTACGGTGCACTTAAGTGGAAACGAAATATGGTAAGGTACCAAATACTTAAGTGATTTTGGCATATTATGAGATATGGGCAAAATACACTTAAGTGGGCTTTTTAGCTTGAAGCCCACACAAGTGGTTCTATAAATAGAACCCCTTGGGTAGAAGCATTGTCACTCCAATCCACTCAGACAGAAATTCAAGTAGAGACTTGGAATTTTGTTTCACTCTTTCTCTCACTCAAATCCTTCATTCATAACAGCTAGCACTGCGATTGAAGGAATCCGTTCGTGTGGACTGAGTAGAGACGTTGTCATCGTTCAATGTTCGTGATCGCCCCGTGGATCTGTATCAAAGGTTTTGATCATTATCAGAGATCTGCACCAAAGGTTTGAATCGCCACAAGAGGTAACGATTCTATCACTGATCATGCCCGTTCGTAAGGATCACTAAATGGAGAAATTTTTAAATTCCGCTGCGCCTTGGATGGCAATTCTCCATCAGTAAAATCAAGTGTGTGTTATTGAAGAGTGTCTTCTTTTCACAAGTAATTGTTGTTTAAAATCACAGGTGTGATTGAGGGGGAGTGGGTGGGTTCTCATATCTAAGAGTGCTTAGGTAGAAATCACACGAGTAGAGATTAGGTGAGAAAGACTGTAACTTGTTGAAGTGTATTGAGAGTCTTTGAACTGATTCTATTTAGTGGATTTCCTTCCTAGCTTGGTAGCCCCCAGACGTAGGTGAGTTGGACCGAACTGGGTTAACGATTGGTTGTGTCTCGTGCATTACTATTCTTTATCTTTATCCTGTTTGTTTTATTTAGATATTAGTGTCATGACATTACCTTCGACATCTCATATCTGATACCAGAATTTCAGACTATGCTCTTGAAACATACCACACACAAAAAGAATATGCAAAAGTGGTGGCCTAATCTCATCCATACTTAGGTTGATTTTGCAATCAACTAGCCTTACGATATAGAGATATCATAGGACCATGAAATGAATGCATAAACAAGGGGAATGAGATTAAGAGGGAGGGGAGGTAGATCAAACTCAAATTGGACAAAGGAGAACTTTTACCAAATTAAGATCATTCATTCATTTTGGGAGATGGAATGTACATTCCATCAATCCCCTAAATCCAATGATCTTAACCTAATTAAGTAAAATCAACCTTGACCAAGGCCTAACAACACAAGTCAAACTTACACAAATCAATCAAAATGGCTCAACACAATTATTTGACATTTATTCAATTAAAAATACTAAAAATAATGCATTAATTTAAATATGGTTGGTCAAATTCCTAAAACCTCATCAAAACACCAAAGAAATGGTCATGAGATTTATCATAGGTCAAATAAGGTCAAAGGACCTTGGAGAAAAATTTTCAGAATTTTTGGAATCTTAAAAGTATTTTTAAATAATTAAAAATAATCACAAAATCAATTAAATCATGAAAAATATTAATAATGATCCAAAAAATAATTTTAATTCAAAATATGAAAGAGGATTTTATTTAAAAAAATTTGGTGAAACTCTCACATTTTTTGGATTAATATTAAAATTAATATGAATTAATGAAAATCAAAGGAATAAAATAAAAATCAGAAAATACAAAAAAAACGTGGACCACTTGATCTCCCTCATTAATTGAGGTGGCAGATCAAGTGGACACAAACGCGCGTTCCATGATGGAACTTAGTCAGCGCGCCACACAAGTGGTAATCAAAACCAACTCCTGTGATTAAAACATTTTAAATGAAATCAATGGCTCTGAACCATGCCACGTCACTGCCGGAGCCAAAGGCCGGTCACCTTCTCAGGCGAACCTCGCCGGACTGGTTCACTCATCACCATGATTAAAATAAAAAGAAAAAATGGCGTAGAGCACGAATCTGACCTCAATTTTAACTAACTCCAAATATATAGAAAGATAAGAGGAGTTTAATTTTGAGGTGTGTCAACTAAGTTGCTTCGATTTTAGCTTAAATCAACTCAATCTTCTTGCCTACATTGGTAGGACTTCAGACAACCAAAGATCCAAGAGAATTAATGAGAATTGAGTGAGAATTGAAGAGAAGAAAATATCTGGAAAATACCTTCAATGTTGTGCAGAACTTGATCCTTCTTGCTTCAATTCTTGTTTGATCTTGTTCCAATAGCTTGCAGAAGTGGATTAGGAATGGCAAGAAGCTTTGGATCATGGAGTTTTTGAATCTCCAAACAGTGAGATTCAAACTCAACTTTCAAGTGAAAATTATTAGGTTTTCCTTTGAATTGTGAGGGTTTTAAGAGTGGAGGCAAAGCTGGCGCGCAAGGATCCTCTAAAATGAGCTCATATGGTCTCTATTTATAGCAAATTCAAGTCTTATTTGCACATTTCTAATTTCTTCCAAATTTGGCAATGTCATGTTCAAGCTTGCATGGGCGTGTACATGCCCATGAAGCAATACACTAAGGTGCAAAGCCAACTGAAATGAGGTCTGAATCAAGCTTGATTGGCAAGGCAATGTCAAATGATCATTTGAAGTTTTGATTTTACCAATTGATGTAGGCCTGTTAACACCATGCACAACCCTAGCAAACTTGATCCAAAATGAATGAATTAGGACTCTTTGGAAAGACTAGATCAAGAGGAACAACTTTTATATTAAACAATTTTCCATTTGGAACTTGGATCATGGTGAATTTTGAGGCGGAAGTTTGGAAATTTCAACATGTTAAAATTTTTTCTAAGTGTCAAGTCATATACTTCAATGTTCCACCTTACTAAACTTTTAATGTGAGCTCCAAATTAGAAACGTGCCTTCATAAAAGTTGTATCTCTTTCAAATACCCTAAAAATGGTCACCAATTTTACATCATTTGGATTTATAATGAGAGAGTTATGCATTTTTGAAGTTGAGGAAAATCACTTGTTCAATGGTATTGGTCCAAAATGACCTATAATGTATCCTCATATCACATGCTCATAAAAGTTGATTTAGCTCTCACTCCAAACATAAAAGTTGAAGTAGACATCTTGAATTTGATTGTGAAACTTGATAATCTTTCATCTCAGAAAAATCGAGCAAGTTATGGTCTTGGAAAGTTGACTTTTAAATTAGGGTTTAGACAAAATGACCTATAATGTTTCAACATAGAAAATGACTTTCCAAGAAAAATTAGCTCTAGACCTCAACATGAAAGTTGTTTGGAATGGAATTTAGAGTAACGTTTCTCTTGGGATCATTTTCATATGATGAAAATTGTAGGAGATATGGTCTAAGGAGACCCAGTTTTGATTAGATGAATTCATCTGGCCAACCACCATCAACCAACTTGCTAGCTTGAAATTATCTTGACTTTTTAGGCTCATTTTAGATCACATATGCATAAGATGATGAATTGTGAAGTGCCCCTTGAGAAATTTGATCAATTTATGAGGAAACTGGTTGAAGAAGTTACTCAAGATACCTAGACAAACTAGGGTTTCCAAGGCAAACCAACTCCAAACTCTTGAAGAAATCTTGATCAAAATAACATGCAAAGACCAATTGGACTCATATATGATGCTTAGAGACATTGTGGATCACTTCTTGGTTGCGCTCTTAGCAATGAGGGTTTCAACCCTAGATGTGAACATGATGGATCAATGGTGATCATGCCTTACCTACAAAAGAGTTAGGCAAATGCAAAGACATATTTTTGGTATTTCGGTTAGTAAAATGATAATATACAAGTATGATACAATCACACGGTGCTTGGTGATCTCTCCCAAAACAAACCCAATGAGAGAGGGGTAAGGAGGATAGCAAGGTATGATCCCAATGCTAATGCATATGATGAGATAACATGAGGGATCTTAGGGTCAAAATTGGGGTTTTACATATGCCGCTCAGTTTTCTCCTACTATGCCTTCCAGATTCCCGTGGGGAATGCCTCCAAACTTTGGGCCTGAAGGGTTTGCGCCTACTTTTGCTTCCATGCCGATATCTAGCTCGGTCATGTCTATTCCGCCTATAGTTGTTCACACTCTGCCTCGTGTTAGGATACTATTTACCATTATGAGACATCTGAGGGCCCTAATGTTTATGAGAAGATGGATGAGATGAGAGACCAATTCTTTGAGTTGCGAAAGGAGTTGAAGACCTTGAGGGGAAAAGATTTGTTTGGTAAAAATGCTGCTGAACTTTGCTTGGTTCCTAATGTTAAAATCCCGATGAAGTTCAAAGTCCCTGACTTTGAAAAGTATAAGTGAAATACCTGTCCACTTAGCAATCTCGTCATGTATGCCAGGAAAATGTCGACGCAAACTGATAATGATCAGTTATTGATTCACTATTTCCAAGACAGTCTGACTGGTGCCGCTCTGAGATGGTACATGGGTTTGGATAGCGCAAGTGTTCACACGTTCAATGATTTGGGTGAGGCTTTTGTGAAACAATACAAGTACAACACGGACATGGCGCCTGATAGAGACCAACTGAGGTTGATGTATCAGAAGGACAAAGAGACATTCAAAGAGTATGCCCAGAGGTGGAGAGAGCTTGTCGCCCAGATCAACCCTCTGTTGGAAGAGGAAGAGATGACCAAGATATTCCTTAAGACCCTGAGTTTTTTTTATTACGAACGTATGATTGCTAGTGCCCCCAGTGACTTTACCGAAATGGTAAACATGGGGATGAGGTTAGAAGAGGGTTTTCGAGAAGGACATTTGTCTAAGGAAGAGGTATCATCGAGCAAGAAGTATGGTAGCGGGTTCGCTAGAAAGAAGGAAGGAGAAACGAATGCAATATCAATTGGGAGGCAGAGGAGGCCTCATGTTAGAAGAAGGAAGCAACCACCTCAGCACCATCATCAAGTATCATTCGTTATTCTAGTGTTTTCAAACAATCAATCAGCACCAATTCAACAACAACGTCAACAACCGCCACAACAAAGAACAAACAACTATAACAACAACACCAACAATAACAATAACAACAACATAATTTTGAGAGGAAGAAGGTCTCTTTAGACCCTATTCCCATGACCAATTCTGAATTATATCCGTCCTTGGTTCTCAAGAACCTTCTCCAACCAAGAAATCCGTCGCAAATTCCAGAACCACTTCCATGGTGGTATAAGCCAGAACTCCGTTGTGCCTTTCATCAAGGAGCTCCCGACCATGACATTGAAAACTGCTACCCTTTGAAGTACGAGGTCCAGAATCTAGTGAATGAGATGGTGTCCTTTGAGGACCGCGCGCCTAAGTGAAAAGAAACCCATTGCCTGCTTATGGTAATTCCTCTATTAATATGGTAGATGGTTGTCTAGGAAGTTTCCGAGTGTTTGATGTGCGACGTATTTGTCGGTCCTTGGTAGAGATGCATAAGACCCTGTGTATTATTAGTGATTGAGAGCATGACCATGCTGGTTGTGCGATTTGCAGTGTAAACCCCCGTGGGTGTTTATTTATCAAGAGAGATATCCAGAAGTTGATGGATGAGAATGTAATCCAGATTCAACAGTCGAGGGATATAAATGATGTCAACATGATAGTGCCGGTGTTTAAGACCCCTGAGCGGGTGGTAATCCAGTTCGACAGCAGCAGCAGTAACGACATTAATAGATCAGTATCACCATTGGTAATACGGCTAGTGGGCCCAGTCCCGTATGCATCTGATAGAGTTGTTATGTATCAGTATAATGCTACTATGTTGGAGAATGGTCAAGAGGTTTCGTTGCCTACTACCAATTATGTTATGAACATTGCTAATGTTACGAAGGTGACCCGTAGTGGTCGTGTTTTTGGTCCTGTTTTCCCAAAATATGTAGAGGATGTCGTTAAGAAGGTTGATGTACCTGCAGCAAATCTGGTTAGTGCTCCAAAGTGTCAGTCTGGTGAATCCAGCAATTTGAAGCCAAATGATGATGATGAGGTACTAAGATTGATTAAGAAGAGCAAATTTAATATGGTGGAGCAGATGCTCCAAACTCCTTCCAAGATTTCAGTGTTGTCTCTACTCATGAATTCTGAAGCACACAGAGAAGCATTGCAAAAAATATTGGAGCAAGCATATGTTGAACATGATGTAATAGTGGATCAGTTTGACCATATCGTGGCTAACATCACTTCCTGCAACAACTTGAGCTTTTGTGATGAAGAACTTCCCGAGGAAGGCAGAAATCACAATCTAGCATTGCATATATTGATGAATTGTGAGGAGGATGCGTTTTCCAATATGTTGGTTGATACCGGTATTTCATTGAATGTACTCCCTAAATCAACCCTATCCACATTATCGTATCAAGGAGCTCTGATGAGATATTGTGGCGTGATTGTCAAGGCTTTTGACGGTTCTCACAAGACTGTTATTGGAGAGGTGGACCTTCTAGTAAAGATAGGTCTGAGTGATTTCCAAATTACTTTCCAAGTAATGGACATCCACCCAGCCTATAGCTGCTTGTTAGGAAGTCCATGGATACATGAAGCCGGAGATGTAACTTCCACTCTGCATCAAAAATTGAAATTTGTGAAGAATGGTAAGCTCGTCATTGTAGGTGGAGAAAAAGCTTTGTTAGTAAGTCATTTGTCATCTTTCTCGTATATAGAAGCTGAGGATGAGATTAGAACTCCATTCCAAGCTCTATCTATTATTGAAGAAAAGAGAGTTGGGGCACATATGTCCTCTTTTAAAGATGCTCAGAAGATTGTTGAAGATGATATTTCTGATCAGTGGGGACGGATGGTAGAGGTCATCGAGAACAAGAATTGAACCAGTTTGGGTTTCCAACAAGGGTTGTATGTTGTCAAAAATGGAGATGTGCAACCTAGTTTCCGTAGTGGAGGGTTCATTCATGGCAATGAACAACACTCAACTGCCGTGATCGAGGGGGATGAAGATGAAGGTTGCACCAATTTTGTGACGTATGGAAAAGCTTGCAACAATTGGATTGCTATCGATGTTCCTGTTAGTGTTCATCGCTCTAAGTAAATGCTTTTATTATTTTTTAAAATACATCTCCTATGCCTAAGGGAGAAGTGAACATTGTTAGGCATATTTCAATTTGATCATCAATAAAATGCAATTCTATTCTTCCACATCTATGATGTCTTATTTTTACTTTTCGCTTTTCTGAAAATGGTAATCACATAAAACATGATTAAATAAATAATAATTGTCCATCTGGATAATATTTGGTCACTATTCACTTCTCTAAAATCAAAATATCAAATCATTATGCAGGTTGGTTTCTAAACCCATTTAATACAATGATTCTACTCCTTCTCCAAACTTTTAATTCCTTGTGTTTGAGGCTGAGGAAGAAAGTGATGAAGAGGTGTCTGATGAATTGTCTTGTCTACTTGAGCAGATGAAAAAGCCATTCAGCCATTCGAAGAGCAGATTGAGCTAGTCAACTTGGGTTCTGAAGATGATGTGAAGGAAGTCAAGATTGGGTCTCAATTGTGTCTAGAGGTTAAGAAGGGTTTGATCGATCTTCTTCGAGAGTATTTAGATGTGTTTGCCTGGTCCTATCAAGACATGCTTGGTTTGGATTCTGAGATTGTGGAGCACAACTTGTCATTGAAGCCAGAATGCATGCCAGTCAAGCAGAAGTTGAGGAGGACTCATCCTGATATGGCAGTAAAGATCAAAGAAGAAGTGCAAAAGAAGATTGATGCCGATTTCCTTGTTACTGTTGAGTATCCACAATGGGTGTCCAATATTGTGCCCGTTCCAAAGAAGGATGGAAAAGTCTGTATGTGTGTTGTTTATAGAGATTTGAACAAAGCCAGTTCGAAAGATGATTTCCCTCTACAATACATTGATATATTGGTAGACAACACAACTAAATTCAAAGTCTTTTTGACCCTAAGATCCCTCATGCAATTTCATCATAAGCATTAGCGTTGGGATCATACCTTGGCATCCTCCTTACCCCTCTTTCATTGGGTTTGTTTTGGGAGAGATCACCAAGCACCATGTGATTGTATCATACTTGTATTTTACCATTTTTAATAACCAAAATACCAAAAATTTATCTTTGTATTTGCCTAACTCTTTTGTAGGTAGGGCATGATCATCAAAATTTATCAAGTTCACACCTAGGGTTTGAGACCCTCATGGCTAAAAGCACAACCAAAGATTGATCCACAATGTCTCAAAGCATCATATTTGAGTCCCAATGATTCCTACATGTTATATTGATCAAGAATTCTTCAAGAGTTTGGAAGTGATTTGCCTTGGAAACCCTAGTTTGACTATGTATCTTAAGTAACTTCTCCAATAAGCTATCTCACCATTTGATTAATTTTATCAAGGGACACTTCAAATTTCCATCATTTTATGCATATATGATCTACCATGAGCCAAGAAAGTCAAGATAATTGAAGGTCAGCATGTTGGTTGATGGTGGTTGGCCAGATGAATTCATCTGATCAAAATTGGGTCTCCCTAGACCCTATCTCCTAAAATTTACACCATATGAAAATGATTCCAAGAGCAACGTTACTCTAAATGACATTCCTAACAACTTTCATGTTGAGACCTAGAGCTAGTTTTTCTTTGAAAATCATTTTCTATGTTGAAACATTATAGGTCATTTTGTCTAAACCCTAATTTGAAATTCAATTTCCTAAGGCCATAACTTGCTCAATTTTTATGAGATAGAATATTTCCAAGTTGCACAATCAAATTCAAGATGTCTACTTCAATGTTTATGTTTGGAGTGAGAGCTAATTCAACTTTTATGAGCATGTGATATGAGGATACATTATAGGTCATTTTTGACCTATACCATTGAACAAGTGATTTTTCCAAACTTCAAAAATACATAACTCTATCATTATAAATCCAAATGACATGAAATTGGTGACCATTTTGAAGGTCTTTGAAATACATGTAACTTTAATGAAGACACCTTTCTCATTTGAAGCTTACATAAAAAGTTAAGCAAGGTGGAATATTGAGATATATGGCTTGACACTTAGAAAAAATTTCAACATGTTGAAATTTCCAAACTTCCACCTCCAAATTCACCATGATCCAAGTTCCAAATGAAAAAGTGTTCAACATCAAACTTGTTCCCCTTTGTCTAAGCTTTCCAAAGAACCCAATTTCATGCATTTTGGACAAAGTTTGCTAGGTCTACGCATGGCTTTAACAGAGCTGCATGATTGGAGGAAATCAAATGCCAAAAATCACATTTCATTTTGCCTTGAGATCCAAGCATGATTTGAACTTCAGAACAGATGCAAGTGGAACAAATTGTATTACTTATTGGGCCTGTACACGACCACGCAAGCTTGTGCATGAAATGTCCAAAATTAGCAATTTTTCAAGTGTGCAAATATCAGTCCCAATTGCTATAAATATAGGCCCTTGAAGCTCAATTCAAACAGACCTTGTGCGCCAGCTTTGCCCCCCAATTCAAACCCTCCCATTTCAAAGGAAAACCTGATAATTTTCAAGTTGAAAATTGAGTTTGAATCTCATTGTTTGGAGATTCAAGAACTCCAGGATCCAAAGCTTTGTACCATTGCCAAACCTCTCCTGCAAGCTTCTCAAGTGTGATCAGATCAAGGTTGAAGCAAGCAAGATCCATTTCTGCACAGTATTGAAGGTAAATTTCAGAAAACTTCATCTCTTTGATTCTCACTAAATTCTAATCAATTCTCTTGGATCTTTGGTTGTCTGAAGTCCTACCAATATAGGCAAGAAGATTGAGTTGCTTTGAGGTCAAATCGAAGCAACTCAGTAGTCACACCTCAAAATTCAACTCCTCATATCTTTTTATATATTTGGAGTTAGTTAAAATTGAGGTCAGATTCGTGCTCTACGCCATTTTTTCTTTCAGATCATGTCCTCCTTTTTTATTTTGATGATGGTTGAGGGTGGACCAGTCCGGTGAGGTCCACCGAAGAAGAAGACCGAAGCTTTGGCTCCGGTGGTGTTTTAGCACATCTCCCAGCCACAGGATCCATTCAATTTGTTTTAATCTTAGGCATTGGTTTTGATTACCACACGTGTGGTGCGCTGACTGAGTTCCCCCATGGAACGCACGTTTCTATCCACTTGATCTGCCACCTCAATTAATGAGGGAGATCAAGTGGCTCACTTTTTTTTTTTTTTTGATTTTTCATTAATTCATATTAATTTTAATATTGATCCAAAAAATATGAGAGTCTCACCAAATTTTTTTAAATAAATTCCTCTTTCATATTTTAAATTAAAATTTTTTTTTGGATCATTATTAATATTTTTCATGATTTAATTGATTTTGTGAATATTTTTAATTGATTAAAAATACTTTTAAGTATTTAAAAATTCTGAATTTTTTTTCTCCAAGGTCCTTTGACCTTGTTTGACCTATGATATCATGGACATTTGTTTGGTGTTTTGATGAGGTTTTAGGAATTTGACAAACCATATTTAATTTAAATGCATTATTTTAGTATTTTAAATTGAATAAATGCCAAATAATTGTGTTGATCTCTTGTGATGGTTTGTGTATGTTTGAGTTCTATTGTTGGGCCTTGGTCAAGTTTGATTTGACTTTGCTAGGTTAATTTCATTGGATTTAGAGGATTGATGGAATGTAAATTCCATCTCCCAAAATGAATGAATGATATTAATTTGGTAAAAGTCCTCCTTTGACCGATTTGAGTTATAATTCATTCCCCTCCCTCTTCATTTACTTCCCTTTCTTTATGCATTCATTTCATTTAGTTTATGATGTCTCTAAATCCTAAGGCTAGTTGATTGCAAAATTGACATAAGTATGGATGAGATTAGGCCACCTCTTTTGCATATTCTTTTTGTGTGTAGTATGTTTCATGAGCATAGTCCATTATACTATGTCTCTAACATGCATTAATAACAAAATTCTATTCCCCGACCTCAAATAGTTGTGACTTCTACATAAGTTCAATTACGATTGCTTAACATAACGCTAAATTTTTGACACAAAAGCCATAGCATTCTAGTTAGTGAGATTGTAAGTCTCCCCTCTTTCATGGTATTGTGTGGAAACTTGGCCTTTTTTTCCTTCCTTTGGAAGATGTCTTGGTTCAAGGATCCATGCTTGTGATAAGTGGGTTGAGTGTTCTCCAAAGAATGACTTAAAACAAAAGCAAAAGCAAAATAATACTAAATTCTAACTTATTAACAACTAACATTTAATTTCAAGTCCTTTATTTTAATGCACTTTAATTATTAAGTTCTATTCATTTTCCATTATTCATACTATAGCGGGGTATTCGTTACCTTTAGATTTATTGACTAAATCAAAAGTAAATCATACAATTCGAGTCGCCACCACACTTCTATTTATCCAAAGGAAAGGTTAGAAAGCGAACAAAAACCGAGAAGTTTTATCAAATAAAAAACTAATAAAAATGTCAGAGATCTGGGTAAGGGGGTTGGTTATGCAATGGGAAGGTTTTAAGCACCCAAAACATCCTTAGTACTCTAAGGGAGCCCTTTTTATAAATGTTGTAAGGTAGGTTGGTATTTGTGAAAAAATATTTGTGAAAACATGATTGGGGAGATGAGAGAAGAATATACAAATTATTTACAATTTTGTGTTTGAATGGATGAACCCATTGCCTACGTACCATCTTAAAAAGGTTGGATCGAAACCTCGTAGTTCGGGGTAAAAATCTCAAAACAAGTTGGTGAAATGATTGGTCAAAAGCCTTAAGGTCTTTCGTTATCAAAGGGAGAAAACTCAACCTAAAACCACAAATCCACCATGTGAGGAGAGCTTCAACATGCCAGTGAGGGGTTAACCCTAAAATAAGCATGGAAGACTTATAGTCCATCACTAAAGATATAGGTGAGTATTATATCAACCTCAAGGATAACTCAAACCTAATAGCTAATGTTTATGAAAAGCTTGGGCAAGAGTGGCCATTGAAACCACAAAAACAATTGAGTGAGTTGTATTTACCAATGAAAAGTATTAACAAAGTAAGGTTAAAGTTGACTTAGGATTCAATTCGAAATAAGTGTTATGAAAAGAGTTTGGAAAATCAAAAGCATAATGCTTAGGTTTCTAATTTTGAAAAAAAAGCAATGTTAATGTTTGCACAAAAGTTTGGCTTGGGTTAGAATGGAGATAAGAAGAGAATGGCTAAGGTCCTAAACATGCAAAGATGAAGGAGGAGAAATAAAACCACAATGGAGTTCCTTTCTTGAGATCATAGTGATGATCCAAGTTGCTCCTATCCTTTGGAATTAGCAAGAAATAAGCAAATAACTCAAGCAATCAAGCAAACAATCAAGCAAGCTCCTGGGAATCTTCAAATGGCTTTGTATCTCTCACTTTGGATGCTCATGACAATGGTTCTTCTACTTGGCAACTTTGGGATCCCTAGCACACAAGAACACACAAATCAAAGAGTTCCACAATGCAATAGAAAGAATGGACAAGAGGGAGTTTAGAATTAAGTCCTTTCCAAGCCTTCTTCAAGATTAAGCATTCTAAAGCCATGAGGCCTAGTTTCTCTTTGACATTTTTCTTCTTTTATAGCATTCTAAAGGCATGAGGCCTAGTTGCTCTTTGACTTTATTTAGCATAGGTAAGGTCCTAAAATCTAAGTCCTTTTGTCCATTTGCATTTGGTTCACACAAACAAAGACAACACAGGCACAATAGTATATACACAATAATGTGGTCAAGTGAGCAAAAGGCAAATTGCATTAACATAAACATGAGCTCGAGTGAGCAAAGGGCAAAAGCAAATGAATTAATGTGCAAGAATATAAATTGCATAAAAGTAAATTGCAAGAATTAAATGACTTGAATTAAAAGTTAGTCATTAGTAGTTAGTCTTAGTGTGCCATAAGGCAATTTAGCGCTATGTTAAGCAATCCTAAGTGAACTAATGTAGTAGTCACACCTATCTGAGGCCGGTCAATAAAACTATAGGCAATAAACACAAGTTAGAGACCATGACTAGTAAGCCAAGCTCCTACAACTTGCCATGCCAAAAGAAAAGAAGAATGATATTGTATTGATTTAGGTTTTTTGCTTTACCAAGAAGCAACTTATCCTTGATGCAAAGTCATTCACTTGATCTTTGATCAATATGAATTAGATTTGAATCAAGGAAGGTTAAGCCTATCATATGTAAAGGCTAACCACCAATCTTTAACTCATTGATCAAAAAGAAAAAAGATGAAGAAGAAGATGAATAAGAATGTACATAAGTTGAAATTCAAATGAAACAACCAACAGACATTGATAAAACATGAATAGAATTAAAGTCAATCAATGGTAAACAGAAGCAAGATGAAGCTTAAAGGTCAAGAAACAAATAAAATATTTTTGGTATTTTTAAAAATTAAAATAATACTTGAATTAAAATAAACAATAAAAGGTCAAACTTCAATTCCATTTCAAATCAACTTGGAAAAGTCCAAATGGATCATCATAAGTTCAACAAGGTCAAACAAAGTTTGACAAAAATTTTCAGCATTTTTGGAAACCAAAAACTATTTTTAAACAATTAAAAATGAATAAAAAATAACATAATTGAACTAAAATCTCAAATAAATCTCAAATCAATTAAAAAATTGATGAGAATATTTTTCATAGATCCATCATCATTCAAAGATATTAAGAAAATATTTTTGCATTTTTTGAATATTGGAAACGATTTAAAATGAATTAAAAATAACCAGAAAAGAGAAAATTCATAAAAAATATTAAATGACATCATAAAAAATATTAAAAAATCATTTTTAGAAACTAGAATTAAAAAGAGAAATAATGCAATTGGTCTAATATTTTTTGGAATTAAAATGAAAGAGTTATGAATTTTTGAAATAAAATGAAATAAAAGAAAATAGAATAGAAAAATCAGAAAATAGAAAAAGCTTGGCACGTTAGATCTGATCTTATTAACTGACATGGCACATCAGACGGCTCTCAGGCGCGCGCCCATGGTAGGCATTGGTCAAAGGAGACACACGCAACATTAAAAATAGTCATAACATCCAAGCGCCATGATTCAATCTGGAAATCATAACCAACGGCCCAGATGAAATCTGGCATGGTGGAGGGTGGTGTCACCACCGTCTTCTCCCGTGAGCATGCCAGCTCCGGTGACATTTCCAGGTTATGAAAACTTGATGAAAACACGCGATCCTCATATCATTGGAAAGCTGAGGTGATGTACATCACCCCTGTGCCATTGGTTTCTCCTCTAGACTCTCATAGAAGGAGAAATCTAAGAGAGAAAATTATGGTGTTCAATCTGAACTTGATGAACTCGTGAAATTAAATGCACCAATCAATTGCCTCTTATGAGAGGACTTTAGAGGAACCAGCAAACACAAGAAATGAGCAATATTTTTGGAGTTTCGAATCAAAACAGTTTGAGGGAAAACCTTTGAATAGCAGCTTTCAAACATTAGATCCACTCCAATTCTCTTGTGCAGCTTGTTCTTGAGATGGAAAGGAAGTGAGGCTTAGGAATTAGAGTTCAATAATCCACCAAGGAAGTTGAAAATTGAAACTGAAAAATTGAAGAGAAAATGCAAAATTCGTTTAGGTGAGGTATGGGGATTCAGTTCTGCAGCATGTAAGGCGCCTTAAGGTTGATCATGAATGAAGCTGAGCATCTCTATTTATAGCAAATGATGAGGCAAGCAATGCAAAGTTCATGTGCATGTGGAATGAGGGCCTCCATGCATGGGCCTGTACAGGCGCATGGGAGGCCCAAATGCAATTGGTTATGCATGCTGAAGTCATATAATTCAGGTTTGGACGTGTACATTTGATGGAATTGGCTTATGCACAAAGTTCTCACACAGTTTCCATAAATGCACACAAATTTCCACCTCTTCGAAAATGCACTTTGCAAAAATGAAACATGGCCATATGGGTAATGGTTGGAAAGGTCTTGACATGAGGAACAATTGTTATGTTGAACAAAAATCCATTTGGTGTTGGGAAATTAATGAAAACAGGCCATAAAGTTCATGGTGCAAAACATGTGTATGAGAATTTTGCCAAGATGGACAACCTTCAAGCCCTTCTTTTTCAATGATTTAAGCTCCAAATGACAAAACCTTAAACATCAAAGTGTTAGATCCTTTCAAGACAATCAATTTGTACTCAAATTGTGCATCATTTAGATTTTTGATGAGGAAGTTATGGGCATTTGAAGTTGGACTTTTTCAAGATTCAATGGCTTTGATCCAAAGTGACCTATAATGTTTTGTATTATCACATGTGTTTATTTTAGGATTATGAAAATTTGTTCAACTCAAAAAATTAAGTATACATCTTAAAATTTCCAATGCATTTGATCCCACCTCCAAATCATAAAAAATGAGTGAGTTAGGTCCTTGGGAAGTTGACCCAAAATTAGGGTTTCTGTCAAAATGACCTATAATGTTTTGAAATGAATGATGACCTTCCAAGCTTCAAATCAATTTTTTATGAACATGAAAGTTATTCATATGATTCTTAAGAACGTTTTTTATATTGGGGTCATCTTCATTTGACAAACACGTCAAAAGTTAGGTCTCAGTGGATTTCAAAATAGTCAGATGAATTAACTGATCAACTTCTCAAGTCCAAACTTCAAATATTGATGAATTGATGATTGACGATACTCAAATAAGCTCAAACATGAATTAAATGATGAATGAAAGAACTTCCCTTGATTGTATTTGATCGTGGTTTGAGGTTGCTTCATGAGCAAGGCACAGTCAATGCACAAATGAATTGGGGTTTCCTTGGGAAACAAGCCTCAAGCCCTTTGGCTTATCTTGATCAAATTGACAAATTGAGATACTTGGGAGGAATATATGATGATTGAGAGCTTTGTGAACCATTGTCATGCTTGATTTCAACTTCATCTGGTCACATTAATGAGCTTAGGGGTCTCCTATGAGCCTTGGATCACATGATTGCTCAAGCTACAAAACAAACAAAGTTAGTGACATATTCTTTGTGCTTTTGGTTAGTAAACAAAATAAGAAAAGAAATGATATACAATTCAAGCATGCTTGGTGGTCTCAAACCAACTCACACAAGTCCCCACCCTAGGGTTAAGGAGCCAAGATGTTATGATCCTTGAGGCAAATGCAAAGTGCAATGATATGATGCCATGAGGGATCTTAGGGTCAAAATTAGGGTCTTACAGATGCCCCTATTTAAGGTCATTCTAGCCGGAGAAGTGAAGGTTAAAATCTTCGTCTCGACGAGGTAGAATGGGTTTAAATAATAACAAAGAGACGAATTTTGGTCCCTAAGAGACCTCAGGATGCGAATGTATGTATGCAAAAGTAAAATACTCTGTGGGGATATGTGTCCACAAAGGAAAAAAGAAATTAGGAGAAACTGAAAATCCATATGAGTAATACACTCATAAATGGGACAGAGACTCTGGGGACTGTAAGAACAAAAATTGTTCTACAACAGATTCCTTGATTTTGATGATAACAAAGGATGAAACCAAAAATGGCACCCTAACGAAAAGTTTCTAAGTGTGCAGGGTTCTAAAGAAAGAAGAAATAAATCTGATGATGTCATCAGATGCACAACAAGATCAGATACAAATTATCAAGTATCAGAAGCATCTAAAGTGGAATCTCGTTTCAAGAAGCTCTGACTCTGGACAAAACTGCAAAGTATCAGAAGCATCTGAACATGAAGTAAAGTCTAGAAGCTCTGACTCTGAACAAATGCCTTCTGGAAACTCTGAAATTTATCAGCGCTATCTGAACTCTCAAGAAATAACATCAGAAGCCAGATCCCAAGATTCTTCAGATACACGAAGACTCTAATCAGAATTGTTAATCATGATGAAGTAACGTTTAAGCCAAGTTAAAGTTCTGCAAATGGATTTCCTCAATTAGAAAGAGACGTTAATCTCCTCTTCCAAGAGAGAAGATACTACTTGTGGTAAGTAGTCACTTCTAAAAGAAAAAGTCTCCTGCAGAAGCTATTTATGGAATGGCGTAATTACATCTCATTATCCACCAGATTCAACTCTACTTCAACTCTATTTCAACACTACTTCAACTCCTATATAAATAGAGAAGAAATCAACTTTCAGTAAGCAAGAAATCACTAGCCAAAACTATACTGAAATTATATCACGCTCAAGAAAAACATCTTTGTTCTTCAAAGATTTTCACTAAGCTTTTGCTTATCAAGTGAAAAATTTGTTCTTAAGTTTGTAATATTTGCTTTCTTAGAAGCACTCTAGATTACACATCTTGTATCTAATTTTTATTTGATTTCCTCAAGTGACTCTTTGTAGTCTGTAGACTTGAGAGGACTAAGAGATTTTCTTCTCTCTTAGGGGTTGTTTGTAATCTTTCAAGATTAGTGGATTAAGTCCTTGTTGAAGGCGAAATCACCTTGGCCGGGTGGACTGGAGTAGCTTTGTGTTATAAGCGAACCAGTATAAAATCATTGTGTGATTTCATTTTGCAAAAGCGCTTATTTTTCAAACAATTCAAACCCCCCCTTTCTTGTTTTTCTCACCTTCAATTGGTATCAGAGCTCCGGCTCTGTTATTGATTTTCAAATCAAACACTTAACCGTGTAGAGAGATCCAGTGCGAGAAAAACAAATGGCCCAATCAAATGAAAGAGATTCTTACAATGCCAAGCCTCCTGTCTTTGATGGAGAAAAATTTGATTACTGGAAAGATAGAATAGAAAGTTTCTTTCTGGGTTATGATGCTGACCTCTGGGACATTGTCACAGAAGGATACAAACCTCCAGTCTTAAATGGAGCTGAAGTTCCCAGAAGCAAAATGTCAGAAGATCAGAAACGTGAATTCAAGAATCACCACAAGGCCAGAACAATACTTCTAAATGCTATATCATACAACGAATACGAAAAGATCACCAACAGAGAGACGGCTAAAGATATACTTGACTCTCTGAAGATGACCCATGAAGGAAACTCCCAAGTCAAGGAGACGAAGGCTCTGGCGCTGATCCAGAAATATGAAGCCTTCAAGATGGAAGATGACGAAGCTATAGAAGCTATGTTTTCCAGATTCCAAACTCTTATTGCAGGTCTTAAAGTGCTAGACAAGGGATATACGACTGCAGATCATGTTAAGAAGATTGTCAGAAGTCTGCCAAAGAAATGGAGACCAATGGTTACTGCTCTGAAGTTATCAAAGGATCTGAACAATATCAGCCTTGAAGAACTTGTTAGTTCTCTCAGAAGCCATGAGATAGAACTGGAGGAGGATGAGCCTCAGAAAAGGAA
Organism: Lathyrus oleraceus; assembly: GCF_024323335.1. Classification (NCBI taxonomy): domain Eukaryota; kingdom Viridiplantae; phylum Streptophyta; class Magnoliopsida; order Fabales; family Fabaceae; genus Lathyrus; species Lathyrus oleraceus. The sequence continues at coordinate 203,900,815 of NC_066584.1, forward strand.
CAAGTCAGTGGCGCTGAAGTCCAGACCTGAAAGACGGAAGTCAGACAGAACCAAGGCTCTTCAAGCAGAAACTGCAGACACTGATGACTCTGAACCTGAAGACTCTGATGATGAAGAAGAGATGTCCCTACTAACCAGAAGAGTTAAGCAACTCTGGAGAAAGAGGAACAACAACAACTTCAGAAGATCAAGACCCAGAGGGGATCGATCAGAGTCAACTTCAAAAGGTAAACCTAACAAAGATATTACCTGTTTTGAATGTAAAGAAACAGGTCATTATAGAAATGAATGCCCCAAGCTGAAGAAAGATAACTCTAAGAAAGAAAGCTTCAAGAAAAATGCCTTCAGAACAAAGAAGGGATTAATGGCTACCTAGGACGATAGTGAATCCGAATCATCAGAATCTGACTCTGATGAACAGGCCAACGTAGCTCTTATGGCTACCACATCCAGCAGCTCAGATGAAGAATCTGAAGAGGTATTTTCTGAACTTTCTAGATCTGACTTAGAATCATGTTTATCAGAAACTCTTACCTCTCTTCAGAAATTAAAACAAAAAGTTAAAAACATTAAAGGCCTTCTTAAAGCAAAATCTGAAGAGTGTAGTAAACTTGAGACAACAATTCTAGCAAGAGATGATACAATCATATCTTTAACGTTAGAAAGAGATGAAGCTAAAACGAAAAGCTTAGAATTAGAAGAAGTGTTGTCTCAAGCACCACAAACTTCAAATGAAATTATTTATAAATATGAAGAAGCCTTTCAGAAGTTTCTGAAGAATGGAATAGATAGGAGTATTATGGCATCCATGATTTATGGAGTCAGTCAGAATAATAAAAGGGGAATTGGGTATGATTCTGAGGAAAATAAAACCTCTACCAGTAACCAGCCTAAATCTCCGTTTTCATATCATTACACACACACACAAGAACAAAAATTTAAGAATGATAGAAGACCCAAAGTTATAAGAAACTCTGGGAAGACTAATCTAAAAGGACCCAAGAGATTCTGGGTACCGAAAGATAAGATTATCTATGTTGCAGATATCCTATGCAGCAAAGTTCAGACACCAATCATGGTACCTGGACTCTGGATGCTCGCGACATATGACGGGAAGAAAGTCTATGTTCCAAAGCCTGGAACTTAAAGACGCTGGATTTGTAGGCTTCGGAGGAGATCAGAAAGGAAGGATCAGAGGCTCCGGAACCATTGGTAATGGTACTCTTCCCTCTATATCTGATGTTCTTTATGTAGAAGGATTAATGCATAACTTGTTATCCATAAGTCAATTAAGTGATAACGGTTATGATGTAATCTTTAATCAAAAAACGTGTAAAGCCATTAGTCAGAACGATGGGTCTGTCCTTTTCACAGGCAAGAGGAAAAACAACATTTATAAAATAAATCTTTCTGATTTAAAAGATCAAAATGTTAAATGTTTAATGTCAGTTCACGAAGAGCAATGGGTATGGCATAGACGCTTAGGCCACATTAGCATGAGAAAACTCTCTCAGCTAACTAAACTTGAGTTAGTCAGAGGCTTACCTAAACTGAAGTTTTCTTCAGATGCTCTGTGTGAAGCTTGTCAAAAAGGAAAGTTTTCAAAAACATCTTTTAAAAAGAAAAATGTTGTTTCTACCTCTAAGCCTCTGGAGCTTCTTCACATTGACTTATTCGGTCCTGTGAAAACAGCATCAGTCAATGGAAAGAAGTATGGACTAGTAATCGTTGATGATTACAACCGCTGGACATGGGTAAAATTCCTAAAGCACAAGAGTGAGTCTCACTCTGTATTCACCAGTTTCTGTTCTAAAGTGCAAAAAGAATTTGACTCTAAAATTGTTAGAGTCAGAAGTGATCATGGTGGAAAATTTGAAAATAAAGATTTTGAAGAATTATTTGATTCTAATAGAATATCCCATGATTTCTCCTGCCCTAGAACTCCACAACAAAATGGAGTTGTAGAGAGGAAGAATAGGACACTCCAAGAAATGGCCAGAACCATGATCAATGAAACAAATGTAGCAAAGCACTTTTGGGCAGAAGCTGTAAATACAGCGTGTTACATTCAGAATAGAATCTCTATTAGACCTATTCTGGAAAAGACTCCCTATGAACTGTGTAAGGGAAGAAAACCAAACATTTCATATTTTCATCCTTTTGGATGCATTTGTTTTATATTAAATACTAAAGAACATCTGAACAAGTTTGATTCCAAAGCACAGAAAGGTATTATGTTAGGATACTCAGAACGCTCTAAAGGCTATAGAGTATACAATACAGAAACCAAAATTGTGGAGGAATCAATTCATGTTAGATTTGATGATAAGCTTGACCCTGAAAAGTCAAAGCTAGTTGAAAAGTTTGCAGATTTAGAGATCACTCTGGTAGACTCTGAGAAAACTCCAGAAGCAACTGTCACTCCAGACTCTGAAGAAATTAAATCTCCAGAAATTCCAAGGAAAGTTAAAAGTCGTATTAACGTATCTGAAGATTTGATTTTGGGAAACAAAGATGAACCTGTTAGAACCAGATCTACCTTCAGAACTTCTGAAGATATTCCTCTGGGACTAGTGTCTCTGATTGAGCCTACGTCCTGTGATGAAGCTCTTCAAGATAACGATTGGGTGGCAGCTATGCAAGAAGAGTTAGATCAATTCTCCAAAAATGATGTCTGGGATCTTGTTCCTAAACCCAGAGGCACTCACGTCATTGGAACCAGATGGGTTTTCAGAAATAAACTGAACGAGAAAGGAGAAGTTGTCAGAAACAAAGCACGACTGGTAGCTCAAGGTTATAGTCAACAAGAAGGTATTGATTATAATGAAACCTTTGCTCCAGTCGCGAGGTTAGAATCTATTCGTCTTCTTGTATCTTTTGCTATTAATCACTCTATCAAATTATACCAAATGGATGTCAAGAGTGCATTTCTAAATGGTTATATTTCAGAAGAAGTGTATGTAAATCAACCTCCAGGTTTTGAAAATTCAAACTTTCCAGAACATGTTTTCAAACTTAAAAAATCTTTATATGGACTAAAACAAGCCCCCAGAGCTTGGTATGAACGTTTAAGCAATTTTCTTCTGGAACAAAATTTTATCAGAGGGAAAGTTGATTCTACACTCTTCTGTAAAAACCATAAAAATGATCTCGTGATATGCCAGATTTATGTTGATGACATTATTTTTGGTTCTGCTAATATCTCTGTTTGCCAAGAATTTTCTAAGTTAATGCAGGCAGAATTTGAAATGAGTTTAATGCAAGAACTAAAGTTCTTTCTGGGAATTCAAATTAATCAAACTCCAGAAGTCACATACATTCATCAAAGCAAGTACATTAAAGACGTTCTGAAGAAGTTTGACATGACTGAATGCAACTCTGCAAAAACTCCTATGCACCCAACTTGCATTCTGGAAAAGGAAGAGGTAAGCAACAAGGTTTGTCAGAAGCTCTATCGAGGTATGATAGGCTCTCTTCTCTATCTGACTGCTACTCGTCCTGATATTCTCTTTAGCGTCTGTCTTTGTGCCAGATTCCAATCAGATCCTAGAGAATCTCATTTAACAGCTGTTAAGAGAATTCTTAAGTATCTGAAAGGAACTCCTAACCTGGGCCTGATGTATGAGAAAACATCAGAGTATAGGCTTTCTGGTTATTGTGATGCAGATTATGCAGGAGATAGAATAGAACGAAAAAGCACATCTGGAAATTGCCAGCTTCTGGGAAACAACTTGATCTCCTGGGCTAGCAAAAGACAGTCAACAATCGCTCTATCAACTGCAGAAGCAGAATATATCTCAGCATCACTGTGCACAACTCAGATGCTCTGGATGAAACATCAGCTAGAAGATCTACAAATCTTTGAGAGTAACATTCCTATCTTTTGTGATAATACTGCTGCTATTTGTTTAAGTAAGAATCCTATTCTACATTCCAGAGCCAAACACATAGAAATTAAACATCATTTTATTAGAGACTATGTTCAGAAAGGAATAGTAACGCTGAAGTTCATTGATACAGAACATCAATGGGCAGATATCTTTACTAAGCCTCTAGCTGAAGATAGATTTCTTTTTATCTTAGAACATCTGAACATTAAAAATTGCCCTGAGTAAAATATGGCTCTGAACATGTAAAATGAGACTCTGATAAAAACAAATACACTTCTGCCTCTGACTCTGATACTTCTACAAGTTAAGAAGATATCTGAGTTAGAAATCTTCAGAAACCAATCCTTTGGTATTCCTGAAGATCAGATACATCAACACGTGGAACTCTGAGCGTCAAACTTTAGAACTTCTAGACAGCTGTCAAGAAATTCAAAAGGCAGACGTTTGAGTTTTCCTCGAGCAGTGTGCAAACTGTGGGATTAGACATTCATTTATTAGCTGTAATCATTTTTCCCCCCAAGCGTGCTATTTTGAGTATTGTGTCTAACGCATTCTGAGGTGTCGTTTTGCATGTGTTTGAACTTAGGTATATAAACACTTTTCTCACATTTCACACACTTATCACTCTCACTCACTCTTAAACCCTAAACCCTCTCTCGAAGTTTTCTCTGCAACTTCTTCAAATCTTCATCTTCTTCATCTCAATGGATGCTCAACAACAACAACTGTTCAACTACTCACAGCAAATGGAGTCAACTTCCACCGCTCAAACATCTACTGTTCCAACTCCAACCGTCACCGGTGTTTCTATAACCCCCGTTTATCAAGAACCTCACATTTTGGAACGTGAACGCCACATTCATCTTGCAACCTCCTTTGAAAATTTGGATGTACTGTGTGAATCGCTGCTAGATTTTGAGAACTTGAGAAGAAACGGTGTTGATCTTACTGAAGATCTTCACAAGCAAGGTTGGGAGAACTACTTCAACAGGCTTTATGGTCCCATTTACCCTCTTCTTGTCAAAGAATTTTGGAGACATGCTGATGCAGATGACCAGTTCATTGTTTCTTTTGTTCTGGGAGTGAAGATTGTCATCACTGAAGCATCAATTGCTTCCTTGCTGAACATGGAGACCACTGGAGGAAAGAGGATTTACAACATTCCTCCTAGGTCAAAACGCATCACTGAGGTTATCAACCCAACTATCTTCAAACCAAACGCTGAGGGAAATCCCTCTAAGAACAAGGAATTGCATCAGAACCTGAGAGTATGGTTGAAAATAATTCTGGGAACCATTCACCATCGCCCAGCCTCCAACTCCTCTGATTATATTAATGCTGATCAGAAACTCATTTTATATTGCATTCAGAAAGGTATCAAGATCAATCTCCCTGTTCTTCTTTTCAAATATCTAAGGAATTCTGTCAAAGACTCCAGAAACAGCTTGAAGCCAAGATCTTACATCCCTCTGGGAAGACTGCTTTCTGATGTCTTCATTGAGCATGGATTGGTTGACCAGCTGGAAAAGGCCAAGCTGATGGATGATCTGGCTATAGAAACTGGAAAGCCTCTGAATGCCAAAAACCTGAAGAGCATGGGAATCATCAAAGAGATTAGAGTCAAGCCCACTATGGATGTGTCCTGGGAATCTCTAAAAGATCAGAGGAAGATGCCTCATGGCCTTGAAAGGTTCTTCAAGAATGAACCCAGAGATGCCATTGCTATCTACCTTCAGCGTCTGCTGGATGAAGGTATTGATATTTCTGATTTCAGAATTGAAGACCTTTTGGATTCAGAAGAAGATTTGGTCAGATACAAAAGAGGTCTTTCTGAGAAGAAGATAGCTGAGGAAGCAAGGAAGGCAAAGAAACCCAGACTTGGAGAATCTTCTGGAACCAAAGCTCCAGCTCCTCTGAAAATCTCTTCTTTTGGTAAGTCTATTCCTCCTGTTACTTCTGTAATACCTATGATGGCCTCTTCTACTCCTCTCCCAACACCTCCCTTATTTACAACCTCTGAAATCCCTCCTTCAACCATCAGAACCTCTCAACCTCCACCTGTTCTAAAAGTTGCTCGTAATTTCACAACAACCTCTGACCCTAATCAACTATATCACCACAGCACTTCCTCTTCCTCATCCTCTGCACCAGAAACACCCCCATACTTTAGTGTTTCTTCATCATCATCCACAGAACCTTCTGACCCAAAATCCCCAACAATAGCTGAAATTTATGCTAGAAAATACGCCCCACAAACTCAAAAACAATCTGAAGTAACCTCCACCCTCCAAACTTCTCTTCCACAACAAACAACCACCACACCCTCTAAAACCCAACCATCTGTAATTCGACCATCTGATCCTTATATCACCCCACCAATCCTTCCCGCTGTCCCAGAACCAGAATCCGAACCCTTAGATGTAAACCCACTCTATGCTTCATCCCCAGATTCTGAACTTCAAGCAGAATCTGAACCTCAAGAAACTGAACCTCCCTCTCTAAATCTCAGCCCTCAAAACTCTCCACCTCATTCACCTGAACCTGAACCTGAACTTACCATACCTACCCTTGAGGAGGCCATTTTACAGGTTGCAGAAGTTTCAGTCCAGAAGATCAAGTCTCTGGCTAAAAACTCTGAAGTTAGTGATGATCCTAAATCTGTTAGGACACACTGGAACAGAGTCATTAGTTGGATGACCTCTGAGTCTTATAGGCTGAAGAGTATCTCTGAACAAGTCAGAAATGGCTACATCAGAGACTCTGAGGAAAGACTCCAAGAGAGACTGGCTAGAGAAGCTGAGGCCAGAAGATTAGAGGAGGAAAGATTGGCTAAAGAAGCTGAAGAAGAAGCAAAGAGGTTGGAAGAAGAACGACTGGCAAAGGAAGCAGAACTTCTAAGGATTCAGGAAGCTGAAGCCAAGGCTCAGGCGGATGCAGAAGCCCAAGCTGCTACTGAAGCTGAAGCTCAGCAGGCTCTGACTCAGGGGGAGTCCTCTTCTGCGATCCCGTTGATTCTTAACACTCTGAAAGAGATCAAGCAAGATCAGAAAGAGATCAAGCAAGATCAGAATGAGCTCCGGGCCAGGATGGACAAGCAAGATGCTTTGAATGAAAACATCCAGAACATGTTTGCCATGTTGCTTCAGAGACTTCCTCAACCTCCAAACCCTTAGGCACTTAGGATTTATTTTATTTGCTTGCCTAATGTTTTTGCTTCTATCTTCTTTAGCTCTGATATTTTCTTGAATCTGATGTTTTTGAATGTCTTTGTGCCTTTGTGCTTCTAATTAATGAAATGTTTTTTTTTCTCTTTATTATTTTTTTTATATACCTTTTTGATTCTGACAAAAAGGGGGAGAAATCATTAAATAGCTCTGATGAAAATTTGTCTAAAACCTTAAGCACTCTGCAACATTTGTAGAAATAGCTCTGATAAAAATAGTTCTGATTAAATAACTCTAACATTAAATTTAAGAATTTGCAGAAAGTTTCAGAAATCTTATTACTTGAAAAGCTCTGGTAAGAACTTCTGAACTCCCTAGCACTAACTCAGGGGGAGCTTCTGTCTATCTGATCTTATTTTATTCATGTTTCATCTGCTATTTTAAGTTGTTTTGTCATCATCAAAAAGGGGGAGATTGTAAGAACAAAAATTGTTCTACAACAGATTCCTTGATTTTGATGATAACAAAGGATGAAACCAAAAATGGCACCCTAACGAAAAGTTTCTAAGTGTGCAGGGTTCTAAAGAAAGAAGAAATAAATCTGATGATGTCATCAGATGCACAACAAGATCAGATACAAATTATCAAGTATCAGAAGCATCTAAAGTGGAATCTCGTTTCAAGAAGCTCTGACTCTGGACAAAACTGCAAAGTATCAGAAGCATCTGAACATGAAGTAAAGTCTAGAAGCTCTGACTCTGAACAAATGCCTTCTGGAAACTCTGAAATTTATCAGCGCTATCTGAACTCTCAAGAAATAACATCAGAAGCCAGATCCCAAGATTCTTCAGATACACGAAGACTCTAATCAGAATTGTTAATCATGATGAAGTAACGTTTAAGCCAAGTTAAAGTTCTGCAAATGGATTTCCTCAATTAGAAAGAGACGTTAATCTCCTCTTCCAAGAGAGAAGATACTACTTGTGGTAAGTAGTCACTTCTAAAAGAAAAAGTCTCCTGCAGAAGCTATTTATGGAATGGCGTAATTACATCTCATTATCCACCAGATTCAACTCTACTTCAACTCTATTTCAACACTACTTCAACTCCTATATAAATAGAGAAGAAATCAACTTTCAGTAAGCAAGAAATCACTAGCCAAAACTATACTGAAATTATATCACGCTCAAGAAAAACATCTTTGTTCTTCAAAGATTTTCACTAAGCTTTTGCTTATCAAGTGAAAAATTTGTTCTTAAGTTTGTAATATTTGCTTTCTTAGAAGCACTCTAGATTACACATCTTGTATCTAATTTTTATTTGATTTCCTCAAGTGACTCTTTGTAGTCTGTAGACTTGAGAGGACTAAGAGATTTTCTTCTCTCTTAGGGGTTGTTTGTAATCTTTCAAGATTAGTGGATTAAGTCCTTGTTGAAGGCGAAATCACCTTGGCCGGGTGGACTGGAGTAGCTTTGTGTTATAAGCGAACCAGTATAAAATCATTGTGTGATTTCATTTTGCAAAAGCGCTTATTTTTCAAACAATTCAAACCCCCCCTTTCTTGTTTTTCTCACCTTCAGGGACTTTACTGGGAGATAAAGGGGAATAAAATGCGTGAGCAGGTAACGAGTTGAAATTTGCTGAGAGACACGAAGGGATTCCATGCAAATAAATCAATGGAAAGACTCGAGCTGACGCAAAGATGCGCGTATTAGGGAATATGCCAATACAGCAAAACTATCCACAAAGGATACTTCGGATAAAAATCCGGGCACAGATGGGGAAAACCCACTAAGGGACTCAGGCTGGGAACATCCACAAAGGACTCAGCTGAGGAAACAACAAATGAGGTATTACCGGTTACTGTATAATAAACTCAAAGAGACAGGTGATCAACACACCGGTATAAGGGTGAGAGAATAACACGCTCAGGGATAATGAATATCTAAGACCGGTATAAGGGCGAGAGATATCAATCATCCAAAACATACGAGGAAGACCTAAAAAGGTATATTCGACTCAGGAAAATCTGACTCCACAGGGGACAAAAAGTCATAATAGGGAGCAAAAAGGAAGGAACACCAGGGATACCGGTTACTGGGCATATAATAGGTGACCAACCAGGCGTGAATTGGGGAATATTTCCAAGACACTCATCATCCAAAAGGAGAGCTGAAAAAGACTTCGATTGAAGAGCGCATGAGATATATTATCTATTACCGTCAGAACGTAGATAACATACTCGCATGGAAGATTATCCATAACCGGTTACTGGGTTAATAAAAGATAAATCAACCGAAAAGGAAGGACATCGGGATACCAGCTACTGGGTATAAAATGATGACCAGTCAAAAAGGGGGAGAAACAGTCATTACCAAACAAGGGTAAATGAAAGATGACTCGCTGGGGATACATTGTCAAAGACAATGATCTGGGATATACATCACCGGTTTGTGGGTGGTATACTCAAAATATGGAGGAATATCAATACCGAATATTGGATAAAGATAACCATCAATGAGGGGATTACATCTACCGGTTACTGGGTAGAAAACCACAGAAGAGAGTAACCGTCATCGGTTAGGATGAACAAAATCCAGGGTTAACTCTGCAAAAGGATAAAAATGGGGTTTACAACTACCAGTTACTGGGTAGAAAGCCACAAAAATATGACTTATAACTACTGGTTACTGGGTAGAAGGCCAGACAACTCCGCCGGGAAAAAGATGGACAATTACTGATTATTGGGTAATCATTCATCCAAACTACGGGGAAGTGCAAGGGAAACAACAAAAGGAGCCAATCTAGGAACAAACTAGAGAGACACAATGAAACAAGACTCAACCCAATGAGGATATAACTCAGGGGAGTAATTCCATCCTAATACATGTTTTGGGAGGAAACTGAAATAATAATCATCCACGAGGACATAACTCAGTGGGGAATATGGAAGAAAGGATAAACACTTTCTACTTATGGGGATGACTCTATATGGAGAGATCAGACACAAACATATGCTTGGGGAAATATATATATCACCAAATAGCAGGAGATGACAAACAAAGATATATGGCAAAGAATGCAACATGAATATCTGAATGTTATAATTGTGCATGTATATGCGTGGTTTATGTATGATTAATGCTGACAAACGGAGATATCTAACACAAACTGATCCAAGAATCAATGGACAAACATCCGGTACTACATCTCGAAAGAGAATGCCAGGCCCATTGGGGAAACTCCCAATCTGATGGGGGAAACTGGTACCAGGAAATACTGATCTCTGCAGGGGAATAAAGGCCAATGTTGAGGATCAAACAGAGTTGTTGTCCGGCACAAAGGCTACTGCTAGGGAAACAAGCAGGATCACCGTGAATCAGAGATTGCTGTTAGGAATAAGCAAGGGATCACAATCACCAAAGTTGGGGATCTTCCAACAGTACGTAGAGCCAAGGATAAGATCAGTCAGAGAAGAAATCTACTGGGAATCTTATCAGGGGATGATGTGGAATTCTGTGGGGAACAACTACCAAACAGAAGCACATCAAACAACATTCACTTCTAACCACAGAAGGAAATATTTCTGCTACAGAGAAGGAGAACCAATCACTTCGCCGGGGAAGGAAATCAACACATCTTCCTCGGACGTTCCAACGCCAAACTGAAATAAAGCAAAGCTTTAGCTGGGGAAGCTAAGCACGGATAAGATCCGTCGTAGAAGCAACTCTACTGGGGAAATTATCAAGGAGAGAGATGAAACTCTATGGGAATAATCACCAAACAAAAGTTCCAATAATCATCATATTTCCTCAAACTACTGGACGAATCAAATTTCTGTCGAGGAAAAGAGGAACACCATTCCGCTAGGGATAGGAAAATAAACATTTTCATCACCCGCCCTGCTAAGGGGAATCTGTAGGCGCTTAGCTGGGAATAACCTGTTGGTGACCAAACTGGGGAAGTCTAAGATGAACAACCCTGTTGAGGATGAACAAGAGGCAAGCCTATTGGAGATTAATGTAGACAAATCCACAGGGAATAAGCTACAAACCACATGCTCATGAAGGGAGTTCCTGCTCACTCTGCGGAGGATTTCCAATTCGGATGAAGGAAAAACCAACTTCTCCGAAAATATAGCATGTCAATTTATCAATCTATAAGGGATTTTAGGTCAATCCACACAAGGGATGACAACCATATAATTGATAACACAGATGCTGGATCCAGCCTCATTGGGGGCAAGAAGATTAAGACCAAACTCCAGATTCTCAGGTGATCTGAGTGGTGTTATAGATATACTCCTATAAACAAATCAGGACCAAAGCTCCAGATTCTCTGGGGAATTTGGTGATGCATAATTTTCTTCTGTGCTTGCGGAGGAGACAACCTGGGAGATGATGAAGAGAAACACAAATATGCTAGGAATATGAACAAATGTCTTACCCTTTCGAAGATCATACTATCCTTGGGAGAGCACTGAAGACGTCCCAATTATCCTTTTCAGTCTTTGTGGATGTTCACTTTGTTTAAAAACAATTTATGAAAATTTTATTTATTTAAAACAATGATATTTATCAATTAAAACATGCAAACATTTGTTGAACAGAAACAAATAAGAGTGCAAAGAATTAGATAAAGGCTCAAATTTATTTGATGGAATGGTAGTCTGCAAATGGCAAGACTCCATGGATCTTTACAAATTTGAAATTGGTGATATATATTGGAAAAAGTTTACATTGAACATAATGACCATTTCTCCACCAACTCCGAATCCAATGTATTTGAAGCTTCAGTTGACGATGACTGAGCGAAACTCTTTGACAGAAGACGACTATAGAACAAAGTCTCTAATGTTTTCTTGGATCGCCCTTTCGGGTTTTGAATCCACTGAGACGCTCATTTTTGCCTAAGCCGCCCTTTCGAGTTTTCAATTTAGCTAGCTATTCTGTTTTTATCTTAGGCGAAGTATTTCTTGACTGCATCTGAATCCACAGGACGAGTGAAATCCTCCCCATCCATAGTTGTAAGTATCAAAGCACCGTCTAAAAAGGCTCTCTTAACAATATATGTACCTTCATAGTTTGGAGTCCACTTGCCCCTGGAATCGGGCGCGAAAGACAAAACTTTCTTGAGCACAAGGTCACCTTCTCGGAATACACGAGGCTTGACCTTCTTATCAAAGGCTTTCTTCATCCTCTGCTGATATAACTGACCATGGCACATGGCAGTCAATCTCTTCTCTTCAATTAAGTTCAGTTGGTCATAACGACTCTGAACCCATTCAGCCTCAGTCAACTTGGCTTCCATCAAGACTCTCATTGATGGGATCTCCACCTCTACTAGGAGCACAACCTCCATGCCATAAACTAGAGAGAAAGGGGTCGCCCCTGTTGAAGTGCGGACAGATGTACGATAACCATGCAAAGCAAACGGCAGCATCTCATGCCAATCTTTGTACGTAACAACCTTCTTCTGGATAATCTTCTTAATATTATTGTTAGCAGCTTCAACAGCCCCATTCATCTTGGGTCTATAAGGAGAAGAATTATGATGTGCAATCTTAAACTCGCTACACAACTCCTTCATCATCTTGTTGTTCAAGTTAGATCCATTATCAGTAATGATCTTGTCTGGCACACCATAACGGCATATGAGTTGATTCTGGATAAACTTCACAACCACCTGCCTGGTCACGTTTGCATATGATGCCGCTTCGACCCACTTGGTGAAGTAATCAATTGCTACGAGAATAAATCTGTGACCGTTGGACGCCTTTGGCTCTATCATGCCAATCATGTCAATTCCCCACATAGAGAAAGGCCATGGTGATGAAATCACATTCAGAAGTGTCGGGGGAATATGAATCTTATCCGTATAGATCTGACACTTATGGCATTTCTTCACATATTTGCAACAGTCAGACTCCATTGTCAGCCAATAGTAGCCTGTTCTCAACATTTTCTTCGCCATGGCATTTCCATTAGAATGAGTACCAAATGAACCCTCATGGACTTCAGTCATTAACAGGTCTGCTTCGTGTCTATCCACTCATCTGAGCAGAACCATGTCAAAATTCCTCTTATAAAGCACATTGCCATTGAGGTAGAATCTGCCAGATAATCTCCTCAAAGTTTTCTTATCTTTAACAGATGCCCCAGGCGGGTAAATCTGACTTTGAAGAAAACACTTGATATCATAATACCATGGCTTATCATCTTTCACTTCTTCAACTGCAAACACATGAGCTGGTCTATCCAAGCGCATCATAGTGATATTGGGGACTTCATTCCAGAATTTCACCATAATCATAGAAGCAAGCGTAGCAAGAGCATCTGCCATCCGATTCTCATCTCGAGGAATATGATGGAAGTCAACCTTAGTAAAGAAAGTTGAAATCCTCCTCGCATAATCTCTGTATGGGATGAGGCCAGGCTGATTCGTCTCCCATTCACCCTTAATCTGATTAACAACAAGGGCCGAATCGCCATAAACATCAAGATGCTTGATCCTAAGATCAATACATTATTCCAAACCCATAATACAGGCCTCATACTCCGCCATATTATTCGTGGATTTGAAAGTTAGACTTGTTGTAAAAGGAAAATGTGTGCACTGAGGAGTAATAATCGCTGCCCCAATACCATTTCCATATTGATTTACAACACCATCAAACACCATTCTCCATTGAGAACCAGGCTCTGGCCCTTCATCGAGCGTAGGCTCATTGCAATCTTTCATTTTAAAATATAGAATCTCCTCATCAGGGAAGTCGTACTGAACGGATTGATAATCCTCAATTGGTTGATGTGCCAAGTGGTCAGCCAAGATACTACCTTTAATAGCCTTCTGAGCTCGATACTCGATATCATACTCAGACAACAACATCTGCCAACGGGCAATCCTCCCAGTTAAAGAAGGCTTCTCAAAGATATACTTGATTGGATCCATTTTGGATATCACCCAAGTCGTATGATTCAACATATACTGGCGTAAGCGCTTAGCAGCCCAAGCCAAAGCACATCATGTTTTTTCAAGCATTGAGTATCGAGACTCAAAATCAGTGAACTTCTTACTCAGATAGTATATAGCATACTCATTCTTCCCCGATTCATTTTGCTGACCTAGGACACAACCCATAAAGTCTTCAAGAACAGTCAGATACATAATCAAGGGTCTCCCTTCCACAGGCGGAGACAGAATCGGAGGCTCGGACAGATACTCTTTGATACTGTCAAAGGCCTTCTGGAAATCCTCGGTCCAATCATGACGCTGATCTTTCCGGAGGAGCTTGAATATTGGCGCACATGTGGCAGTCATGTGGGATATAAATCGGGAAATATAATTCAAGCGGCCAAGAAAACCCCACACTTGCTTCTCAGTTTTGGGCGCAGGCATCTCTAGTATTGCTTTGACCTTGGCAGGATCAACTTCAATACCTCTCTCACTAACAATAAAGCCCAATAACTTGCCAGAACGGACTCCAAATGTACACTTGTTCGGATTCAGGCAGAGTTTGTACTTCCTCAAACGCTGAAAAAGCTTCAATAAGTGCTCTACATGTTCAACTTCCGTTCTCGACTTTGCAATCATATCATCAACATATACCTCGATCTACTTGTGCATCATATCATGAAACAAGGTAGTCATAGCGCGTTGATACGTGGCTCCGACGTTCTTCAAATCGAAGGGCATCACTCGATAACAGAATGTTCCCTAAGGTGTGATGAATGTTGTCTTCTCCATATCCTCGGGTGCCATTTTAATCTGATTATATCCGAAAAATCCGTCCATAAATGAGAAGACATTGAATTTAGCTGTATTATCTACCAACATATCAATATGTGGTAGAGGAAAATCATCTTTCGGACTAGCTTTATTCAAGTCTCTATAGTCCACACACATTCGGACTTTTCCATCTTTCTTAGGCACGGGCACAATATTGGGCACCCATTGAGGATATGTAGAAGTCACCAGAAACCCCACATCAATTTGCTTCTAAACTTCTTTTTTAATCTTCACTGCCATATCAGGATGAGTTCTTCTGAGCTTCTGCTTCACAAGCACACACTCAGGCTTCAAAGGCAGAAAATGTTGCACGATATCAGTATCTAGACCAGGCATGTCTTCATATGACCATACAAAGACGTCGACATATTCTCGTAGCAACTCAATCAACCCCTTCTTCACAGATTCTTCAAGGAGTGCCCCAATCTTCACTTCTCGAACACAATCTTCAAACCCCAAGTTGACTGTTTCCAGATTCTCAAGATGCGGTTGAATGATCTTCTCTTCATGCTCAAGTAGACGTGTGATCTCATCAGGAATCTCTTCAACATCATCTTCTTCGGCCTCAAATACATGGAACTCAAAGTTGGGAGATGGTGTCGGATCATTAGGTTCAATGGGTTTGATCAAACTGCATAATGATTTTGGATATAAAAGAGATTTTAGAATTCAAGCAAAGTAAATCACTATGCAGATGAAAAGATTGATTTTCTTTTTCCTTTTAGGGTTTTATGTGATCACCAATTTCATGCAAAAAGAAAAAAGTGAAAATAAGTTGGGAAAAACAAACATTTAACATGAATTTATGAATGAATATCATTGTATTTAGGTGCCAACAATGTCATCACT
The DNA here is from genome assembly GCF_024323335.1 of Lathyrus oleraceus. NCBI lineage: Eukaryota > Viridiplantae > Streptophyta > Magnoliopsida > Fabales > Fabaceae > Lathyrus > Lathyrus oleraceus. The sequence continues at coordinate 203,916,506 of NC_066584.1, forward strand.
TCTCCTTTTGGCATGGGAGAAGGGTTTTTTAAACAAAAATGAACATTACGTGGACTTATGGACAACTGTTGGAACATCAACAGCGACCCAATTATTGCAGACCCCTCCAGGGATGACAAAGTTTCTAGAATCTTCCTCTGCATCATCTTCCACAACAGCAGTAGCTTCTTGGTTTTCAACCGTGTGGATAAAACCACCACTCTGAAATAACCCATGCTTGTTGAAAGTGCCTGAAGAGTACCATATGCCAGCCCAGGATTTATTGTCTTCCATCTTGATCATTTGTCCTAAACCAGTAGTTGCGCCATGCTCAATGGTCAACTTCGCATCATTGTAGGACGCAAATGAAGAAGTTCCTTTCTTATAAGGCTCAGCGATAGATAAGGCTTGGAACGAAGTCCCAACCTCATCCTCAGCATCAATATAAGGAAAGGAAGACAAATGGCTAACCAAGAGAGCCTTCTCTCCCCCTACCACCACTAACTTTTTGTTCTTGATGAACTTCAACTTTTGGTGTAGGGTGGATGTCACGGCGCCTGCCTCGTGAATCCATGGTGTGCCCAACAGACAGCTATATGATGGGTGAATATCCATGACCTGAAAAGTGATATGGAAATCACTCGGTCCTATCTTGACTGGGAGCTCAACCTCGCCAATCACAGTCTTGCGCGATCCATCAAAAACCTTGACGACCACTCCACTCTGCCTCATGGGAGGCCCCTGGTATGAAAGTTTATCCAGAGTGGATTTTGGCAGCACATTCAACGATGATCTAGTGTCTACCAGCACATTAGACATGGCATCATCCTTGCAATTCATGGAGATGTGAAGTGCCAAATTGTGGTCTCTTCCCTCCTCAGGGAGATCAGCATCACAGAAACTCAGATTGTTACAAGCAGTAATGTTTGCAACAATACTATCAAATTTCTCTATTGTGACGTCGTGATCTACATACGCCACATCCAACACCTTCTGAAGAGCTTCACGATGTGGCTCAGAGTTCATCAATAAAGACAGCACAAATATCTTTGAAGGCGTTTGTAGAAGCTGATATACAACATTGTATTCACTCCTCTTGATGAGCCTTAGCATCTCATCACAATCCTCTTTCATCATGCCATTTTGGCCAGTAGGGACAGGAGTTCTAACAGCGGCGGCAGGTCTATCAACAGCAAGTGCCGGATTTGGAGGATTGGAAGAATTTCCAACCGGACGGGTAACACTATCAGCAACATCAACTCTTCTGGTGTCAACCTGGGGTTTCGGCGGCGCCGAAAAAACACGACCACTACGGGTCAATCCACTGACATCAACAATATTCCCAACAGAAGTCGAGGGTAGGGGCACCTCCTTCCCATCTTCCAATGCAACAACATTATAACGACAGGGAACAACTTTGTTGGAAGAGTATGGAACAGGGCCAACTGGCTTAATTATGAGAGTAGGAGAAGCCTTCTGCTGACTGCCATCGTATCGGACGACAACAGGCTCAGGTATCCTAAATACAGGGGATATCACATTAACTTCGTCCTCGTCACGATTCTGAAGTATCTCTATTACACACTGATCCAACTTTTCTTGGATGTCTTTTCTAACTTGACAACATCCTCTCTCATTGATAGTGCAAACACGGCAACTGTCATGGTCACGCTCGTAGTGACTATATTCGCACAACAGTTTGTGCATCTCGACCAGATATTGTCGGATATGGCTGACATATCGTACCTTGTATTTTCCAGGGCAACCCTGAACCATATTGACAACAGATTTCCCATGCTCGGGGAATGGGTTCTTTTTCACGTTAGGACCTACGTCCTCGAAAAATAGAATACCACTTCTAACAAGGTCTTGAACCTTGGTCTTGAGAGGGTAACAGTTCTCCACGTCATGTCCGGGAGCACCGGAATGATAAACACAATGAAGCTCGGGCTTATACCACCACTGAGGGTTGGTAGGTATAGCAAGTGGGTCACGTGGAGTGATCAGTTTCCTTTCAATTAAAAAAGGACATAGCTATGCATAGGTCATGGGAATAGGATCAAAACTGACCCTTTTCCTATCGTAGCTTGTACTAGTATGATTGTTGTTTCGAGGCTGGTAGGCCTGCTGTTGAGGACGGTGTTGTTGTTGCTGATACTGTTGATGTTGCTGGTTCTGATTATGATGCTGATATTGTTGATTCTCTTTGAAAACAGGTGCTATATGAGCCACCTGGTACTGATTACTGGCTGAACGCACAGTCTTCCTCTTCACAAAGGGTCTTCTAGATTTAATATGGGAGGTCACAGCATGTGCCTCACCATCTTTCTTCTTCGCAAACGCCCCATAACGTTTGGAAGAAGAGCCTTCTTCTCTAGTCAGGCTCCCTTCCCTGACTCCTTCTTCTAGACGCATCCCCATATTCACCATCTCGGTGAAGTCAGAAGGAGCGCTAGCAATCATCCGCTCATAGTAGAATGAACTCAAGGTCTTCAGAAAGATCTTGGTCATTTCCTTCTCTTCTAGTGGAGGCACGATTTGTGCATCTAATTCTCGCCACCTCTGGGCGTACTCCTTAAATGTTTCCTTGTCCTTCTGGGACATGGCCCTCAGTTGGTCCCTATCGGGAGCCATATCAATGTTGTATTTGTATTGCTTGATGAAGGCTTCGCCAAGGTCGTTGAAGGAGCGGATGTTCGCACTATCCAGGCCCATGTACCATCTCAAAGCGGCATCGGACAGGCTGTCCTTGAAGTAATGGATTAGGAGTTGATCATTGTCGGTCTGAGTCGATATCTTGCGTGCATACATAACCAAATGGTTGAGCAGGCAAGTGTTTCCTTTGTACTTTTCAAAGTCAGGCACTTTGAATTTGACAAGAATCTTGACATTAGGAACTAGGCAAAGTTCAGCAGCAGACTTGCCAAAGAGGTCCTTCCCTTTGAGAGTTTTAAATTCCTTGCGAAGCTTAAGGAATTGATCATTCATAGCATCCATTTTCTCATACACGTCTGGGCCCTCAGATGGCTCAGAGTGGTAAATGGTGTCATCTACTCTCGGCAAAGTATGCATGACTGGAGGTGGCACAGCAAGGACCGGGCTAGATGCCGGCAGAGAAGCAAAAGTTGGGGCGAGACCCTCTGGAGCAAAGTTCGCGGGCATCCCCCAGGGAAACCCGGTTGGCATAGCAGTAGGCGCAAAGTGGGCACTGGCAGCAGGCAATCTCAGAAATGACTGTCCTCTGGGGAGGAGTTGAAGGCGTTGGAGACGACTTGCTTTGGGCGGCCAAGAATGACTCCATCAGGGTATTCAATCTTGTCACTTCCTCCTTCAGTTCTCTGTTCTCTTGTTCTAGGTGATCCATTAGCTTTGATGAGTTGGCTCTGGTGTAGTACCGGTGCGTCAGCTTGTCTTCAAAATAAGTGAAGAACACAGAGTTAGACCATTGAACAAGAAGCCCTAGAACAAAACCTGCTTATGCACATGATGCATGCAATGCTTGTGCATATGATTTTATTTTTTAATAAGAGGAACTTTTAGAGATCTATTTGCAAATATTGGAAATATTAATCATTTTAGACATATATGGAAATATCATAGCAATAATATCTAGAAAAGTTTTACACCAAAGAAGTACAGTCTTGGTAACCAAATACAATACAAGAGAGAAAGAAAATGAACATCCTATGGAACCCTAGAAACAATCGTCCAAAGCTCTCGAGAATGGAAGATATGCTGCACGAAGCCTCTTCACCTCTCTCTCATAGGTTGCTTCCATATCTGCCTTTTCTTTGGCGAGGCGATCGTATTTCCTCTTCCAAAACCTGGAAGACTGAGGAAGGAGAGAAGTCACCACATCATCAGGCTCGTCGATAACCTGATGCTCAAGAAACTCTATCAACGCATCCTTATCTTTAAGCTGCTGAAGTAGCTCCTCTCGCTCACGGATCCAAGCGCGTGAACGGTCTTCATCTCTCAACTCCTCTACTCCTTCGTCAGGGAGGGTTGAAGGCCCAGCCATAACCATAGGTGTAGGTCTCGGGTAATCATAAAGCATGAGGTACTCAGAAGCTCTCCTCCCAACCCACAAGGTATAGGGTTCCAAAGCAATACAATTCTTCGGACCAAGCTCTTTCCTTCCCTTTCTATGGATCTTGCGCCAAGCGCGGACCAACCTGCCCTTCAAATTTTAGGGATCTTTACCCTCTTGAAAGAACACACCTTCTAACAGAATGTTATTAGGTTTATCCTTTAAGGGGAACCCAAGCTGACGACGTGCTAAAACAAGGTTGTAGTTAATCCCACCACATGTACCAAGAAGAGGCACATTGGAGAATTCACCATAAGAGTCGATAATCTGCACACCATCATATATACGGTTGTACCAAAAGATATCATCATTAGTGAGATACATAAGTCTCGTGGACCACCGTAGACATCATTTGTTCTCCTTGAAGGCGACCGTCTGTGGCAAGTGCGAAATAAACCACTTGTACAACAGAGGCAAACAACACACAATGGTGTAACACCCCAAAATTTGCCCTCCTCATTCATGCATTCATTTAGCATTTCATATTGCATTTCATCATGTCAATCAGAATTAGATCAAAAAAAAAAAATAAAATAAAAAAAAAAATAAAAATAAAAATAAAAAAAAATAAATAAATAAATAAATAAATAAATAAATAAATAAATAAATAAATAAATAAATAAATAAATAAATAAATAAATAAGTAAATAAATAAATAAAAAAATAAATAAAAATAAATAAAAATAAAAAATAAAATATAATAGAAAAAACTTGGACTTGGACCTCTCTCATTTGAGCCCACAAAGCCATGAAAATCAGGTTATAAAAGAGGGAGATCAGACAGAAAAAGGAAGAGAAGCAAAATACGCTGAGGTTTCCTTGAAACAAAACCCTCGACAAAACCTGGAGAGGAACCTGACAGAGAACTCAGAGCAACCCCCATCTCACGCAAACCCTAACATTTCAACCGGTCTCTCCCATCAGGTTTGCCTCATTCCCATAATTTTATGCTCTTAATTTGGATCATCTGAATGTATGAGGTATGATGGATGAATTTCATTATGTTTTTGCCCACGGGTTTAATTATGCATGAATGGGTGAAACCTATGCCTTGAATGTTTAATCACATGATTTCTGAAATGTATGCCACAGGGTTTGAGGTTTCTGAAACCATACTGTTATCCATGAAAAAAATGCTTATCGTGTTTCACTAACCCTTTTGTTGAGTTTTTGTGAGGGCTCACAGACTCTTGCAGAGATGGTTTGCGTGGTTTTCCCACTTTATTTATGGGATACCCCCTGGAGGTTCATTCCAATTACCTGTACTGACTCACCTTTCTTTGATGGCATTAGCTTGGGAGATCCCTGGGTTTCTTACTCCTTTAATTGCTGTTACTTCGGATCTTTATCCGTGTGGTACTTTTACCTCTTTTCCGCATCTTATCGCTTTCTTAGCTGGAAGACCTCGATAGGAGGCATTTGTTTTCTTTTGTTTATTTACTTTTGAGCCCCTTGTTGGCACATTTACTTTATACATGTTTGTTTTGTATGTGTTCTTATCCCTGCAGGTAGCGCGGTTCCTTCGTCAAGGACTGCCTTTTTGCCCTTGAGCATCCCAAACCCTAAAACCCAAAGCAACACGTTAACTCCTTCTACTACAGGCGAGTAAGTCTCCAAAGGTCGAGCATCCGGTAGATTGCGTAGTGACGTCGTTCGTCCAAAACCCAATCCATAACCCCGTAGTTAGCCGAACTACGGCTTGCTCTGATTCTCATTCTAGATGAGATACGTAGGCATAAGACGCGATGTCTTAGCGAGCACAATTACCCAACCCATAGGTCAGCCGAGCTACGAAGACTCTGATTCTCATATTCAGATGAGATACGTATGCAGTGGATGCGACATCCGCGCGAGTCATTTTCATTTAACCCTTTTTTTTGGTAAACAACACAAGATAAACTCACACCCTTTAGACAAGAATTACAAAAGTGGATCCCGTAGAGTACTACGGATGCGTAGGGGTGTTAATACCTTCCCTTCGCATAACCGACTCCCGAATCCAAGATTTGGTTGTGAGACCCCGTCTTGTCCTTTCCTTTTTCAGGTTTACTTCGAGCGTTTCCTTACCCTCCTTTGGGATGAATAACGCACGGTGGCGACTCTTCTGTCATTTTCTTTCGCCAGTTGTTTTTTCGCGCACTGTATTTTTCAGGTTGCGACAGCTGGCGACTCTGCTGGGGACACTAAGAAGTTGACCTCTTGCTGGTCCATCTTCCCTAAGCGAGTCCCTCCTAGCTTGTGTGATTTCTTGTTTATTAGGTGTTCATGCTTTTGTACATTTATTTGCTTACCTGCTTGCATGCATCTGTTGTATCTGTTGGATCTGTTTGTTTGTTTGTTGGAATAGGGTGTTCTATGAGAGATAAGCCCATTACCCAGGCTTTAGTGTACACACAGGTTTTAAAGTGGATAATCATGAGGCTTGCGTGGCGTGTTGCTACGTTAAGTCGTTCATGAAGAACCACACTCAGACGAGGTTTCGTTTGGATATATTATGTCTTACGGGTGTTCCGTAACGACAGGATGTTCCTCTAGAAATCATCGACTCTGGTGACCATTTCCCGAGAACTCAGTCGAGGCCTCTCCTCCGAGACGTGATTATGCTAGCTCTGGTGGGCGCATTCTCGCTGCTCAATCCAAGGATCCCGACACTGGGTAATTGCTATTAGGATGTCCTGTTGAGGGGAGTCAATGGAGGTCTTTTGTCCCGTAATAATACCAAACCTTCAGTGGTAAACGTATTATTCGCGACTGAAGGGCTGAAGTTGACGAACTTCTGTTCTTAGAACCTACCAGTGAGGGGCGGGCTAAATTCAGGAAACCATAACCTCCAACCAACCCGGTTTTCTGGAGCAGAGTTTTGGTCTTGTATTATATTCCTCAGTGAATTTCTCTCCAGGCAGTGCAACCTGACAGATGTTCAAGCGGATCCATCAATTCTGATTGACATGCCTTTGCATTGCATAACATCATCTGCATATTTGCATCCAACATCTCATGCTTATTCATTTGCAGGGTATTCCCTTTCAAAACGGGGGTGCCTTAAAACTGAACAAGCAGTGCATCGCATACCATGCATATTAACCCTTGTCTGTTTTGCAGGTGTCACCGCAGTGTCTAATGTTTGTTCCCTGTATCAGGCAGTTATTGGTCCCAAGCGAGTCCACAGGTACCCGACAAAGGAAAATCGTCCACAGCTAGCGATGGACCAAGTACAGAAAGAGCTGGCTGATATGCGTGAAAGGATGAATCAGTTCATGACATTGATGACTGGTATGGCAGAAGGCCAGGAAAAGCTGAGGGAATTGGTTGAGCAACCAGACCCGATCCGGAGGTAGAGATACCAAATGCTGAGGGAAACCCTGGTAACCCTGGGAACGCTGATAACCCTGTGAACACTGGTAATGTAACACCCCGATAAAAATAAGATAATTATTTAATTTAAGTTAATATTATATTTATTAATTTAATTAAATAATTGGAATTATTGGATTATTATTATTATTATTGGAATAATAATTATTGGAAAATATATATAAGTTGGAAATAAGAAAAAGAGTCCCATTTGGTAAAGAAAGGGTTTCACATGAAAAGCAGAGAAGCGGCTGAAAAGAGGAAAAGGGCAAAGAGACAGAGCAAGAGGAAGAAGGTTGGAGAAGAGAAAAGCTTGAAGCTTAAAGATTCGCCGGATTAACTCAGGTAAGGGGGGTTTATCGTCGTTTAATGGGTATTATGGGTTAACATGTAATGGGTAGTGATAAGCCGTTGAATTGACCCTAATTGGGATGTTGAATGCTGAAAAATTGTGTTGGATAAGTTGTGTTAAAGCTGTAATTGAATCTGTATTTGTGTGAGTTGTGATTTCCCGAACATATAGCTTTTTACGGAATCGGAATCGGAGGTCCGGAAGTCCTCCAACGGCGGAAAATGCGGAGAATTCTGCATTCTGCTTCGTGTTAGCGCAGGAACAGCTTTCTGTCTTGCGTTAACCGGTTAACCCAGGGTGTTAACCGGTTAACACTGTTAGGAATTGTGAAGTATTGCTGTTTTGCTTGCGTTAACCGGTTAACCCAGGGCGTTAACCGGTTAACACTGTTGTGAGTTGTGAAAATATTGATGTTCTGTCTGCGTTAACCGGTTAACCCAGGGCGTTAACCGATTAACACTGTTGAGTTTTGCCAGAAAGCGTGTTCTGTGTTGCGTTAACCGGTTAACCCAGGGCGTTAACCGGTTAACACTGTTGGAAAAGTGAAAAATTAATATTTGAATAATGGGTGCATAATTGGTGTTTGGCCTATATTGGCGTATGATGTAATAGGGATTAATTCCCGTTGTTTTGAGCAGTATAGGTATTAGTGGAGTGTGCTAATACTGTGATTAATTATTTGACATGATATGATGTTTCGATACGTGTGTTGATGAATGCATGATGGTATGCATAATGCTGTGAATGTATATGTTATGTATGCAATTGTGAATGAACTGTTTATGGCTTAGAGTGTGAGCATATGTCCATTGTGGATTATTGTTGATGATTTTGCATTGCTAGGTGATTTAGCATGCATATTGTGGCCTTTATGGTGGTAGCTAATTCCCATAGTGAGGAATTAGTGAGTTAGTCATTATGGACTGTTGTTGATGTTTGCATGCTAGGTGAATTAGCGTGCATAGCATGGCCCTTGGGGTGGTAGCTAATTCCCGTGGTGAGGAATTAGTGAGTGAGTCACTAGGTCTCAAATGAGTGGGACTAGTGGGCTTGGTAGCCGTATCTGGATTTGATCGGTGAGGTGAACTATATGTTCACGAATAGTCGGTACCGCATGCATGGAGTCTCATTGCATAATGTATGTATGGCGTATAGTATGAATGGATGTATTCCAATATTATACGTGTGTTTTATGTTGGTGTTGAGTATGAATTGAGTTTATACGTGTGCTTTATGTTGGTGTTGAGTATGATGTTTGAGTTGATGTGCCGTTACAGAATGTGTGTTATGATTAGGGTGATGAAATGTGTTAAATTACTTAACATTGCATGATATTCTATAATGCTTTTTATATCGATTGAGCAACTCACCCTTACAACTATTTTTCAGGTAACGAGCAGTGATTGAGTAGGAGCTAGTACTTGAAGTCTAGTGTAGTTCCTTAGTGGGTCATGCTCTGGTAGATGTAACATCGGGATGGGATGTTTTAAATGTTTTGTTGTTGGTTGTGAACCAGTTTACATGTAATATGCTACATGTTTTGCATGATTGATTTAATCTCTATCCGCTGCGTATTGTGCAAATGCTTTATGTTTTGAATTAATAAAAGAGCATGACAGTTATTATGGTGAATGGTGTGAAGTGTTTGTGTGACACCCTTATTTGCACCTTTACTCTGATGTATATATTTGTTGTTTTAATTAAATATTTGGGGTAATTTAGAAGGGTGTTACATTAGTGGTATCAGAGCATAGTCGGTCGAGTCGAGTCGTAATTATTCTGTTTCCCTGTACGGGATAGGTGTTGTGTAACCCTATCAGTACTTATTGTTTTAGCTTGATTGGGTTTTCAGAATAGAGATGGCTGGAAGAGGTAGAGATGATGCTGCGATTGCTGAGGCTCTGGGTATGCTAGCTGGAGTACTTGGAGGGAATCCGAATGTTGTGGGAATGGGAGCTGCTCGTCAACTGAGTGAGTTCCAGAAGAACAATCCTCCAATGTTCAAGGGAGCATACGATCCAGATGGTGCTCAGAAGTGGTTGAAGGAGATCGAGAGAATCTTCCGAGTGACTGAGTGTGCCGATAACCAGAAGGTCAGGTTCGGTACGCATATGCTGTCAGAGGAAGCAGATGATTGGTGGGTTGCTACCCGCACTGAGTTGGAATCTGCTGGGAATGCTGAGATCACTTGGGCTGTGTTCAGAGAGAGATTCCTGAGGAAGTATTTTCCAGAGGATGTTAGAGGAAAGAAAGAGATAGAGTTCTTAGAATTGAAGCAGGGCAATCGGTCTGTTACGAAGTATGCTGCTAAGTTCACAGAGTTGTCGAAGTATTACACTCCCTATGATGAGGCTACTGGGGAATTTTCAAAATGTGTGAAGTTTGAGAACGGGTTACGTCCCGAGATCAAGCAGGCTATTGGGTATCAGCGGATTAGAGTGTTTTCTGATTTGGTCGACTGTTGCAGAATTTTTGAACAGGATACCAAGGCCAGAGCGGAAAGCTATCAGCAGAGGGTTGATAGGAAAGGTAAGAATCAGAATGATCGTGGGAAGCCGTATGCAGTTGGCAAAGGTTTCCAGAGACAGAGTGGGATGAAGAGGCCTAGTGGGGGAGACTCTAGTGCCCCTGCTAAATGTTTCAGATGTGGTCAGGCTGGACATCGTATCCATGAGTGTACCAGTAATGAGAAGAAGTGTTTCAAGTGTGGAAAAGGTGGTCATTTGGCTGCAGAGTGCCGGTCGAAGACTGTGACTTGTTTCAACTGTGGAGAAGTGGGTCATATCAGTCCACAGTGTCCTAAGCCGAAGAGAGAGAACCAGTCGGGAGGCAAGGTCTTTGCTTTATCGGGCTCTGAGACTTTTGCAGATGATCGTTTGATCCGAGGTACGTGTTATATTAATGGCTTTCCTCTTGTAGCTATTATTGACACAGGTGCGACTCATTCCTTTATATCTTTGGATTGTGCTGTGAAACTTAAGTTAGAGATATCTGAGATGCATGGTAGTATGGTGATTGATACTCCTGCGAAGGGTTCAGTGACTACTACTTCAGTTTGTTTAAATTGTCCTTTGAGTATTTTTGGTAGAGACTTTGGGATGGACCTTGTGTGTCTTCCACTAGTGCAGATTGGCGTTATTCTGGGTATGAACTGGTTGGTGTTTAACCGAGTCTATATCAATTGTTTTGATAAGACTGTGATCTTTCCTGAGATTGAGGAAGGGAAGAGTTTGTTTCTATCAGCAAGGCAGGTGAATGAGGCAGTAGCAGATGGGGCAGAGTTGTTTATGCTGTTAGCGACTTTGGAGGCTAAAGATAAACTGATGACTTGCGATCTAGCCGTGGTGTGTGATTTTCCTGATGTGTCTCCTGAAGAAGTGAATGAATTACCGCCAGAGCGTGAAGTTGAGTTCTCGATTGATTTGGTACCTGGTACTAGGCCGATATCGGTGGCTCCGTACCGTATGTCTGCTGTTGAGTTAGCTGAATTGAAGAGTCAGCTGGAAGATCTGTTGGATAAGAAATTTATTCGTCCGAGTGTGTCACCGTGGGGTGCACCAGTGTTATTGGTTAAGAAGAAAGAAGGTACTATGAGGTTGTGTGTGGACTACAGGCAACTGAATAAAGTGACGATCAAGAATCGGTATCCTTTGCCGAGGATTGATGATTTGATGGATCAGCTGGTTGGTGCGAGTGTGTTCAGCAAAATAGATTTGAGATTGGGGTATCATCAGATACGTGTGAAAACTGAGGATATTCAGAAGACTGCTTTCAGAACAATGTATGGACATTATGAGTATTCTGTAATGCCTTTTGGTGTGACTAATGCGCCTGGAGTGTTTATGGAGTATATGAATAGGATTTTCCATCCGTACCTAGATCAGTTTGTTGTGGTGTTTATTGACGATATTTTGGTGTATTCGAAATCTGAAGAAGAGCATGCTGAGCATTTGAGAGTGGTTTTAGGAGTTCTACGAGAAAAGAAGTTATTTGCTAAACTGTCAAAGTGTGAATTTTGGTTAGAAGAGGTTAGTTTTCTTGGTCATGTGATTTCAAGAGGTGGTGTTGCTGTTGATCCTTCTAAGATAGAAGCGGTATCTAAGTGGGAAGCTCCGAAGTCAGTTCCTGAGATAAGGAGTTTTCTTGGACTTGCAGGCTATTATAGGAAATTCATCGAGGGATTTTCTAAGTTGGCGTTACTGTTGACGATGTTGACCAGAAAGGGGCAAGCGTTTGTTTGGAACTCAAAATGTGAAGAAGGTTTCCAAGAGTTAAAGAGAAGGTTAACTACTGCTCCTATTCTGATATTACCGAGTCCGTCAGAACTATTTGAGGTTTACTGTGATGCTTCATTGTTGGGTTTGGGTGGTGTGTTGATGCAGAATAAGCAGGTTATAGCTTATGCTTCGAGACAACTGAGGGTTCATGAGAGGAACTATCCGACACACGATTTAGAGTTGGCAGCTGTGGTTTTTGTTCTGAAGTTATGGAGGCATTACTTGTACGGGTCAAGATTTGAGGTTTTCAGTGACCATAAAAGTTTAAAGTATTTGTTTGATCAGAAAGAGCTGAATATGAGACAGAGGAGATGGTTAGAGTTTCTGAAGGATTATGACTTTGGTTTGAATTACCATCCGGGTAAAGCAAACGTAGTGGCTGATGCATTGAGTCGGAAATCATTGCATATGTCTATGTTAATGGTTAAGGAATTGGATTTAATTGAGCAGTTTAGAGACTTGAGTTTGGTGTGTGAGAGTACTCACAATAGTATTAAATTGGGAATATTGAAGTTAACGAGTGGTATTCTGGATGAGATTAGAGAGGGTCAGAAATCCGATGTACTTTTGGTTGATAAGTTGACTCTAGTGAATCAAGGTCAAGGTGGTGAATTCAGAGTTGATGAGAATGGTGTTTTGAAATTTGGTAATCGGGTGTGTATTCCGGATGTTACCGAGCTTAAGAAGAGTATTCTTGAGGAAGGACATCGTAGTGGCCTGAGTATTCATCCTGGAGCTACGAAGATGTATCATGATTTGAAAAAGTAATTTTGGTGGCCGGGAATGAAAAGAGAAATTGCGAGTTTTGTTTATTCTTGTTTGACTTGTCAGAAGTCAAAGATTGAGCATCAGAAGTCGTCTGGGCTAATGCAACCGTTGGCTATTCCAAAGTGGAAGTGGAATAGTATCAGTATGGATTTTGTTTCTGGTTTACCGAGGACAAATAAGAATTTTGAAGCTATTTGGGTGATTGTAGACAGATTGACAAAATCGGCTCATTTCATTCCGATCAGAATGGATTATCCGTTAGAGAGATTAGCCGAGTTGTATATTGAGAAGATTGTAAGTTTGCATGGTATTCCGTCGAGTATTGTTTCGGACAGAGATCCTAGATTTACATCGAAGTTTAGGAAAGGTTTGCAGAAGGCTTTGGGAACTAAGCTGAGATTGAGTTCTGCATATCATCCGCAGACTGATGGTCAGACTGAGAGGACGATTCAGTCACTAGAGGATCTTTTGAGGGCTTGTGTTTTGGAAAAGGGAGGTGCTTGGGATTGTTATTTACCTTTGATTGAGTTTACCTACAACAATAGTTTTCATTCGAGCATTGGTATGGCACCGTTTGAAGCTTTGTATGGTAGGAGATGTCGGACACCTTTATGTTGGTATGAGTCCGGTGAGAGTGCTGTGGTTGGACCAGAGATTGTTCAACAAACTACGGAAAAGATTAAGATGATTCAGGAGAAGATGAGGATTGCTCAGAGTCGTCAGAAGAGTTATCACGACAAGAGGAGGAAGTCACTTGAGTTTCAAGAGGGAGATCATGTGTTTCTTCGTGTTACTCCGATAACTGGGGTTGGTCGAGCTTTGAAGTCGAAGAAGTTGACACCTCGATTTATTGGTCCTTACCAGATTTTGGAGAGGATAGGGGAGGTAGCCTATCGTATCGCTTTACCGCCGTCACTTGCGAATTTGCATGAGGTTTTTCATGTGTCTCAGTTGAGGAGGTACATTCCTGATCCGTCGCATGTAGTCCAAATAGATGATGTACAGGTGAGAGATAACCTGACTGTTGAAACATCACCTATGAGGATCGAGGATCGAGAGTTGAAACAGTTGCGGGGTAAAGAGATTGCCTTGGTGAAGGTAGCTTGGGGAGGACCAGCAGGTGGCAATGTGACTTGGGAACTTGAGAGTCAGATGAAGGAGTCCTATCCAGAGTTATTCGCTTGAGGCATGTTTTCGAGGACGAAAACTCTTTTAGTGGGGGAGAGTTGTAACACCCCGATAAAAATAAGATAATTATTTAATTTAAGTTAATATTATATTTATTAATTTAATTAAATAATTGGAATTATTGGATTATTATTATTATTATTATTATTGGAATAATAATTATTGGAAAATATATATAAGTTGGAAATAAGAAAAAGAGTCCCATTTGGTAAAGAAAGGGTTTCACGTGAAAAGCAGAGAAGCGGCTGAAAAGAGGAAAAGGGCAAAGAGACAGAGCAAGAGGAAGAAGGTTGGAGAAGAGAAAAGCTTGAAGCTTAAAGATTCGCCGGATTAACTCAGGTAAGGGGGGTTTATCGTCGTTTAATGGGTATTATGGGTTAACATGTAATGGGTAGTGATAAGCCGTTGAATTGACCCTAATTGGGATGTTGAATGCTGAAAAATTGTGTTGGATAAGTTGTGTTAAAGCTGTAATTGAATCTGTATTTGTGTGAGTTGTGATTTCCCGAACGTATAACTTTTTACGGAATCGGAATCGGAGGTCCGGAAGTCCTCCAACGGCGGAAAATGCGGAGAATTCTGCATTCTGCTTCGTGTTAGCGCAGGAACAGCTTTTTGTCTTGCGTTAACCGGTTAACCCAGGGTGTTAACCGGTTAACACTGTTAGGAATTGTGAAGTATTGCTGTTTTGCTTGCGTTAACCGGTTAACCCAGGGCGTTAACCGGTTAACACTATTGTGAGTTGTGAAAATATTGATGTTCTGTCTGCGTTAACCGGTTAACCCAGGGCGTTAACCGGTTAACACTGTTGAGTTTTGCCAGAAAGCGTGTTCTGTGTTGTGTTAACCGGTTAACCTAGGGCGTTAACCGGTTAACACTGTTGGAAAAGTGAAAAATTAATATTTGAATAATTGGTGCATAATTGGTGTTTGGCCTATATTGGCGTATGATGTAATAGGGATTAATTCCCGCTGTTTTGAGCAGTATAGGTATTAGTGGAGTGTGCTAATACTGTGATTAATTATTTGACATGATATGATGTTTTGATACGTGTGTTGATGAATGTATGATGGTATGCATAATGCTGTGAATGTATATGTTATGTATGCAATTGTGAATGAACTGTTTATGGCTTAGAGTGTGAGCATATGTCCATTGTGGATTATTGTTGATGATTTTGCATTGCTAGGTGATTTAGCATGCATATTGTGGCCTTTATGGTGGTAGCTAATTCCCATAGTGAGGAATTAGTGAGTTAGTCATTATGGACTGTTGTTGATGTTTGCATGCTAGGTGAATTAGCGTGCATAGCATGACCCTTGGGGTGGTAGCTAATTCCCGTGGTGAGGAATTAGTGAGTGAGTCACTAGGTCTCAAATGAGTGGGACTAGTGGGCTTGGTAGCCGTATCTGGATTTGATCGGTGAGGTGAACTATATGTTCACGAATAGTCGGTACCGCATGCATGGAGTCTCATTGCATAATGTATGTATGGCGTATAGTATGAATGGATGTATTCCAATATTATACGTGTGTTTTATGTTGGTGTTGAGTATGAATTGAGTTTATACGTGTGCTTTATGTTGGTGTTGAGTATGATGTTTGAGTTGATGTGCCGTTACAGAATGTGTGTTATGATTAGGGTGATGAAATGTGTTAAATTACTTAACATTGCATGATATTCTATAATGCTTTTTATATCGATTGAGCAACTCACCCTTACAACTATTTTTCAGGTAACGAGCAGTGATTGAGTAGGAGCTAGTACTTGAAGTCTAGTGTAGTTCCTTAGTGGGTCATGCTCTGGTAGATGTAACATCGGGATGGGATGTTTTAAATGTTTTGTTGTTGGTTGTGAACCAGTTTACATGTAATATGCTACATGTTTTGCATGATTGATTTAATCTCTATCCGCTGCGTATTGTGCAAATGCTTTATGTTTTGAATTAATAAAAGAGCATGACAGTTATTATGGTGAATGGTGTGAAGTGTTTGTGTGACACCCTTATTTGCACCTTTACTCTGATGTATATATTTGTTGTTTTAATTAAATATTTGGGGTAATTTAGAAGGGTGTTACAGGTAACGCGGGTAACGCAAATGCTGATGGAAACCCGGGTAATGTTGGCAACACAAGGAATGTGGGAAAGGTATTGGCGGAAGGTACAATGTGAATCAAGGAATTCGGATTAACGGGCGCCCCATTACTGAAGATTATCAGTATGATCAATTTTCTTTGCACGACGAGGCTTTCGAGACCACTCGCCGTATGGATGAGCTTGCTGAGAAGCTCAAATCTTTGGAGTCTCAAAATTCCTTAGGCTTTGATGTCACAAATCTTGGTCTGGTTCAGGGAGTAAGGATTCCTCACAAGTTCAAACCCCCTACTTTTGAGAAATACAACGGGGCTTCTTGCCCACGCACTCATCTCCAATCTTATCTGGGAAGGTTGGGAGCTCACACGGAAGATGAAAAGCTGTGGATGTACTATTTTGAAGACAGTCTAACTGGAGCTTCTCGTGAATGGTATTCTCATTTGTCTCGTACTACCATCAAAAGCTAGAAAGACTTGGCAGAGGCTTTTGTCAAGCAATATCAATACAACTTGGACATGGCTCCAAATCGGACCTTGTTGCAAGGTATGTCTCAGACTGCCAAGGAAACCTTTAGAGAGTATGCTCAGCGTTGGAGACAGATTGCTGCGTCCGTCCAACCCCCTATGTCTGAAAGGGAGATGGCGGACATGTTCATGAACACTCTTCAAGGCAATTATATTGAGAGATTGGCTGCTTGCCCGTCAATCAGCTTTGCAGAGATAGTGATTGTTGGAGAAAGAATCGAGAGTCTGTTGAAGATGGACCGAATTTAAGACAATAGTGCTTCCAACTTATCAGGTCCCAAGAGACCGTTTGCTGGTAACGGTCATCGAAGAAAAGAAGGCGAGGCAAGTGTTGTGTATGCCAGCAGAGGCAGGGGTAGAGGACGCCCTAATTATTATCAAGATCAAGTGGCCGCAGTCACTATTCCAACACCTGTTCCTCAACCGCAATATCATTCACAACAACAACCCAGGTACAACAATCAACAACAAGGAGGTAATCCGGGTCAGCAGAGACACTATCAACAACGTCCAAGGCAGACGGACCGGGTCATCGAGCCAATCCCAATGCCTTATTCAGTATTACTTCCCAAGCTGATTGACATGAATCTGGTTACGTTGAGAACTCTGGCCCCACCAATCGATCCTAATAATTTGCCTAGAGGTTATGATGTCAACGCCAGATGTGCTTTTCACTCCAACGCACATGGCCATACTACAGATAATTGCAAGGCTCTCTAGTTAAAGGTACAAGATTTGAGAGATGCCTAGGCTATCAATTTTGCTCTGGTGCCTAATGTTATCCAGAACCCGATGTCGGCTCACGGCGGGCAGAGGATTAATGCTGTTGATAGTGGGGAAACTGTGAATTTGGTTTCTGATGTGACTAAGGTGAAGACTTCGCTATCGGGGGTTAAAGACCGACTTCTGAAAGGACAGATTTTCCCGGGCTGTGGGGAAGAATGCAGAAACTGTCAAGCTGCCGAAAACGGATGTGACAGTTTGAGAAAGGGTATTCAGCAACTGATAGATGAAGGTTGTCTTCAGTTCGATCAGGCCCGTCCAGTGAAGAATGATGTGTCGACAGTAACGTTTTATTTCACTCCTGAAGAATCACATGTTCCCGAGATACTCGCTCCGACAATAATATATTTCCCAGAAAGTCCGGCACCAATTTACTCTAACAACCCTCAACCGACTTTGGTTGGTCCGATCACCATCACAATACCAGGACCCGTTCCGGATGAGAAGGACAGTGCTATTCCGTGGCACTATGGGGCTGATATCTACTTCCAGGGGCAGATAGTTAACGAAAAAGACATTGACATTGGTAGCTCCGCTATAGACAATGTTGGAGGGGTTGGTGGCTTCACTCGCAGTGGACGCCTATTTGCACCATCAACATTACGCGCGAATACTGAAGCCGAGGCAGCTGCCAAGGCTAAAGGAAAACAGATGGCCGCCGAAGAGGTTACTACCGAGGAAGCTCCTCCTAAGACCGCATTCGAGAAGGAAGTGGATGAGTTTATGAGGATTATCAAGAAAAGTGACTACAAGGTAGTCGACCAGCTAAATCAGACACCCTCAAAGATCTCCATTCTCTCACTATTGCTGTGCTCTGAGGCGCACAGAGCAGCCTTGTTGAAAGTACTGAATATGGCCTATGTTCCACCGGAGATAACTGTTAACTAGTTGGAGTCGGTAGTTTCCAATGTAAACGCTAGCCGGGGGCTAGGTTTCACCGATAATGACCTGACATCTGAGGGCAGGAATCACAACAAAGCCTTGCATATCACAATGGAGTGCAAAGGGGTGATGCTTTCCCATGTTTTGGTTGATACAGGCTCTTCTCTGAATGTTCTTCCAAAGAAAGCCTTAATGAAATTGGATTGCAATGACACCATCCTGAGGCCAAGTAACTTAGTTGTGAGGGCTTTTGATGGCTCTAAGAGAGCTGTCTTTGGCGAAGTTGAGTTGCTAGTTAAGATCGGACCGCAGGTGTTCAAGAGCACCTTTTATGTGATGGATATCCAGCCTGCCTACAGCTGTCTGCTAGGTCAGCCTTGGATTCATGTTGCCGGTGCTGTTACTTCTACCCTCCACCAGAAGCTCAAATATGAACTAGAAGGCCAGGTCGTCACTGTCTGTGGTGAAGAGGATATTTTTGTTAGCCACCTGTCTACATTTAAGTATGTAGAGATGGACAGCGAGATGCACGAGATGCTGTGTCAGGGCTTCAAAGCCATAAACATCAATGAGGTCGCGCCCGAAGCTGTCTTTTCACCTGAGTTTGAGAAGGTCGGGACTTCTATCTCTTCATACAAGCAAGTTGTCGAAGTGGTTAAAGCTGGTGATGCCCAAGGTTGGGGCAAATTTGTGGAGCCAGTCATCAAAGAAGACAAGTTTGGATTGGGGTATGCTCCGGGATCTCAGAAGAATGAAACCGGTACTCTCTCCAGCGGGGGTTTGGTTTCTCCCCACATCGTCAATGCTGCAGATGAAGACAAGGCTGACAGCGACTGTGACTTAGATAGCTGGATTCGCCCGTGTGTCCCGGGAGAAAAGCTCGACAATTGGTCGTCTGAAAAAACCGTCCGGGTTACTCTACTAAAAGAGTGATTTTTATTGTTTTCCTTTATTACATGCATAATAAAGTCTTACAATTTGCCCAAGGTGTAACGGCTCATTTGTAGGGCCATCCATTTAGTTACATTTCGCAATTATTTTTATCATCAATAAAGGACGGCTTTTGCAAACAATTTTGTGTTCTCTTTCTTTCAGTTTTTTTTTTTTTACTTTTACAAAAAAAAATGGCAATGTTTCTTTTTTCGTTTTTTCTTTCTTTCCAAAAAAAAATCTCTCATTCTAAGGTAAAGCATGATCCTCCATCATGCAGAGTGGACCACCCGGATCTCACTACTAGCGACACTGCTATGGCCAAGTATGACTTCGACAATCCTATCTATTAAGCCGAAGAAGGGGTTGAGGAAGATTGTGAATTGCCTGAAGGGTTAGCCAGATTATTGAAACAGGAGGACCGAGCTATTACACCTTATCAGGAGGTGATTGAGACCGTCAACATCGGTACCGCAGACTACAAGAAAGAGATCCAGATCGGGGCAAGTCTACAGGCCGAGAGGAAAGACCGTTGATCATGTACTTGACTGTGTTAGAAAGGTCAATGGGTTGTGTGCTCGGTCAGCATGACGAGTCAGGTCGAAAAGAGCATGCAATATACTACCTTAGCAAAAGTTTACCGACTGTGAACAAAGATACTCATTGCTCGAGAAAACTTTCCGCGCTTTGGCATGGGCTGCTCGCCGACTAAGACAGTATATGTTGACTCACACGACTCTATTGATATCAAAAATGGATCCAGTCAAGTATATTTTTGAAAAGCCAGCACTTACCGGAAAGGTTACTAGGTGACAAATGATACTGACAGAGTATGACATCCAATACACTTCACAAAAAGCCATCAAGGGAAGTGTCTTGTCAGACTATCTTGCAGAGCAACCGATTGATGATTACCAACCTATGAGGTTTGACTTTCCTGATGAGGACATCATGTTTCTCAAATCGAAATATTGAGAGGAACCACTCCCGGAGGAGGGGCCTGACACTGAATCCAAATGGGTTATGATGTTTGATGGGGCGGTCCACGTCAATGGTCGCGGAGTTGGTGTAGTGTTGATCACACCGGAAGGGGGTTCATATGCCATTTGGTGCCAGAATAACTTTTCCCTGCACCAACAATGAAGCCGAATATGAAGCTTGTATCCTAAGACTTGAGGAAGCCGTCAATATACAGATTAAAACCCTGGATGTATACGGGGATTCAGCTTTGGTCATCAATCAAACCAACGGGAAATGGTATACACCTCAGCCTCACCTGGCTCCTTACAGAGACTAGACGAGAAGATTGTTGACTTTCTTTTGAAGAAAACCAATTTGCTGATGCTTTGTTTACCTTGTCTTCGATGATTAAGGTGCTATGCTGGAACTACGTACCCAGAATTGACGTATCTCGGTCAGAGACGAATGAAGAAAGCATTTGGTCAGAAAGTGCGCCCTCGGGGGTATCAAGTCGGTGAATTGGTACTCAAAAGATTTCTTCCTCCCAACACAGATCACAGGGGAAAATGGACACCGAACTATGAGGGTCCGTACGTGGTTAAAAGGATTTTCTATGGCGGAGCTTTGATGCTAACAACCATGGGTGGCGAAGAATTCCCGTCCCCTATCAACTCAGATGCAGTTAAAAAATACTTCGCATAAAATAGACCCGCTGGACGATAAAAAGAATAGTCCAGGCAAAAAAGGGCATCCCGACGAACCAAAAAAAAGAATAAAGAGGTTCGGGCAAAAATTAGGATATAAAAAAAAAAAAGTACACCCGGTGATTCGAAAACCCGAAAGGGCGGCTCGGGCAAAAATGGGTATCCTGGTGGATTGAAAACACGAAAAGGGGGCGATCCAGGCAAAAGTTAGGGAATAAGCGAATGACTATGATCTGAGTTCATCAGTGTTATATCACCGTTTCATTCAATCCGACAATCTTCGAAGGTTAAAGATCGACTAATCATCCACTTCAGAAAGCAAGATGAGCAGAGCGTCTTGAGAACATACGAGCCATAGCAGAGTCGAAACTCGGTGGGACCCCGTATCCCCATTGCCATTAGGATAGTTCTCTTTTTATAGCGATCACCTCTTTTCAGGGATCAGCTTCCTGATACCCTCGCCTATTCCTGGCACAAATTTTCTCCCCAGTAAGAGTCGAATAATTCAGTTAAAGAGCCTCTTTATTTTTCATTTATTAGTTTGTTTGCAAAAATGTCCGAATTTTTGATAAAACATATTGCATATGAACATAATTGTGGCTTTTGCAGATGATTTGCACAGGAAAACATTTAAAATTGCTTTGAATGTGCTTAATCCCGGACGGTGAATTCAAACCGAGTAATTCCCCCGAGGCATACGTGTATTTTTGGTTGCAGGTCACAGGAACCGGATGCCAAGTCATGAATCCTCATCCCCAAGCGGTTGACAAAGTCTCGCCTCAGCAGAGCATGTTCCCCAGCAGAGTTGACAGTATCCAGACTATATATCCCCAGCGGAGTTGACAGTGTCAGACTGTATCTTCCTAGCAACAGCGGAGTGGTTGCATAACCAACAGATGAGAGGGTGGTGTTCCCAGTGTTCATCTCATTCCCCAGCAGATTATTTTTAACAGATTTGTTAATCCCCAGCTTGAGGGAGATTAGCAAGTTCATATCCCCAGCAAAGGTCGTTTCCTACGACATTTCCCCAAGAAGTGTTTTCCCCACAGACTCTCCTCACAGAGCCTCGCCGAACAAAGTTTCCATAGTTGATACTCCCCCCGCAAGGTCAACTTTTCAAGCAGCCAATTTATTTTTGGTGGCTCATTGGTCCCGGGAGACGGATCATTCCCCACAGAGCATTCAAGGATTGATACAGCGATCTGTTCCCTACCGGAGTTTGCTTCCCCAAGCAGATTTCTTTTTACACCATGCATAACATTTGCATTTGCATGCATATCATATCAAGCATACACATAAGCTGATAAACAGGTTCTTCCAAGCAGACTGAAGAATTACTTTACAACCAAGGTGTGACGGTGTATTCGTCGCTATATGATCTATCGATTAAATCATAAGCTATGAGATACATTGAAAATTTCGAGTCGCCACCGCACTTTTATTTATCCAAAGGACTGGCTAAAAAGCGAACAAAAGCCTAAGAAGTTTTACACGTAGAAAACTAATAAAAAGATCAGAGAGTCTGGGTAAAGGGGTAAATTACGCAATGGGAAGGTGTTAGGCACCCACTACGTCCTAGGTACTCCTAGGGAGCCCTTTTCACACTTGTTGTAAAAAAATTGTTATTTGTTATGACATAAAGATTGTGCAAACATGATTGGGATGATGAGAAAAGAATATACATTTTTTATTGGGTTATTGGGTTCGAACGGATGAACCCGTTGCCTACGTACCTTCCATCAAAGGTAAGGATCAGAACGCCGTAGTTCGGCTAAAAGATTTCCAAAAGTTGGTGGATTCAGTTTTAAAACACAAGCACTGAGGCTTTTCATTATCAATGGGAGAACACTCGACCAAAAACAACATCCACCATGCGAGGATAGCTTCGACGTACTAGAGGGGTTAGCCCTGTTTGAAGTACGGAAGTCTTACTGTCGACTCACTAAGGATAGGCAAGATTTACATCAACCACAAAGATAATTGAAGCCTATGGCTAATGCATGAAAAGATTAATGGACAGAGCCAAAACAAGTGAATGAGTGAAGTTAATTGATTGTGATTATGAAAATGAAGTCAAAGTATGATTAGGATTGATTCAAAGAAGTATTATGAAATGAGTTTGAAAAAAGGTCAAGGACTTGGGTCCAGGTTTTTAGTTTGAAAACATGAAGATGTTTGCACAACACTTATGTCAATTTTGAAAGGTATAGTGTGAGAAGTCTAGGACATAGTGAACGATGAATGAATGAGGATGGATAGTAAAACTTCTTAGAAGGTTCACTTCTTGAAATCATATGGGAGATGATTCAAGTGTGTCCTTTGGAATAGCAATTAATAATAATAAACAAAGCAAGAAAAGAAAGGCGGATATCGGATGCCAATCAATGGTCTTATACCAATCTCCTAAAATAAAACTGGATATCAGAAGCCACTCAATGGTCTTACACTAATCTCCACAGGCAAAGAAATAAAAGCGGATACCGGATACCAATAAATGGATTTACACCAGTCTCCTAAAACAGAACAGGATATCAGATGCCACTCAATGGTCTTACACTAATCTCCTCAAAAGAAAAACAAAGAATGAAACAGGAAAGTCAACTGCCAATCTATCTGGACTTAGGTTAACTCCACAGTATGGTCCTAGGAAATCCAATGCCACATTACAGGGACTTATAATGGATCCTCACATACAAGAACAAAAGCAACAATATGATCACAGGAATGCAAATGCCAACTTACAGGGACTTATAATTGCAACCTCTCATACAAACAGATGGACAAGCTATGATCACAGGAAAGCAGATGCCAACTTACAGGGACTTATAACTGCAACCTCACATACAACATCAAACAGATCAAATTATGATCACAGGATAACAGATGCCAACTTACAGGGACTTACAACTGTATCCTCACATACAAACAGATAGAACAGAAGATATGAGTGACCAATGAGGTCTTACACTCTATCCTTCCATATCATAGGAGCAATGGCCAAAGCAATGGACTTACAATTGTCCTCAATGGGTAAACAGCAATGATAACATCACAAAGCAAATGAGATGATCATGCATTAATAGCAATTGATGATGATGATAAATGCATAACATATAAGCAAGCAAGTGCATATGGAGCAATCAATCAATCAATGAATATCAAACAGTACACTCTATAGCCAAGCAATGGGGGGCTCACACAAGAGGGTTTGACTTTAAAAGTCCACTGTAATGGGTAAAGGTCGCTCTTAACCTGGCCATTGAGGGGATCAGGTGAAGCAGATGAATAGGAAATGAGGGGTGTGCCTCATTGCTTCTATCTCAAATCAGAGAGAGCATCAAAGAAAGTGTGGGAGTTCAGAAAGTAGGAACTCTCTCCACATTATTGACTCGATTAGATCTTGGGTATTTATCTCCTTGCTTCAACCATGTAATGGGAGCAAAGAGGGGACACACTGAATAGTGGGGGATAGATTGCTTATCCCTACCTTCCACCAATTGCCTTACTTGAAGGACTTTTCCTGCTTAGGACAAATATAAACAAACACAGGCATCGCCTCTTAAGGAGGACTTCAGACAGTTTGCCCGGTCAAATAACAGACCGGGTCTCCAGACTACATGAAGAAGAAGGGTTTATACCTCAAAGCAAATGCTAAATAGCAAAGCAAGCAAGTAAGTTCAAAGAACTTAGGCAACTAAAGTACCTGAAAAAGTCAAACCAATCATTAAACAGCTCAACAGTCAAAATCAGAAGCAAATGGAGAAACAAAAAGTCAACCACAGAGGGATCAATTGTGCAAGGCACAAAGACTTAAGTATGTGAGTCAACCTACAAAACAAGTGTTAGCACATGATAAACAAACCAACTCAATCAAAATTGAAAGGTCTTTGGGGCATTGGTGCTCAACCTGAAACAAACAACTCAACATAAGCTTAGAAGACCACTAGGACTAGCCTAGGGTCAAAGATGAAAGAAAAAGTCAAGGCAGCAAGAAAAAAGTCAACCCAAACCAAGTCTAAACATTCAAGAAGCATTCTCAATGGGATTCATAATAAAATCATGCATCATTGTCATCTCAATATGCAAAAGGATGCAAAGCATGGCAAAAGAAGCATACAAAAGTCAACAGCAAAGACTTCATTCAAAAGTCAACTCAAACATTTTCAAAAATCATGAGATAAATCACACTCAATCCTAACATCTAACATGGTATACATGTAAAATTTCATGGCATTTGGATGAGAGGAAGGCAGTCAATGAAATTCATGAAGTCAAACCAAATTCAAGTAAGCATGGTGAAAGTCAACAAGCATAGGTCAACTTCAAAAAAATCATATCAATTGAAAACAGAAAAGAAATGAATGAGATTAACACCATTGCAAAGCTCAAGGTGTCTAGTTATCACATATGAAATTTCATGATCATACAATAAGATATAAGAATTTCACAAAAGATTTGGCAAGGCATAGCACAAAAAGTCAACAAATGACCAAGTATGAAAGAAAATTCTCAATCAAATGGAAAACAGCAAGATTAATTCCAAGAAAATTCATACATCAATTAGACATACAAGGGATCATTCATGCAAAATTTGGGGTCAATTGGATAAGAGGAAGCATGTGAACAAAAATTGGGAAAATACATGATCATGGTATAGCACCAAATGTAACACATAACTTCAGAAAATCATAACTCTCAATCCACAAATGATAAATGCACAAACTATATATGGAAATGAAGGTCAATGTGTCTAGTTTCACCACAAAAAATTTCAAGGGCATTGGATATAACATGAGTATTTCACAATTGAAATGGCCAAGGGTATCATTCATGCACACATGTTGAGAAAATAATTGTCAATTAAAAACCAACCAATGGAAAATTAATTAAAATTCACAATTAAATTCTAGACTCATTTGTGAACATGTGTAAAAAATTTCATAATTTTTTGATGAAAAATGAAGGAGAAATAAATTGTGGAAGTTGGATGATAAATTGGTGCAAGCATGAGCAAAAGGCATAGCAAATGGTCAAACCAAGGTCAAAGCAGTGGCACAAGCGTAAATAGTGTAGTCACTTAGTGAAACGACTGCGCTTAAGGGGAGAAAACGGAATGTTCTCATTGGCTCCCAGCCAATGGAACAGTGGCATGCGCAGCAACAGCCAATGGGCTTCGAGTTTTCTGGGTTCATCATAACCCTTAGGGTTTTAGCATAGCAGCATGGCATTTGCAACATTCAAGCAATCAACATCATACAAAATTCGACCAAGCAACAAAATCATGCAATCATCATGTAGGCATCAAGCGAACAGCAGGAAAACTTCAATGTGCTTCATGTCATAAACATCCAAAACAACACAAGCATGACAAAAAGATTCTGGGCATAGCAAGTAGTTTAACAGCAGCAAAGGTTTTAGCAGCATCATCATGTGTTCAACATCAATGTTCATCATCAAACCACAAACAATAACATCAACAAATAAGCGTGGCCATTAAACATCAACATTAAGCAGCATCAATCAAAAGCAAAGCAACCATCATCATGAAAAAAAAAAAAATCTGGAAAAGGCAAATGGTTTGACAGCAGCATATCATCATCTGACAGGTTTCGAGCAACACGCACAACAGCATGGCATATGTACCTATGTAACATCATGACACCAATACGCAAAACACAATCCGAGTGGATTTGGGCAGGACAAGGGATTAAAACAGCAGCAATGTTTAATCAGCAGGGCAGCATCAATGATCAATCATGGCAAGGTAACATCATCATGAGGCAATATCAACCAACAACAAGACAAGCATGCTTATGGGAAAAAATCTGGGGAGAGTTCTGTTCTATGGTTTTAGAAACAACAGCACACAAACATCATCATCATGTAATTATCAATTGATATTCTATCATGGTAAACCACATGGTAACACACACTCATGATGCTCATATAACAAATAACAACAGCCATCAATACGCATGAACTAAGCTTCTAAAAAAAATGGCTAGGGTTTTGGTTGCAACTCAACAGGGCACTCATCATCATCATGCAAAATCAACCTAAGCAAAGGTGTCCAAAAATTGACAGCATGCACACCAATGGCTTCAGCCAACTAAATACCAGCATTATATAGCAATGGTCTTCATGAAATCCCACAAACAAACATGACTCGAACAACAATCATCATGAGCAACAAAATTCAAACCCATATATCTCATGCATTTCCCAATGGTTTTAAGTGATTCAAGTGGTAATAGACTCACCAAAGCAAAATCTACCTAAAATATGTCATGGATTAGAGAATGGGGATGGTCGAAAACTCACTTGGCTGTGGAGAAAATCGTGAAAACAGTGATGGTTTGGATGTTTCCAGCTCAAATAAAGATCCACAATGCTTGATAATGATGGATAGTTGGAGGTGCTCAGCCCAAAACCAATCAAATCCAGCTCTGTTCAAATTTCACCATGGACATGGCTTCATGTAGCAGTAGCATCAAATGGTATTACAGCAAAGGGATAAGACTTCAAACAAGCTCCAAAGGTTGAACAAATGATGAAAGAAACAAGGGTGCTCGTGGTTCTCTTGTGCTTCAAACAGAAAAATGCCAATCGAACCAAATGGAAAAATGAGAGAAAACAGAATTTTCGGTGTGTTTGTGATTGTGGCTGCTGTTGTTAGGGTTAGATGACAGAAAGAATACTTTATATGGTCTGTTTTAGGTTGGTTTAAGGAATGATAAGCTTGATTAGCTTAATGAGAATGATTTGCATTTTTGCTAATTGGCATATAAGTGAGTATGGGAGGGTGTATGCTGCACGTTTGGGCTGGGTACAGGCTGCCAAAGGCCATTCCAAATGCTGTTTGTGGTTGTACAGAAAATGCTGTATGTGTTTTGCTTATGTACTTCCTTTTTGCACCTTTTGCCAACTTTGAATTTTAGGTTAAAATGATGGTAAAAGGGTGGTATGATGATGGTTTAGGACTTTGAGCAAGTTTCAAATATGGTTTAAAGCATTTCCCAATTGACCAAATCAAGAAAAAGTCAAAAACTCAAAAGTCAAAGTTTGGTCAAACTTTGAATTTAAATGAGAAAGGTCCAAAAATGCCATTTTGAATGGTGAGGTTTTAGGTCATGAAATTTATATTTTTGGAAAGAGGATGAAAAATGTGGTTTGTAGGAAAAAACCCCACCAAATTTGGCCTTATGGTTTGAGAGATATGGCTTGTTGAAGTTCAAAAATTGGTGAAAATGATTTGATCATATCTTGACAACCACACATGGGATTTTGATGTTCTTGGACTTTTTGAAAATGGGAGAACAAGATCTTCAACTTTCATGTTGGGCAAAAATTCATTTGAAGCTTGTATCATGATGCAAGTTTAAGATCAAGAAGTTTCCATTTTTGGCAGTTGAAATTACAGGTCCACTTGCTATTTCTGGAAAATTTTCTGATTGGCTTGATTTTCTTCCATGATGAGGTTTGACATGATAGATGAGGCTTATACAAGCATGAATGAGCTCCTTCAAATCAATTCTATCCATCAAATCTCTGATTAAATCAACAGTTGACCAAGTTTGACTTTCTGTTGACTTTTCTAGGGTTTTGGATGACTGATGCACTTCTGATGAAATCCAAACCCTAATTCCTTGAGAACTTGACTTCAAATGATGTCCCAAGTTGTATGAACCTTTGATTAATGATCATGGTGCCCAAATTCTGCAAGAATGGCCATCATCCATTGCTTTGACTGACTGATGACTGACTTTGACCTAATTTCTGATGATTGCTTCAACTGCAGGCAACAAGGTTAGACTGACAATATTTTTGTACTTTTTGAATGATAAACATATGAAAGCAAAGATATACAAATGCAAAGAATGCTTGGTGATCAAGAAACAAACCCACAAGGCAAACTATCCACTAGAAGGGGACAAAGGCATGCAATGATCCTTGAGGTTATGATATGAATGATATGGGCCATGAGGGATCTTAGGGCCAAAATTGGGGTCTTACAGATGCCCCTATTTAAGGTCATTCTAGCCGGAGAAGTGAAGTTTAGAAATCTTCATCTCGACGCGGTAGAATGGGCTTAAATAACAGTAATGAGACGAATTTTGGTCCCTAAGAGACCTCATGATGCAGATATATGCATGCAAAAGACACAAATTCTGTGGGGAATATGATTCACACAGAAGAAAAGACGATCCATCGGAGTAGTACACTCACCAGGAACAGAGACTCTAACAAGACTCTATGGGGATAATAAAAGGAAAAGAAATGTGTAAACAATACACGACTCTAAACTGGGGAAAAACAAAACTGACATAACGTCAATAAGACACGACTCTGATTAAGGAACAGAAAAACAGACTGGAGAACTCACTGGGGAGTGAAGAACTCACACTGGGAAAAGAATTCCAAAGGAAAATAAATCCATTGGAGCAACACAAGCTGACTCCTGAGGAGAAGCAAAAGAAAACTTCACTGGGGAAGTAACAACGAAATGAGATGTTACCAGGCATACGGGTAACAAACTCGGGAAAATCTGACTCCACAGGGGGACCGAGGTCATAATAGGGAGCAGAAAGGAAGGAACACCAAGGATACCGGTTACTGGGTATATAATAGGTGACCGACCAAAGCATGAATTGGATTTCACTTCCAAAACACTCATCACCCTGAAGAGAGCTAGAAAAAGCAAACTTGTTTATAGGATGGACATTCAATTCCACAAGGAAAATGAATCTTACTCTAAGGGGAAAACAATCAAAAGATTGACTCAAGAGCGAACGAGATATAATATCCATTACCGTCAGAACGTGGATAGAATACTCAGATGAGACATATTATTCATTACCGGCAGACCGTGAATAATATACTCGAAAGGAAAATTATCCTGAACCGGTTACTGGGTTGTTTATAGGATAAGATCCGGAATCGTGAATTGGTTTTCACTTCCAAAACACTCATCATCCAAAACACAAACTGGTTAGAGGATGGCTATTCGATTCTACAAAGAATACGAATCTTACTCGACTGGGGAAGATCAACAAAGGACTCCAACCAAAGAGCGCATGAGACATATTATTCATTACCGGCAGACCGTGAATAATACACTCGCATGGCAAGAAACACCAGGGATACCGGTTACTGGGTATATAATAGGTGATCTACCGAAAACGTGAATTGGATTCTACTTCCAAAACACTCATCATCCGAAAGGAGGGCTTGAAAAAGCAAATCGACTTACAGGATGGGCATTCGAATCCACAACGGGAAAACGAATCTTACTCAACTGGGGACACAAACCCAAAGAGTGCATGAGATATAATATCCATTACCGGCAGACCGTGGATAAGATACTCGCATGAGATATATTATCTATTACCGTCAGAACGTAGATAATAAACTCGCATGGTAAGAAACACCAGAGATACCGGTTACTGGGTATATAATAGGTGATCTACCGAAAACGTGAATTGGATTTCACTGCCAAACACTCATCATCCAAAACACAAACTGGTTAAAGGATGGCTATTCGATTCTACAAAGAATACGAATCTTGCTCAGTTGGGGAAAATCAACAAAGGATTCCAACTAAAGAGCGCATGAGATATATTATTCATTACCGGCAGACCGTGAATAATACACTCGAAAGGAAAAGACACCAGAGATACCGGTTAATGGGTATATAATAGGTGACTAACCAAAAAGAGAGACAATCGATACCAAGCATACGGGTAAACGAAAGACAACTCAAAGGGATAAATTGCAAGCATCCGGCAATTATCCAACAACAAGAATATTCGACTCCACAAAGGGAAATAACGAATCTTACTCGACTGGGGAAACACAAAAGGTTTCGACTGAAGAGTGCATGAGATATATTATTCATTACCGGCAGACCGTGAATAATATACTCGCATGGAAGATTATCCACAACCGGTTACTGGGTTAATAAAGGATAAATCAACCGAAAAGAAAGGCATCGGGATACCAAATTAGGTATATATTGATAACCAATCAAAAGGAGCAACAGACATTACCAACAAAAGGGTAAATGAAAGGTGAACTGCTGAGGATAATTTGCAAGCATCCGACAATTATCGACAGAAGACTAGCTGGGGATGCACTGGTAAACAACCAATGATCCAGGGAACAAATCACTAGCATACGGTGAAAAGACCCACTGGGGATAAAATTGCTAGCATACGGCAATTATCCACAAAAGACTTGCTGAGGATATAAGTGCTGATCTGAGCAACTTATACAAGCAAAGGAAAATCATCATCAAATATTGAATGAAAATAACCACAAAATTAAGGTTTACATCTACCGAATACGGGGTAGAAGACCAAAACTCCGCGTGGGGATAGAACAAATCACAAATCCGCACGGGAAACCAAAATAGGGTTTATAACAAACCACAAACTGCTGAAGAGCAAGAAAATAGGATTTACGACTACCGGGTAGTAGGTGGAAAACCAAAAACTCTGGCTGGAGAATAAAAGGTGTATAACCACAAATTCTGTCAAGAAAGCCAGGAAAGATAGGACTTACAACTGCTGGTTTGTAGGCAGAGGCCCAAAAACATTCCGCTGGGGAACAACCCACTGGGAAACACAAGACATTTGACAAATAGTCAATTCGGGAACGATCCGAAAGGACAGACTGAATCAAGACACGTCCTAATGAGGATGTAACTCAAATAGGGAAATCCATCCCAATATATGTGTTGGGAGGAAACGGAAGAAACCGTCATCCACGAGGATATATCTCAGTGGGGAACTGCAGAAGGAAGGACAGACACATTTTCTGCTTATGGGGTTGACTCTATATGGAGAGATTTAAAACACCCGACATCTGCTTGGGGAGATCTATAAAGAGATCTATATCACCATAGCAGGAGACACGACAAACAAAAGATATATGGCAAGAAATGCAACATGAATATCTGAATGTTTATGAATATGCATGAATATGCGTGATTTATGTTTGATGAATGCTGACAAAACAGACAGTTCTAACACAAACAGGTTCAGGAACAAAACGTCCGGTATTATACTTCCAGGGGAAAAAACCAGCTGGAAAGCCAATCTGCGGAGATCTATATGCTGTAAAGCAAAGATCTGCCAGTACTGCTGAAGAAGCAGAGAATCAGAGATATCAGGATACGACCCAAAACAGGGTACAGAAAGTCACCACGGGCAAAACAGCCACCAAGACGAATCTGTAGGGGAACAAGAGAAATCCCAAAGTATCTGCAGGGGATCCCAGTGTCAACTGAGAAACAAAGGTGCGTTGCATAAGCACGAACTGCTGTAGAAGCAAATCCACACAACTCCGCTGGGGGAATACCCACTGAGGGAGAATGATATCATCCAGATAGAATCTTAACTGCATAAGCAACTCTACTGGGGAAAACTGTCGGCTACTCTCTTGGGAACAAACCACTGAGGGAGGACAGATCAAATAAGCAGATTCTGCAATAAACCACTCCACTTGGGGAGAATATATACAACAAACTGATCACAACAAGTAGATCCTGCAATATAAGCCACTCTACTGGGGATCGCAAACAGTCAGGAAATTAATCCGCTCACTGGAGGCTAGAGTCATCATCCGGCCATACGGGGATTGAAAGAAGTATTCAACAGGCGAAGCTGCCACAACAAACACTCTGCAGACTGTGCTGAGGAAAAGATGGTTGAACACATTGGGATATCAACCCAAATCAAAACTGCTCAGGAAAATAAATCCTGCTCTGCTGAAGAGAATAACTCTGATGGAGAGAGAGCAACAATTCCACAGACGACTTCGCCGGGGAAAGGGTAAAGTACCGGGTATCAAACCACTGACTTACCGAGTCTTCAAAAGAAAACAAACGTGCTGAGGAAACAGACAGTTCCTGCTGGCACACTGCATGGAGAAAAGCGGTAACAACTCCACTTGCAACCCTGGTGGGGATATTAATAACAGCTCTACTCGCGACTCCGAGGGGAGTACCAATCAATCAGTTATACTCATGACTGTGCTGAGGAGACAAATAAAGTCTGGGGATATGACCCACTGGAGAAAGTGACGGGGCACCAAGATGATAAACCATCAACCGCCGAAACTTCACAATAAAACATCCATGCTAGGGGAAAACTGCTGCTGGAGAGTACAAAGTCTTCAACAACACATCATTTGCGACTGTACTGGGGAACAGCCCCAATAACAACTCTGTCTGAGGAACAACCTCAACAAAGATCTGAAGAAAGAAGATACCACCAAACCAGGAATATGAACAAATGTCTTACCTGTTGGGAATCATGCCACCCTCGGGAGAGCACTGAGATATTCTTGAGTATCCTTTCAATCTTGTGAATGTTCACTTTGTTTAAAACAACAATTTTGAAAAATTTGATTTGTTTAAAACAATGATATTTTATCAATTTAAAACATGCAAAACATTTGTTGATTTGAAACAAATAAGAGTGCAAATAATTGGATAAAAAGCTCAAATTGATTTGATAGAATGGTAGTCTGCAAATGGCAAGACTCCATAGATCTGTACAAATTTGAAATCAGTGATATATATTGGAAGAGGGCTACATTGAACATAATGATCCTTTCTCTACCAATTTGAATCTCGATGTATCCGAAGCTTCAGTTGACGACGAGTCGAGAATCTTCTGACGAAATGACGACTGATGAACAGAAAGTCTTGTCAAGATGCAGTTACTTTGCCAAAAATCCCTAACTTTTGCCTAGATTGCCCCAGAGTGAGGTACTCAATCTAGCGGGATGCAAATATATCTCTTTTTTTTCAAGTCTCTAATTTTTGCCTGGATTACCCTTGAGGGTTCTCCACCGAGACGCTCATTTTTGCCTAAGCCGCCCTTTCGGGTTTTCAACTTAGCGAGCTATTCTGTTTTTTCATTTGTTTTTTCCATTTGCATATACTTTTTTTTTCTAGGCAAAGTATCTCTTAACTGCATCTGAATTCACAGGACGAGTGAAATCCTCCCCATCCATTGTTGTAAGCATCAAAGCTCCGCCTGAAAAGGCTCTCTTAACAACATATGGACCCTCGTAGTTTGGAGTCCACTTGCCCCTGGAATCGGGCGCGAAAGACAAAACTTTCTTGAGCACAAGGTCACCTTCTCGGAACACACGAGGCTTGACCTTCTTGTCGAATGCTTTCTTCATTCTCTGCTGATATAACTGACCATGACACATGGCAGTTAATCGTTTCTCTTCGATCAAATTCAGTTGGTCATATCGACTCTGAATCCATTCAGCATCTGTCAACTTGGCTTCCATCAAGACTCGCATTGATGGGATCTCCACCTCTACTGGGAGAACGGCTTCCATGCCATAAACAAGAGAGAAAGGGGTTTCCCCTGTTGAAGTGCGTACAGACGTACGATATCCATGCAAAGCGAATGGCAGCATCTCATGCCAATCTTTGTACGTGACAGTCATCTTCTGGATAATTCTCTTGATATTCTTGTTAGCAGCTTCAACAGCCCCATTCATCTTAGGTCTGTAGGGAGAGGAATTATGGTGTGCAATCTTGAATTCAGCGCACAACTCATCCATCATCTTGTTGTTCAGATTGGATCCATTATCAGTAATGATCCTCTCTGGCACACCATAACGGCAAATCAACTGATTCTTGATAAACTTCACAACCACCTGTCTGGTTACATTCGCGTACGAAGCGGCTTCAACCCATTTGGTGAAGTAATCAATTGCTACGAGAATAAACCGATGTCCGTTGGACGCTTTCGGCTCAATCATACCGATCATGTCGATTCCCCACATAGAGAAAGGCCATGGTGATGAAATCACATTCAGGAGTGTCGGAGGAATATGAATCTTATCCGCATAAATTTGACACTTGTGACATTTCTTCACATACTTGCAACAGTCAGACTCCATTGTCAGCCAATAGTAGCCTGCTCTCAACATCTTCTTAGCCATGGCATGTCCATTGGAATGAGTACCAAATGAACCCTCATGGACCTCAGTCATCAATAGGTTTGCTTCGTGTCTATCCACGCATCTGAGCAAAACCATATCAAAATTTCTCTTGTACAGCACTTCTCCACTGAGGTAGAAACTGCCTGACAACCTTCTCAAAGTTTTCCTATCTTTGTTTGATGCCCCAGGCGGGTAGACCTGGTTCTGGAGGAAATTCTTGATATCAAAATACCAAGGCTTGTCATCTTTCACTTCTTCAATTGCAAATATGTGAGCGGGTCTATCCAAGCGCATCACAGTAATGTTGGGGACATCATTCCACCATCTGACTACTATCATGGAAGCAAGCGTTGCAAGGGCATCTGCCATCCGATTATCCTCTCGAGGAATATGATAAAATTCAACTTCTGTAAAGAAAGTTGAAATTCTCCTTGCATAATCTCTGTATGGGATGAGACCTGGTTGATTTGTCTCCCATTCACCTTTGATCTGATTGACAACCAAAGCTGAATCACCATAGACATCAAGATATTTGATTCTCAAGTCAATGCATTCTTCAAGTCCCATTATACAGGCTTCATACTCCGCCATATTATTCGTGCATTTGAAAGTTAGCCTTGCTGTAAATGGAATGTGCGAACCCTGGGGATTAATGATTACTGCCCCAATTCCATTTCCATATTGATTAACAGCGCCATCAAACACCATCGTCCATCTGGAACCAGGTTCTGGACCTTCATCAAGTGTAGGCTCATCGCAATCTTTCATCTTCAAATACAGAATTTCCTCGTCAGGGAAGTCATACTGAACAGACTGATGATCTTCAATTGGCTGGTGCGCTAAATGGTCAGCCAAGATACTACCTTTGATAGCTTTCTGAGCTCGATACTCAATATCATACTCAGACAACAGCATCTGCCAACGGGCGATCCTCCCAGTTAAAGCAGGCTTCTCGAAGATATACTTAATTGGATCCATTCTGGATATCAACCAAGTTGTATGATTTATCATGTACTGGCGCAGACGCTTAGCTGCCCAAGCTAAAGCACAGCACGTCTTCTCAAGCATAGAGTACCGAGACTCACAATCAGTAAACTTCTTACTGAGGTAGTAGATAGCAAACTCCTTCTTCCCTGATTCATCTTGTTGACCGAGTACACAACCCATTGAGTCTTCAAGAACTGTTAAGTACATAATCAGAGGTCTTCCTTCCACTGGCGGAGACAAAATCGGAGGTTCGGACAGGTAATCCTTGATACTGTCGAAAGCTTTCTGGCAATCCTCGGTCCAATCATGAGACAGATCTTTCCGGAGGAGCTTGAATATCGGCGCACATGTGGCAGTCATGTGGGATATAAATCTGGAAATGTAGTTCAAGCGGCCAAGAAAACCTCGGACTTGCTTCTCAGTTTTGGGTGCGGGCATCTCTTGTATTGCTTTGACCTTTGCAGGATCAACCTCAATACCTCTTTCGCTTACCACAAAACCCAACAACTTGCCGGAACGGACTCCAAAAGTACATTTGTTCGGATTCAAACGAAGCTGGAATTTCCTCAAACGCTGAAAAAGTTTCAACAAATGCTCAATATGCTCCACTTCCGTTCGGGACTTAGCAATCATATCATCAACATAGACTTCTATCTCCTTGTGCATCATGTCATGAAACAAGGTAGTCATAGCTCGTTGATACGTGGCTCCGGCGTTCTTCAAACCGAAGGGCATCACTCGATAACAGAATGTTCCCCAAGGTGTGATGAATGTTGTCTTCTCCATATCCTCTGGTGCCATCTTGATTTGATTATATCCAGAAAATCCGTCCATAAAGGAAAAGACTTTGAATTTAGCTGTATTGTCTACCAACATGTCAATGTGTGGTAGAGGAAAATCGTCTTTTGGGCTAGCTTTATTCAAATCTCTGTAGTCAACGCACATACGGACTTTTCCGTCCTTCTTAGGAACAGGCACAATGTTGGCCACCCATAGAGGATATGTCGAAGTCACCAGAAACCCCGCATCAATTTGCTTCTGAACTTCCTCTTTGATCTTCACTGCCATATCTGGATGAGTTCTTCTGAGCTTCTGCTTCACAGGCACGCACTCAGGCTTCAAAGGCAGGAAATGTTGCACAATATCTGTATCTAAACCCGGCATATCTTCATAGGACCAAGCAAAGATATCTGAATATTCTCGTAGCAAGCTGATCAAATCTTCCTTAACAGACCCTTCAAGAAGTGCCCCAATCTTCACCAGGCGCTCACAATCTTCAGATCCCAAGTTGACTGTTTCCAAGTCTTCGAGATGCGGCTGAATGATCTTCTCTTCGTGCTCAAGGAGACGGGTGATCTCATCAGGAATCTCTTCAACATCATCTTCTTCTGCCTCAAATACAGGGAATTCAAAGTTGGGAGATGGCGTTGGATCATTATGTTCAATGGGTTTTAGGATCAACCTGCATAATGATTTTGGTTAAGAAAAATTCAGCATTTACACAAGCAAATCATTATGCAGATGAAAGAATGTTGCTTTTACAGCTTTTATTTTGTTTTTATGGTTTTTTGTGATCACTGATTTCATAAAGAAAAGCAAAAAGTGAAAACAAAGGGAAAAACAAATGTTTTGACAATGCAAAAATTGAATGAAAACATCATTGTATATATGCTTTGCCAACAATGTCATCACTTCTCCTTTTGGCATGGGAGAAGGGTTTTAAACAAAATGAACAATTACTCTGATCTATGGATAACTGTAGGAACATCCACAGCGACCCAATTGTGGCAGACACCACCAGGAATAACAAAATTGTCCAGATCTTCTGCATCTTCTTCTTCAATGATAGCAGCAGCTTCCTCTTCTGCAGGTTGATCAGCATGGATGAATCCTCCACTGGTGAACAGACCTTGCTCATTGCATGCCCCAGAACCATAGCCAATGCCAGCCCGGGATCGGTTATCTTCAAGTTCAAGCACTTTCCCTAATCCAGCAACTGCACCACATTCAATGGCCAGCTTTGCATCTCGGTAGGAAGTGAATGAAGGAGACTTCTTCTCAATTGGTTTATCAATAGATAAAGCTTGGAACTGAGTTCCAACTTCATCCTCTGCATCAATGTACGAGAAAGAAGACAAATTACTGACCAGGAGAGCCTTTTCTCCCCCTACTACAACCAATTTCTTATTTTTCACAAACTTCAACTTTTGGTGTAGGGTGGATGTCACGGCGCCAGCCTCGTGAATCCATGGTCTGCCCAAGAGACAGCTGTATGATGGGTGAATATCCATTACTTGAAAAGTGATCTGGAAATCACTTGGTCCAATCTTGATTGGGAGGTCAACTTCCCCAATCACGGTCTTACGCGACCCATCAAAAGCTTTTACAACAACCCCACTCTGCCTCATAGGAGGACCTTGATATGACAATCTGGAGAGTGTGGATTTTGGCAATACATTAAGGGACGATCCAGTGTCCACCAGCACATTGGACATTGCATCAGATTTGCAATTCATAGATATATGTAAGGCCATGTTGTGGTCTCTTCCCTCCTCAGGGAGATCAGCGTCACAAAAGCTCAGAGTGTTGCAAGCGGTAATGTTTGCAACAATGCTATCAAATTGTTCCAAGGTGACGTCGTGATCGACATATGCCAGGTCCAAGACTTTCTGAAGAGATTCCCGATGGGGCTCTGAATTCAGCAATAGAGAAAGAATAGAAATCTTGGAGGGCGTGTGTAGAAGCTGGTCTACAATATTGTACTCACTCTTTCTGATGAGCCTCAGCATCTCATCAGATTCTTCATCAATAATGCCACTCGGGCCACCTGAAGAAACAGGAGTCTTTTGTACAGAGGAGGAAGGCTGGGCAACAGCAAGTGCCGGATTCTGAACATTCACAGCATTCCCTACAGGATGCACAACAGTGTCAGAAGCGGTAGCCTTTGCTGGTGCAGAAAATACACGACCACTGCGGGTCAACCCACTAACATCAGCAATAGTGGTCACGGAAGTAGACGGCAGAGGTACTTCAACCCCATCCTGGACAGCAACAGGATTGTACCGGAAAGGTACGACTTTGTCGGATGAATACGGCACAGGGCTAGCTGGCTTGATGATCAAAGCAGGGGAAGCCTTCGGCTTGTTGCTATTGTAACGAATAACAACAGGCTCAGGTAATTTGAACACCGGGGAGATGACACTCACTTCGGGCTCAACAATATCAACATTGCGATTCTGGAGAATCTCAATGGTACCTTCATTCAACATCATCTGAAGCTCTCTGCGGACTTGATCACAACCCAAGCGGTTTATAGAACAGACGCGGCATTGGTCATGGTTATGCTTCAAATAGCTGTGCTGACACAGCATCTTATGTAATCCAACCAATGACTGCCGGATATGACTGACATATTTCACCTTGTACTTCCCAAGGTCTTCCTGGATCATGTTCACAGACTTCCCATGCGAAGGCAATGGGTTCCTGGTGACATTCGGATTAGAGTCCTCAAAACTCAGAACTCCGCTTCTCATAAGGTCTTGAACCTTATTCTTCAGCGGGAAACAGTTCTCAACGTTGTGGCCCGGAGCACCGGAATGGTAGACACAATGCTGGTCTGGTTTGTACCACCATTGCGGGTTGGCAGGAATAGCAGGAGGATCCCTGGGAGAAACCAATTTCCTCTCCAACAAGGAGGGATAAAGCTCTGTATATGTCATCGGAATCGGGTCGAAACTGACCTTCTTCCTATCATAGTTCACATTTGCTTGGTTGGTTGTACTTCCACGAGGCTGGTAAGCCTGTTGTTGTGGACGCTGCTGTTGCTGTTGATATTGCGGTTGTGGATATTGCTGCTGATGCTGATACTGCTGAGCATTATCCTTGAATACAGGCGCTACATTAGCCACCTGATGCTGATGTCTGGCACGATGTGCAGGCTCCCTCTGAACAGAGGGTCTTCGATGCTTTGGCTGAGACTGCACAGCATGCGCTTCGCCTTCTTTCCTCTTAAATGCTCCATATCGCTTAGAGGAAGAACCATCATCTTTGGCTAACCGTCCTTCGCGGACACCTTCTTCAAGACGCATCCCCATGTTCACCATCTCGGTGAAATCAGAGGGAGCGCTAGCCACCATTCTCTCATAATAGAATGACCCAAGAGTCTTCAGAAAGATCTTGGTCATCTCCTTTTCTTCTAATGGTGGAGTGATTTGAGCTGCCAGCTCACGCCATCTCTGGGCGTACTCCTTGAACGTCTCCTTGTCCTTTTGTGACATAGACCTGAGTTGATCTCTGTCAGGCGCCATGTCAACGTTGTATTTATATTGCTTGACGAAAGCTTCGCCAAGGTCATTGAAAGAGCGGATGTTGACGCTGTCCAGGCTCATGTACCAACGGAGGGCAGCACCAGACAAACTGTCTTGGAAATAGTGGATCAAGAGTTGATCGTTGTCTGTCTGCGTGGACATCTTTCTGGCATACATGACTAAGTGTGCCAAAGGACAAGTGTTCCCTTTATACTTTTCAAAGTCTGGGACCTTGAATTTGACTGGTATTTTCACACCGGGAACTAGACAAAGTTCGGCTGCTGACTTGCCGAAGAGATCTTTGCCTCTAAGAGTTCTCAATTCCTTTCTCAGCTCGAGGAATTGGTCGTTCATTGCATCCATTTTCTCATGAACATCTGAGCCCTCAGACGCTTCAGAGTGATAAATGGTGTCGTCTACCCTAGGCATGGTATGCACGACAGGAGGTACAGGTATAGGGACCGGGCTAGATGCCGGCATTTGAACAAATGTAGGAGCTGGCAGATCAGGCATAAAGCCAGGAGGCATCCCCCAAGGAAAACCGGGAGGCATGGCATTTGGCTGATGGGCACTGACAGGCACCGATGAAGTAGCTATCTCAGATATAACGGTCCGCTGAACCGGAGTTGCTGGCTGAGGAGCAGGCTGATTCTGGGCAGCAAGGAGTTGCTCCATCAATGCGCCAAGTCTGGCGACTTCATCTCTCAGACTCTGGTTCTCTTGTTCCAACTGCTCCATGATCCTTGCAGAGTTGACCCTTGTATAATACCGGTGAGTCAGCTTGTCTTCAAAATAAATGAAGAGCAAAGGTTAGAACCGGAAGACCAGAAACAAAGGGGTACCTGCTTATGCAAGAATGATGCATGAAATGCTTGTGCAAATGCTTTGATTTTCAAGGAACCCTTAGGGTATTCATTTGCAATATTTTGAATTTTAAACATTTTGATTGCTCATGGAAAATATTTCTTTCAAAATATATCAAAACAAAGAAATACAGCATTTTTGAATTCAATTATTACAAAGAGAAAAGGTAAATGACATTCTATGGATCCCTAACAGCTCGGGATGCTGGAAGACGAGAAGTGCACAACTTCTTGATCTCTCTCTCATAGGCAGCCTCCATATCAGCTTTCTCCTTTGCAAGTTGGTCATACTTCCTTTTCCAGAATTTGGATGACTGAGGAAGCAGAGAAGTCCAAGTGTCGTTCGGATCGTCGATCACTCGGTGCTCGAGAAATTCAATCATAGCATCTTTCTCCTTGAGCTGCTGCAGCAATTCCTCTCTCTCGCGGATCCAGGCACGCGAAAGGTCTTCTTCTCTCAACTCCTCTACACGTTGGGTAGGGAGGGTTGAAGGCCCAGCCACATCCAACAGTGTAGGTCTCGGATGATCATATGGCATCAGGTAGGTAGCAGCCCTCTGTCTGACCCAAGAGGTGTATGGCTCCAAAGTAATGCAGTTCTTTGGACCCAATTCATTCCTACTCTTTATGCGAATATTGCGCCAAGCGCGGACGAATCTGGCTTTCAGGCCTTGGGGATCTTTACCCTCCTGAAAGAATACACCTTCTAACAGAATGTTATGGGGTTTATCCTTTAGGGGGAACCCAAGCTGACGACGTGCAAGCGTAGGGTTGTAGGTAATCCCACCACATGTACCAAGAAGAGGCACATTAGGGAATTCCCCACAAGAGTTAATGATCTGGACGGTGTCATACACGCGATCATACCAGGTGATATCATCATTAGTGAGAGACATAAGTCTCTGAGACCACCGTAGACATCCCTTGTTCTCCTTGAAAGCAACTGTCTGCGGCAAGTGCGAAATAAACCACTTGTACAGCAGGGGTAAACAGCAGACAATGACTCCTCCATTCTTCATATTCCTCAGATGCATGGAGACATATGCATCACCCAACAAGGTCGGAACTGGATTAAGGACTGAAAAGATCCTAATAGCGTTCATGTCGACGAACTTGTCGAAGTTGGGGAATAGCACCAATCCATAGATAAGCAATACGAATAGAGCCTCAAAGGCATCCTCACTCATGGCCTTCCCATAAAAAATGGCTTGAGCAATGAGGAACTCGGAAGGAAAACCTTGAATTCCGCCTTTGATAGTCAGATTAGCTCTAATCAGATCTTCATCTATGTGCAACAAGCTGGAAATCTCTCGAGCAGATGGAATACTCTCTAAGCCACTGAACGGCACTTGATCCAGAATCGGAATCCCGATAAGGTGAGAGTATTCTTCCAAAGTCGGCAACAGCTGGAAGTCCGGAAATAAGAAGCAATGATAGAGCGGATCATAGAACTGAGCAAGAGTGCTCATCAATCCCTCATCCACTTGAGTAGTCAACAACGGCAGAAGCTTCCCATAGCGAGCTTTGAAACCCAAGGGATCTAATACATATGATGTCAGATTCCTTAACTCTTTTACATCGGGCTGCTTAAAGCTGTACTTCTTTGTATGCCTTTTCGGTCTTTCCATGTCTGAAAATTTTGCAAATAAACCCTTTAAGTTCCTTGAAAATTTTCTCTTTTGATGACATGAATGCGGATGAATGCGTGAATGCATGAATGCAACAAACACACTCAAGGATCAAGCAAAGCACACCAAACAAAGGTCGTGGGAAAGCTCTATGTATCCCTAATATCAATCATCCATTTTGGTGGATTTAGGTTTTCACCTTATCGACACCCAAGTTCCATTGATATTAACGGTACATGAACCGGTTCAAACATTCCTAATATCAACCAGCCGCTTTGGTGGATTTTAGGTTTTTACACCTGATCCGGGATCCATTGATATTAACAATGTTTGAACGACTCAACCACGAATCACGGGTTTGTTGAGAGCCACGAGCATGGGGTCTCGGTTAAGAACCACCCAAAGGGAGTGTACTAGGGTTTAAACCTGCCAGACATGTTCTATCAGAGGTTCCCATAATCATCGTTCCATCTTTCGAATATTATCGGAGGAACGAATACTCGTATTCCAAGAATATTCTCAAGAGAAACTCTTATGAGTGTAGTATCGCGTAACAATCGTATCAGAACTGACATCTGAACGACCTCCGCACTACGGTCCTAAAAATAGGCCAAGATGGGTTTGGTAAACTAAGGTCCTTGGCTTCTGCGGAACATGATTGAAAGAATAATGCCTATCCACAAATAACTTGTGTGACATTATTAGTTCAACATGACCTCCACCAAGTGAATGGGCTCGCAAGTCAACTGGCTAAGGACTACTCCACACCAGTCAACAAGACTATGCCATTCTCCTATCCTAGAGAGCACTCGAGTTCGGGTATAGAACTCATCTCACAGATCACCAAAGCAAACAGCAAATGTATATCAAGCAATTCACACATTACAATCAATACAGTTATCCCAAATTGTACAAAAATATGTCAGAAATGACAAATAATAACATATACCACAACAAGGGTGAAAAGTAGGCAATACCACCGGAGATTCTGGTGAGGATTTCCCCAGCAGAGTCGCCACTTTTCTGTGACGGTGTATTCGTCGCTATATGATCTATCGATTAAATCATAAGCTATGAGATACATTGAAAATTTCGAGTCGCCACCGCACTTTTATTTATCCAAAGGACTGGCTAAAAAGCGAACAAAAGCCTAAGAAGTTTTACACGTAGAAAACTAATAAAAAGATCAGAGAGTCTGGGTAAAGGGGTAAATTACGCAATGGGAAGGTGTTAGGCACCCACTACGTCCTAGGTACTCCTAGGGAGCCCTTTTCACACTTGTTGTAAAAAAATTGTTATTTGTTATGACATAAAGATTGTGCAAACATGATTGGGATGATGAGAAAAGAATATACATTTTTTATTGGGTTATTGGGTTCGAAAGGATGAACCCGTTGCCTACGTACCTTCCATCAAAAGTAAGGATCAGAACGCCGTAGTTCGGCTAAAAGATTTCCAAAAGTTGGTGGATTCAGTTTTAAAACACAAGCACTGAGGCTTTTCATTATCAATGGGAGAACACTCGACCAAAAACAACATCCACCATGCGAGGATAGCTTCGACGTACTAGAGGGGTTAGCCCTGTTTGAAGTACGGAAGTCTTACTGTCGACTCACTAAGGATAGGCAAGATTTACATCAACCACAAAGATAATTGAAGCCTATGGCTAATGCATGAAAAGATTAATGGACAGAGCCAAAACAAGTGAATGAGTGAAGTTAATTGATTGTGATTATGAAAATGAAGTCAAAGTATGATTAGGATTGATTCAAAGAAGTATTATGAAATGAGTTTGAAAAAAGGTCAAGGACTTGGGTCCAGGTTTTTAGTTTGAAAACATGAAGATGTTTGCACAACACTTATGTCA
The DNA here is from genome assembly GCF_024323335.1 of Lathyrus oleraceus. Taxonomy (NCBI): domain Eukaryota; kingdom Viridiplantae; phylum Streptophyta; class Magnoliopsida; order Fabales; family Fabaceae; genus Lathyrus; species Lathyrus oleraceus. Next base: position 203,961,015 of record NC_066584.1, read on the forward strand.
ATTTTGAAAGGTATAGTGTGAGAAGTCTAGGACATAGTGAACGATGAATGAATGAGGATGGATAGTAAAACTTCTTAGAAGGTTCACTTCTTGAAATCATATGGGAGATGATTCAAGTGTGTCCTTTGGAATAGCAATTAATAATAATAAACAAAGCAAGAAAAGAAAGGCGGATATCGGATGCCAATCAATGGTCTTATACCAATCTCCTAAAATAAAACTGGATATCAGAAGCCACTCAATGGTCTTACACTAATCTCCACAGGCAAAGAAATAAAAGCGGATACCGGATACCAATAAATGGATTTACACCAGTCTCCTAAAACAGAACAGGATATCAGATGCCACTCAATGGTCTTACACTAATCTCCTCAAAAGAAAAACAAAGAATGAAACAGGAAAGTCAACTGCCAATCTATCTGGACTTAGGTTAACTCCACAGTATGGTCCTAGGAAATCCAATGCCACATTACAGGGACTTATAATGGATCCTCACATACAAGAACAAAAGCAACAATATGATCACAGGAATGCAAATGCCAACTTACAGGGACTTATAATTGCAACCTCTCATACAAACAGATGGACAAGCTATGATCACAGGAAAGCAGATGCCAACTTACAGGGACTTATAACTGCAACCTCACATACAACATCAAACAGATCAAATTATGATCACAGGATAACAGATGCCAACTTACAGGGACTTACAACTGTATCCTCACATACAAACAGATAGAACAGAAGATATGAGTGACCAATGAGGTCTTACACTCTATCCTTCCATATCATAGGAGCAATGGCCAAAGCAATGGACTTACAATTGTCCTCAATGGGTAAAAAGCAATGATAACATCACAAAGCAAATGAGATGATCATGCATTAATAGCAATTGATGATGATGATAAATGCATAACATATAAGCAAGCAAGTGCATATGGAGCAATCAATCAATCAATGAATATCAAACAATACACTCTATAGCCAAGCAATGGGGGGCTCACACAAGAGGGTTTGACTTTAAAAGTCCACTGTAATGGGTAAAGGTCGCTCTTAACCTGGCCATTGAGGGGCTCAGGTGAAGCAGATGAATAGGAAATGAGGGGTGTGCCTCATTGCTTCTATCTCAAATCAGAGAGAGCATCAAAGAAAGTGTGGGAGTTCAGAAAGTAGGAACTCTCTCCACATTATTGACTCGATTAGATCTTGGGTATTTATCTCCTTGCTTCAACCATGTAATGGGAGCAAAGAGGGGACACACTGAATAGTGGGGGATAGATTGCTTATCCCTACCTTCCACCAATTGCCTTACTTGAAGGACTTTTCCTGCTTAGGACAAATATAAACAAACACAGGCATCGCCTCTTAAGGAGGACTTCAGACAGTTTGCCCGGTCAAATAACAGACCGGGTCTCCAGACTACATGAAGAAGAAGGGTTTATACCTCAAAGCAAATGCTAAATAGCAAAGCAAGCAAGTAAGTTCAAAGAACTTAGGCAACTAAAGTACCTGAAAAAGTCAAACCAATCATTAAACAGCTCAACAGTCAAAATCAGAAGCAAATGGAGAAACAAAAAGTCAACCACAGAGGGATCAATTGTGCAAGGCACAAAGACTTAAGTATGTGAGTCAACCTACAAAACAAGTGTTAGCACATGATAAACAAACCAACTCAATCAAAATTGAAAGGTCTTTGGGGCATTGGTGCTCAACCTGAAACAAACAACTCAACATAAGCTTAGAAGACCACTAGGACTAGCCTAGGGTCAAAGATGAAAGAAAAAGTCAAGGCAGCAAGAAAAAGTCAACCCAAACCAAGTCTAAACATTCAAGAAGCATTCTCAATGGGATTCATAATAAAATCATGCGTCATTGTCATCTCAATATGCAAAAGGATGCAAAGCATGGCAAAAGAAGCATACAAAAGTCAACAGCAAAGACTTCATTCAAAAGTCAACTCAAACATTTTCAAAAATCATGAGATAAATCACACTCAATCCTAACATCTAACATGGTATACATGTAAAATTTCATGGCATTTGGATGAGAGGAAGGCAGTCAATGAAATTCATGAAGTCAAACCAAATTCAAGTAAGCATGGTGAAAGTCAACAAGCATAGGTCAACTTCAAAAAAATCATATCAATTGAAAACAGAAAAGAAATGAATGAGATTAACACCATTGCAAAGCTCAAGGTGTCTAGTTATCACATATGAAATTTCATGATCATACAATAAGATATAAGAATTTCACAAAAGATTTGGCAAGGCATAGCACAAAAAGTCAACAAATGACCAAGTATGAAAGAAAATTCTCAATCAAATGGAAAACAGCAAGATTAATTCCAAGAAAATTCATACATCAATTAGACATACAAGGGATCATTCATGCAAAATTTGGGGTCAATTGGATAAGAGGAAGCATGTGAACAAAAATTGGGAAAATACATGATCATGGTATAGCACCAAATGTAACACATAACTTCAGAAAATCATAACTCTCAATCCACAAATGATAAATGCACAAACTATATATGGAAATGAAGGTCAATGTGTCTAGTTTCACCACAAAAAATTTCAAGGGCATTGGATATAACATGAGTATTTCACAATTGAAATGGCCAAGGGTATCATTCATGCACACATGTTGAGAAAATAATTGTCAATTAAAAACCAACCAATGGAAAATTAATTAAAATTCACAATTAAATTCTAGACTCATTTGTGAACATGTGTAAAAAATTTCATAATTTTTTGATGAAAAATGAAGGAGAAATAAATTGTGGAAGTTGGATGATAAATTGGTGCAAGCATGAGCAAAAGGCATAGCAAATGGTCAAACCAAGGTCAAAGCAGTGGCACAAGCGTAAATAGTGTAGTCACTTAGTGAAACGACTGCGCTTAAGGGGAGAAAACGGAATGTTCTCATTGGCTCCCAGCCAATGGAACAGTGGCATGCGCAGCAACAGCCAATGGGCTTCGAGTTTTCTGGGTTCATCATAACCCTTAGGGTTTTAGCATAGCAGCATGGCATTTGCAACATTCAAGCAATCAACATCATACAAAATTCGACCAAGCAACAAAATCATGCAATCATCATGTAGGCATCAAGCGAACAGCAGGAAAACTTCAATGTGCTTCATGTCATAAACATCCAAAACAACACAAGCATGACAAAAAGATTCTGGGCATAGCAAGTAGTTTAACAGCAGCAAAGGTTTTAGCAGCATCATCATGTGTTCAACATCAATGTTCATCATCAAACCACAAACAATAACATCAACAAATAAGCGTGGCCATTAAACATCAACATTAAGCAGCATCAATCAAAAGCAAAGCAACCATCATCATGAAAAAAAAAAAATCTGGAAAAGGCAAATGGTTTGACAGCAGCATATCATCATCTGACAGGTTTCGAGCAACACGCACAACAGCATGGCATATGTACCTATGTAACATCATGACACCAATACGCAAAACACAATCCGAGTGGATTTGGGCAGGACAAGGGATTAAAACAGCAGCAATGTTTAATCAGCAGGGCAGCATCAATGATCAATCATGGCAAGGTAACATCATCATGAGGCAATATCAACCAACAACAAGACAAGCATGCTTATGGGAAAAAATCTGGGGAGAGTTCTGTTCTATGGTTTTAGAAACAACAGCACACAAACATCATCATCATGTAATTATCAATTGATATTCTATCATGGTAAACCACATGGTAACACACACTCATGATGCTCATATAACAAATAACAACAGCCATCAATACGCATGAACTAAGCTTCTAAAAAAAATGGCTAGGGTTTTGGTTGCAACTCAACAGGGCACTCATCATCATCATGCAAAATCAACCTAAGCAAAGGTGTCCAAAAATTGACAGCATGCACACCAATGGCTTCAGCCAACTAAATACCAGCATTATATAGCAATGGTCTTCATGAAATCCCACAAACAAACATGACTCGAACAACAATCATCATGAGCAACAAAATTCAAACCCATATATCTCATGCATTTCCCAATGGTTTTAAGTGATTCAAGTGGTAATAGACTCACCAAAGCAAAATCTACCTAAAATATGTCATGGATTAGAGAATGGGGATGGTCGAAAACTCACTTGGCTGTGGAGAAAATCGTGAAAACAGTGATGGTTTGGATGTTTCCAGCTCAAATAAAGATCCACAATGCTTGATAATGATGGATAGTTGGAGGTGCTCAGCCCAAAACCAATCAAATCCAGCTCTGTTCAAATTTCACCATGGACATGGCTTCATGTAGCAGTAGCATCAAATGGTATTACAGCAAAGGGATAAGACTTCAAACAAGCTCCAAAGGTTGAACAAATGATGAAAGAAACAAGGGTGCTCGTGGTTCTCTTGTGCTTCAAACAGAAAAATGCCAATCGAACCAAATGGAAAAATGAGAGAAAACAGAATTTTCTGTGTGTTTGTGATTGTGGCTGCTGTTGTTAGGGTTAGATGACAGAAAGAATACTTTATATGGTCTGTTTTAGGTTGGTTTAAGGAATGATAAGCTTGATTAGCTTAATGAGAATGATTTGCATTTTTGCTAATTGGCATATAAGTGAGTATGGGAGGGTGTATGCTGCACGTTTGGGCTGGGTACAGGCTGCCAAAGGCCATTCCAAATGCTGTTTGTGGTTGTACAGAAAATGCTGTATGTGTTTTGCTTATGTACTTCCTTTTTGCACCTTTTGCCAACTTTGAATTTTAGGTTAAAATGATGGTAAAAGGGTGGTATGATGATGGTTTAGGACTTTGAGCAAGTTTCAAATATGGTTTAAAGCATTTCCCAATTGACCAAATCAAGAAAAAGTCAAAAACTCAAAAAGTCAAAGTTTGGTCAAACTTTGAATTTAAATGAGAAAGGTCCAAAAATGCCATTTTGAATGGTGAGGTTTTAGGTCATGAAATTTATATTTTTGGAAAGAGGATGAAAAATGTGGTTTGTAGGAAAAAACCCCACCAAATTTGGCCTTATGGTTTGAGAGATATGGCTTGTTGAAGTTCAAAAATTGGTGAAAATGATTTGATCATATCTTGACAACCACACATGGGATTTTGATGTTCTTGGACTTTTTGAAAATGGGAGAACAAGATCTTCAACTTTCATGTTGGGCAAAAATTCATTTGAAGCTTGTATCATGATGCAAGTTTAAGATCAAGAAGTTTCCATTTTTGGCAGTTGAAATTACAGGTCCACTTGCTATTTCTGGAAAATTTTCTGATTGGCTTGATTTTCTTCCATGATGAGGTTTGACATGATAGATGAGGCTTATACAAGCATGAATGAGCTCCTTCAAATCAATTCTATCCATCAAATCTCTGATTAAATCAACAGTTGACCAAGTTTGACTTTCTGTTGACTTTTCTAGGGTTTTGGATGACTGATGCACTTCTGATGAAATCCAAACCCTAATTCCTTGAGAACTTGACTTCAAATGATGTCCCAAGTTGTATGAACCTTTGATTAATGATCATGGTGCCCAAATTCTGCAAGAATGGCCATCATCCATTGCTTTGACTGACTGATGACTGACTTTGACCTAATTTCTGATGATTGCTTCAACTGCAGGCAACAAGGTTAGACTGACAATATTTTTGTACTTTTTGAATGATAAACATATGAAAGCAAAGATATACAAATGCAAAGAATGCTTGGTGATCAAGAAACAAACCCACAAGGCAAACTATCCACTAGAAGGGGACAAAGGCATGCAATGATCCTTGAGGTTATGATATGAATGATATGGGCCATGAGGGATCTTAGGGCCAAAATTGGGGTCTTACACAAGGTCATGAGATCCAGCCAGAGGATCAAGCGTGAGTGATCCAGCCTGAGGGTCGTTTTGAAGATTCAGCCTGAGAATCGTTTTCTAGTGATCCAGCCTGAGGGTCATTTCGAAGATTCAGCCTGAGAATCGTTTTCCAGTGATCCAGCCTGAGGGTCATTTCGAAGATTCAGCCTGAGAATCATTTTCCAGTGATCCGGCCCGAGGTTCATTTTGAAGATTCAGCCTGAGAAGCGTGTTCCAGTGATCCAGCCTGAGGGTCATTTTGAAGATTCAGCCTGAGAATCGTGTTTCAGTAATCCAGCCTGAGGGTCATTTCGAAGATTCAGCCTGAGAATCGTGTTCCAGTAAGCCAGCTTAAGGCTCAATTTGAAGATTCCCCAGTGAAGTCGCCTACAAGCTTTATTTCCCCAGCAAGCCCAAGTCTAATTGAGGAGTCGTTACAACATGTTCTAGCCCGAAGAATATGTACGAAGCCCAAAAGTGGAATACTCTCGAAGCTGCATATCTAATATGAAGGTTGGGTGTAGATTTCAAAAGAGGGTCAACCAGCGCATGCCTCAGATGCGGGATCCTAATGATGGGAATTTATCATCAAAACAATCCAGATCTAGCCAGAAGATCGAAGTCAGGTCTAGCCCGAAGACCGAAAATAGATTCAGCCAGAGAATCGAAACAATTCAGATCTAGCCAGAAGATCGAAGTAGATTCAGCCAGAGAATCAAAGAAAATAGATTCAGCCAGAGAATCGAAACAAAGGAGATCTAGCTAGAAGATCGAAGAAGATCTAGCCAGAAGATCGAAGTCAGGTCTAGCCCGAAGATCGGAAATAGATTCAGCCAGAGAATCGAAACAATTCAGATCTAGCCAGAAGATCGAAGTAGATTCAGCCAGAGAATCAGAGGAAATAGATTCAGCCAGAGAATCGAAACGAAGAAGATCTAGCCAAAAGATCAAAATCGTATCCAGCCCGAGGATCAAAATTAATATCCAACCAGAGGACTAAATTGAGTATAGGTTCAACCAGAGGATCGAAACTCCAGATTAAGCCAGAAGACTGATTCAGATCCAGCCAGAGGATCGGAAGAAAGATAAACAGCGCGGTGTATTTCCGCGTTATTGTGGTGTTCTCGGAGCGCAAATTTTCGGTCTGTCTTTGGTATTCAATCACAACTCACCCCGTTTGTCTGATAAGCTGTTCGCTTTCATCCTACTCGGGTTAGCTGATGATTGAATAGGGGCAGCTGTAACACCCCAAAATTTGCCCTCCTCATTCATGCATTCATTTAGCATTTCATATTGCATTTCATCATGTCAATCAGAATTAGATAAAAAAAAAAAAAACAAAGAAAAATAAATAAATAAATAAAAAATAAAAAATAAAAAATAAAATAAAAAATAAAAAAATAAAAATAATAATAAAAAAATAAATAAAATATAATAGAAAAAACTTGGACTTGGACCTCTCTCATTTGAGCCCACAAAGCCATGAAAATCAGGTTATAAAAGAGGGAGATCAGACAGAAAAAGGAAGAGAAGCAAAATACTCTGAGGTTTCCTTGAAACAAAATCCTCGACAAAACCTGGAGAGGAACCTGACAGAGAACTCAGAGCAACCCCCATCTCACGCAAACTCTAACATTTCAACCGGTCTCTCCCATCAGGTTTGCCTCATTCCCATAATTTTATGCTCTTAATTTGGATCATCTGAATGTATGAGGTATGATGGATGAATTTCATTATGTTTTTGCCCACGGGTTTAATTATGCATGAATGGGTGAAACCTATGCCTTGAATGTTTAATCACATGATTTCTGAAATGTATGCCACAGGGTTTGAGGTTTCTGAAACCATACTGTTATCCATGAAAAAAATGCTTATCGTGTTTCACTAACCCTTTTGTTGAGTTTTTGTGAGGGCTCACAGACTCTTGCAGAGATGGTTTGCGTGGTTTTCCCACTTTATTTGTGGGATACCCCCTGGAGGTTCATTCCAATTACCTGTACTGACTCACCTTTATTTGATGGCATTAGCTTGGGAGATCCCTGGGTTTCTTACTCCTTTAATTGCTGTTACTTCGGATCTTTATCCGTGTGGTACTTTTACCTCTTTTCCGCATCTTATCGCTTTCTTAGCTGGAAGACCTCGATAGGAGGCATTTGTTTTCTTTTGTTTATTTACTTCTGAGCCCCTTGTTGGCACATTTACTTTATACATGTTTGTTTTGTATGTGTTCGTATCCCTGCAGGTAGCGCGGTTCCTTCGTCAAGGACTGCCTTTTTGCCCTTGAGCATCCCAAACCCTAAAACCCAAAGCAACACGTTAACTCCTTCTACTACAGGCGAGTAAGTCTCCAAAGGTCGAGCATCCGGTAGATTGCGTAGTGACGTCATTCGTCCAAAACCCAATCCATAACCCCGTAGTTAGCCGAACTACGGCTTGCTCTGATTCTCATTCTAGATGAGATACGTAGGCATAAGACGCGATGTCTTAGCTAGCACAATTACCCAACCCATAGGTCAGCCGAGCTACGAAGACTCTGATTCTCATATTCAGATGAGATACGTATGCAGTGGATGCGACATCCGCATGAGTCATTTTCATTTAACCCTTTTTTTTTGGTAAACAACACAAGATAAACTCACACCCTTTAGACAAGAATTACAAAAGTGGATCCCGTAGAGTACTACGGATGCGTAGGGGTGCTAATACCTTCCCTTCGCATAACCGACTCCCGAACCCAAGATTTGGTTGTGAGACCCCGTCTCGTCCTTTCCTTTTTCAGGTTTACTTCGAGCGTTTCCTTTCCCTCCTTTGGGATGAATAACGCACGGTGGCGACTCTTCTGTCATTTTCTTTCGCCAGTTGTTTTTTCGCGCACTGTATTTTTCAGGTTGCAACAAATGGTACCACCACCCTTTGCATTCCTCATATGCAAAGAGAAATAAGTGTCACCCAACAAAGTAGGAACGAGATTAAGAGTAGAGAAAATCCTAATGGCGTTCACATCCACAAACTTGTCGATGTTGGAGAATAACACTAGCCCATATACGAGAAGTACAAATATGGCCTCAAAGGCGTCCTCACTCATGGCCTTCCCATACATAGTAGCTTGAGCAATGAGGAAATCAGACGGGAGACCTTGAATTCCACCTTTGGTAGTCATATGAGCACCAACAATATATTCATCTATATGCAATAGATCAACAATCTCTTGAGAAGTAGGAACTCTCTCCAAGCCACTGAACGACAACTGATCTAGAATAGATATACCCACAAGACAGGCATACTCCTCAAGCCTAGGCAAAAGTTGGAAATCCGGAAATGTGAAGCAACAGTATAAGGGATCATAGAACTGCACCAATACACTCACCAGACCTTCATCCACCTGAGTAGCAAGAATAAATAGAAGCTTCCCATGACGAGCCTTGAACTCCAAGGGGTCTGATACATAGGATGTCAAATTCCTTAACTCTTTCAAGTCGGGTTGTCTGAAACTGTACTTCTTCGTATTCCTTCTTTGCCTATCCATGTTTGAAAATTTGCAAATAGGCCTCTTAAGTTCCTTGAAAATTTTCTCATTGTTGATGATATGGATGTGTATGAATGCATGAATGCATGGATGCAACAATCACACTCAAAGATCAAGCAAATCACACCATAAAAAGATCATGGGATGGATCAAGTCATCCTTAATATCAATCATCCATTTTGGTGGATTATGGTTTACACCTTATCAACACCCAAGTTCCATTGATATTAAGGATATACAAGAACGAATCAACCATGAATCAAGGGTTTTTTGCAAGTCACGAGCATGGAGTCTCGGTTAAGAACCACCCAAAGGGAGTGTACTATGGTTAAACCCGACGATCATGTTCTACAAGAGGTTCCCATAGTCATCATCCCATCTTTAGGATATTATCGGATAAACGACTACTCGTATTCCAAAAAGATTCTCAAGAGAGACTCTTATGAGTGTAGTATCGCATAACAATCGTATCAAATCTTACACTTGAACGACCTTCGCACTACGTCCTAAAAATAGGCCAAGATGGGCATGGTAATCTAAGGTCCTTGGCTTCTAAGGCATATATTGGAAAGAGTAATTCCTAACCACGACTACTCGTGTGACATTATTGATCCCAACATAACCTCCACCAAGTGAATGGGCTTGTAAGTCAACTTGCTAAGGAATAACTTCACACAAGTCAACAAGACTATGCTATTCTCCTATCATAAGTGCACTCGAGTTCGGGTATAGAACTCATCTCACAAAAGACCACCAAGCACACAAGCAATTGATATATCAAGCAATTCATACATTACAAACAATACAGTCATCCCAAATTTGCACAAAAATATGCCACAAATAATATAAACATACAATACAACAAAGGTAAAAAGTAGGCAAAACCCACTAGGAAAATGTGTCCCTAGCAGAGTCGCCACTTTTCTGTAGCGGGGTATTCGTTACCTTTAGATTTATTGACTAAATCAAAAGTAAATCATACAATTCGAGTCACCACCGCACTTCTATTTATACAAAGGAAAGGTTAGAAAGCGAACAAAAACCGAGAAGTTTTATCAAATAAAAAACTAATAAAAATGTCAGAGATCTGGGTAAGGGGGTTGGTTATGCAATGGGAAGGTTTTAAGCACCCAAAACATCCTTAGTACTCTAAGGGAGCCCTTTTTACAAATGTTGTAAGGTAGGTTGGCATTTGTGAAAACATATTTGTGCAAACATGATTGGGGAGATGAGAGAAGAATATACAAATTATTTACAATTTTGTGTTTGAATGGATGAACCCATTGCCTACGTACCATCTTAAAAAGATAGGATCAAAACCTCGTAGTTCGGGGTAAAAATCTCAAAACAAGTTGGTGAATTGATTGGTCAAAAGCCTTAAGGTATTTTGTTATCAAAGGGAGAAAACTCAACCTAAAACCACAAATCCACCATGTGAGGAGAGCTTCAACATGCTAGTGAGGGGTTAACCCTATAATAAGCATGGAAGACTTATAGTCCATCACTTAGGATATAGGTGAGTATTACATCAACCTCAAGGATAACTCAAACCTAATAGCTAATGTTTATGAAAAGCTTTGGCAAGAGTGGCCATTGAAACCACAAAAAACAATTGAGTGAGTTGTATTTACCAATGAAAAGTATTAACAAAGTAAGGTTAAAGTTGACTTAGGATTCAATTCGAAATAAGTGTTATGAAAAGAGTTTGGAAAATCAAAAGCATAATGCTTAGGTTTCTAATTTTGAAAAAAAAGCAATGTTAATGTTTGCACAAAAGTTTGGCTTGGGTTAGAGTGGAGAGAAGAAGAGAATGGCTAAGGTCCTAAACATGCAAAGATGAAGGAGGAGAAATGAAACCATAATGGAGTTCCCTTCTTGAGATCATAGTGATGATCCAAGTTGCTCCTATCCTTTGGAATTAGCAAGCAATAAGCAAATAACTCAAGCAATCAAGCAAGCTCCTAAGAATCTTGCAATGGCTTTTGTATCTCTTACTTTGGATGCTCATGACAATGGTTCTTCTACTTGGAAAGTTTGGGATCCCTAGCACATAAGAACACACAAATCAAAAAGTTCCACAATGCAATAGAAAGAATGGACAAGAGGGAGTTTAGAATTAAGTCCTTTCCAAGCCTTCTTCAAGATTAAGCATTCTAAAGGCATGAGGCCTAGTTGCTCTTTGACATTTTTCTTCTTTTATAGAATTCTAAAGGCATGAGGCCTAGTTGCTCTTTGACTTTATTTAGCATAGGTAAGGTCCTAAAATCTAAGTCCTTTTGTGCATTTGCATTTGGTTCACACAAACAAAGACAACACAAGCACAATAGTATATACACAATAATGTGCTCAAGTGAGCAAAAGTCAAATTGCATTAACATAAACATGAGCTCAAGTGAGCAAAGGGCAAAAGCAAATGAATTAATATGCAAGAATATAAATTGCATAAAAGTAAATTGAGAATTAAATGACTTGAATTAAAAGTTAGTCATTAGTAGTTAGTGTTAGTGTGCCATAAGGCAATTTAGCGCTATGTTAAGCAATCGTAAGTGAACTAATGTAGTAGTCACACCTATTTGAGGTCGGTCAATAAAACTATAGGCAACAAACACAAGTTAGAGACCATGACTAGTAAGCCAAGCTCCTACAACTTTCCATGCCAAAAGAAAAGAAGAATGATCTTGTATTGATTTAGGTTTTTTGCTTTACCAAGAAGCAACCTATCCTTGATGCAAAGCCATTCACTTGATCTTTGATCAAGATGAATTATATTTGAATCAAGGAAGGTTAAGCCTCTCATATGTCAAGGCTAACCACCAATCTTTAACTCATTGATCAAAAAGAAAAAATATGAAGAAGAAGATGAATAAGAATATACATAAATTGAAATTCAAATGAAACAACCAACACACATTGATCAAACATGAATAGAATCAAAGATGATCAATGGTAAACAGAAGCAAGATGAAGCTTAAAGGTCAAGAAACAAATAGAATATTTTTGGTATTTTTAAAAATTAAAATAATACTTGAATTAAAATAAACAATTAAAGGTCAAACTCCTTTAATTACTATTATTGATACCGGTGCTACACACTATTTTATTTCTGCTAACTGTGCTCGAAGACTGGGTTTAAAATTGTCCGCTTTGGATGGTGAATTGATTGTTGAGACCCCAGCTAAGGGATCAATAACTACTTCTTTGGTATGTTTAAAATGTCCTTTGTCGATCTTCGATAAAGATTTCTATGTTGATTTAGTATGTTTGCCGTTGGATGGGATGGATGTAATTCTTGGTATGAACTGGTTAGAGTATAATTATGTTCATATAAATTGTTATCATAAGTCGGTGAGGTTTTCCACTCCTGAAGAGGAAGGAGTTGACTTATTACCTTTCAGAGAATTGCGAAAATTGATGAAAGAGGAAGCTCAGATGTTTTCTTTGATGGCGACGTTGTCGGTTGAGAGTAAAGCTAAGATTGATGAACTGTTAGTGGTGAAAGAATTCCCTAAAGTTTTTCCTGATGAAATTCCTAGTGTGCCGCCAGAGAGGGAAGTTAAATTTACTATTGATCTGGTACCTGGTACTAGGCCTGTTTCGATGGCACCGTATAGAATGTCGGCATCTGAATTGTATGAATTAAAGAAGCAATTGGAAGACTTACTTGATAAAAAGTTTATAAGACCAAGTGTGTCACCGTGGGGAGCTCCAGTGTTGCTAGTAAAGAAGAAAAATGGTAGTATGAGGCTTTGTATTGATTATAGACAATTGAATAAAGTAACGATCAAGAATAAGTATCCATTACCGAGAATAGATGATTTGATGGATCAATTAGTGGGTGCTTGTGTGTTCAGTAAAATTGATTTGAGATCGGGCTATCATCAAATCAAAGTGAAAGATGAAGACATCCAGAAGACAGCGTTCAGAACTCGGTATGGACATTATGAGTATTCTGTGATGCCTTTCGGTGTGACTAATGCGCCGGGAGTATTTATGGAATACATGAATCGTATTTTCCATACTTATCTGGACCATTTTGTGGTAGTATTTATTGATGATATTTTGATTTACTCTAAGTCCGAAGAAGAGCACAAGGAACATTTGAGATTAGTGTTGGATGTTTTGAAAGATAAGAAATTGTATGCGAAGCTGTCCAAGTGTGAGTTTTGGTTAAGAGAAGTCAGTTTTCTCGGCCATGTAATTTCAGGAAAAGGTATTGTTGTAGATCCTTCCAAGGTAGAAGCTGTATTGCAATGGGAGACTCCTAAGTCGGCTACCGAGATTAGAAGCTTTTTGGGATTAGCTGGATATTATAGAAGGTTTATTGAAGGATTTTCTAAGTTAGCATTTCCGTTAACTAAATTAACTTGTAAAGGTAAAGCTTTCGTGTGGGATGTTCAGTGCGAAGAGAGTTTTAATGAATTAAAAAGGAGATTGACGTCGGCGCCGGTTTTGACTTTGCCAAATCCGGAGGAACCGTTTGTAATTTACTGTGATGCTTCATTGATGGGTTTAGGAGGTGTGCTCATGCAAAATAATAAAGTAATTGCTTATGCGTCGCGACAGTTAAGAATTCATGAAAAGAACTATCCTACGCATGATCTTGAACTTGCTGCTGTGGTGTTTGTGCTAAAAATCTGGAGGCATTACCTTTATGGTTCCAGATTTGAAGTTTTCAGCGATCATAAAAGTTTAAAGTATCTATTTGATCAGAAAGAGCTGAACATGAGACAACGTAGGTGGTTAGAATTGCTTAAGGATTATGATTTCGGTTTGAATTATCATCCAGGAAAAGCAAATGTTGTGGCCGATGCTTTAAGTAGAAAGACCTTGCATGTGTCAGCAATGATGATTAAGGAGTTGGAATTAATTGAGCAATTTCGTGATATGAGTTTGGTTTGCGAAGTAACCCCGCAGAGTGTAATACTAGGAATGCTAAAGATTAATAATGATTTTATGGATAGTATCCGAGAGGCACAGAAATTGGATGTGAAATTAGTAGATATCCTTAATCGTTGTGGTCAATCAGAGAAGAGTGACTTTAAGATTGATGCGAGAGGTGTGTTGAAATTAGGGGAAAGAATTTGTATTCCTGATGACGCGATTTTGAAAAGAAGCATTCTAGAAGAGGGTCATAGAAGCAGTTTGAGTATTCATCCAGGAGCTACTAAAATGTATCAGGATTTAAGGAAAATATTTTGGTGGCCCGGAATGAAAGAAGATGTGGCTCGTTTTGTGTATGCGTGCTTAACTTGTCAGAAGTCGAAGATTGAGCATCAGAAGCCTGCTGGGTTGATGCAACCGTTGGAAGTTCCAGAATGGAAATGGGATAGCATTTCTATGGACTTTGTAACGGGGCTGCCTGCTACTTTAAGAGGGCATGATTCGATTTGGGTGATCGTTGATAGGCTCACGAAGTCCGCTCACTTCATACCTATTAACATCACTTACCCAATTGCGAAGTTGGCAGAGATTTACATCCGAGTAATTGTAAAGTTGCATGGTGTTCCTCTGTGTATTGTGTCGGACAGAGATCCGAGGTTTACATCGGAATTTTGGAAAAGTCTGCAAGATTCGTTGGGCTCTAAGTTGAGGTTGAGTTCGGCATATCATCCTCAAACTGATGGCCAAACTGAAAGAACTATTCAGTCATTGGAGGATTTACTGAGAGCTTGTGTTCTTGAACAAGGAGGTTCGTGGGACACTTATCTTCCATTGATCGAGTTCACATATAATAATAGTTACCATTCTAGTATCGGAATGGCGCCTTTTGAAGCATTGTATGGTCGTAGATGTAGAACTCCGCTGTGTTGGCACGAATCTGGTGAGGGTGTAGTACTTGGACCAGAGTTAGTTCGAGAAACTACCGAGAAAGTGAAGTTTATCCGAGAGAAGATGAAAGCTTCTCAGAGTAGGCAGAAGAGTTACCATGACAAGCGGAAGAAGGATTTAGAATTTCAAGCTGGTGACCATGTGTTTTTGAGAGTCACGCCTGTGACCGGTGTTGGGAGGGCTTTGAAGTCTAAAAAGCTCACTCCTCGCTTCATTGGTCCGTATCAAATCTTAGAACGAGTTGGAAAAGTTGCTTATCGGATGGCATTACCACCTAATCTTTCGAATTTGCATGATGTATTCCATGTGTCGCAGCTTCGGAAGTATGTCTCAGATCCGTCTCATGTGGTTAGTATGGATGATGTGCAAGTGCGGGATAATTTAACAATGGAGACAAAGCCTGTACGAGTTGAAGATCGTGAAACAAAGACTCTTCGAGGAAAAGAGATTGTGTTGGTTAAAGTCGTTTGGTTGGGAGCTGCGGGCGAAAGCATGACATGGGAATTGGAGAGCAAGATGCGAGACTCCTATCCTGAGCTGTTTGAAGCAGGTAAATTTTCGAGGACGAAAATATTCTAAGTGGGGGAGAGTTGTAACGCCCAAAAATAATTATTTGTTATTTTTAATATTTAAGTAATTATTGTGGTTAGTCGGAAATTAGTCGAAAGTCGTAGAAATTATTATAAGAAATAATAATATAATTGTGGTGTTATTTGAGTAAGTGGGCTTATCATTGTGTGCTAATTAGTAAAATGAGAGGTGTTATATTAGGCCCATTAGAAATTAGGATATTTAGTTAATTTAATAAAGAGAAAATAAAATAAGTGATAGAAACAAAAGAAAAGAAACAGTAGTGGAGAGAAGTTAGCAGAAGAGGAATTTGAGAACTATTGTACGAACGAGAGGGAAGGAGAAGAAAATTTCCGGAATCCGATTCTTAGAGCAACCTTCGATCCAAAATAATAAGGTAAGGGTGGGTTCGATTATTATAACCGGGTTAGGATGAATAATATGAGGGTTGGGGATTATATGAATGTTTCCCATTGATTTATTTTCGATAAATAATTGATGTCAGTGTATAAATTGATAATAGTGTTGATGTTGATTTATTTGATCTTAATATTGTGTTTATGTCAAATTGTCGATTTTATGAAATTGTTGCTGGGTTGATTCTCTGTGAAATTTGATTTTCATATTGTTGTGTCGTTGCTGGGTGTTGTGTTGTTACCGGTGATTGGAAAAAAAAAATGACAGGGTGGCGCCGACCACACATTAAGGGGTGGCGCAGTCCACCCACAGGAGGAAATTACTCATGGTGCAAGCCATGACACTTAAAGTGGCGAAAGCCACCTAAACCATATGTGGCGCCAGCCACTGAAATTAAGAGAATGGGAAATTGTTTTCCCTTAGTAAATGTTAAAAAGGATTATAATACTAGGTGTACGTTAAAAAGAGTTATACAATATTTAGTTATGTTATAAGGAATTATATAATACTTAGTTTATGTCAAAAAGAGATATATGATATATAGTATATTAATATATTAAGTGCAACATGAATGGAAATACAAGTAGCATAATAAATTAGGTAACAAGAATCTTATATATTCACTAATAGAAATGGATGAATTAGAATGAGTAGAAAAAAATAGCAGGGTTGTAGATTTGGAGAAATTGCTAGTAATTGAACCAAAAATTTTGACAGGAACTGAAATTAGTTTTTGACATCAAAATTTCTTTTGAGTGATGACAGAAAAAAAAAAAAGTTTCTTTATTTTTATGACAGAAACTTGAAAATTTATTTTATAGTAGTATTTAGCAGAAACAGAATTTTATAAGAAACTCGTGTTAATAGCAGAGTGTTAAAACATTACCGTTTTAGTCGGTTTAGCCGATTTAGGCGAAAAAAAATCGAATTGCTCAGAATTTAATGAAATTCGTCGGGGTGAGTCGGGTAATATTATAGTTAATTTTGATGAGTAATTTTGTTGGGTTTATGTTATGAAATGTCGATACAAGTATGACTGAGTTGTTAAGTTATTCCGTGTACGGAAAGTTGTTAAAGTTACTGAGTTGTAAGCTTGGTGAGCCAAAGTTGATTATAAGTTGATTATGTTGAAAACATTGTTGTGTTGCTATTATTATTATGTTGTCGGAATTTTAAAGTCGTGTATGTCATGTAAATTCATATGCATTAAGTCGGAGCTTTGCTCACACCACGTTGGCCTGGATTGGCAAAAGTTGAAAGTTGAAGGCTTAAGCCTTGATGCCTCGTTAAATCGGCAAATTTTAAGTTGGGAGTTTTACTCCGAATGGTACCACCTGCATGACGAGTCGAGTCTCATTAGAGTTGCATTTTTGTTGGTTTGTTGTATGGGTATTTAATTTAATTGAGAAGTGGTGTTTGTGTACGATTCTTAATTACTGTATTGTTTTTCATATACTGATTATAATTATTGTAACTCACCCCTTCTGTTGAATGTTGTCCTTATGTGACAACGTGCAGGTAATCCTGAGAAGTAGCCGGTTACCGTTGGTCGGGTCAGTGGTCAGTTGCTCTGATACGTAGCACTCGGGGGGATTGTCGCGTGTCTGCTTTGTGGATCTTTTAATTGTTACTAAAATTTAAATTGTTTGAAGGATTATAGTTGTTTACTCTTTCAGTTAAGTCGTATTTATGTTGCTTAAAGATGATAAGATTTTTTTTTTATGAATCCGCTGCGTAAGATTTTATGAAGTTGAATTATTGGAGTGAATGACATTATTTTGTCGAATCAAGAAAAGTGTTACATATTGTTATGATTCCTTAAAGTGGAAATTGTTTAAAGTTGAACATGTAATATTCCATTTATTGAAAATTTTACGACTCTGATTTTGTTGTTATAACTCGTGGGTAGAAAATGGGGTGTTACATCAGTGGTATCAGAGCAGGTCGGTCTGTCCGGCCAGTTGTCGTGTCGTTACTGTCTAACAATTGTGTATTGTTACTAATCTAACTTTTAAGTTGTGTTGTAGTGATAAGTTGAAATGGCTGGAAGGAATGACGCTGCAATGGCTGCCGTAATGCAAGCGATGACACAAGCTGTGCAGAACTTGCCAAATGCTGGTGGAGATGCTGGATCACGTAGCTTGGCGACTTTTCAAAGAGAGAATCCGCCGGTGTATAAAGGGAAGCATGATCCAGATGCAGCCTTGGGATGGTTGAAAGAGATCGAGAGAATCTTCCGTGTTATGGATTGCACTCCAGCTCAGAAGGTTCGGTATGGTACTCACATGCTAGCAGTCGAAGCTGATGACTGGTGGCTAGAGACTCACGAGAGGTTGACCGTGGCAGGTGAAGTCATTACTTGGGATGTATTCCGTAGGGAATTCATGAGAAAGTATTATCCGGAAGATGTCCGTGGTAAGAAAGAAATTGAGTTCCTTGAGCTGAAGCAAGGAAACATGTCTGTCACTGATTATGCTGCAAAATTTATGGAGTTGTCCAAATTTTATCCTCATTACACTGGTGCTGGTGCTGAATTTTCAAAGTGCATCAAGTTTGAAAACGGACTGCGCTCTGAAATTAAGAAGGCTGTTGGGTATCAGAAGATATGCATTTTTACTGAATTGGTTGATAGCTGCAGGATATTTGAAGAAGACAATAATGCTCATTACAAGATTGTCAGTGACCGCAGGGGCAAGCAACATCAAAACCGTGGCAAGCCGTATGATGCTCCAGTGGGAAAAGGGAAACAAAGAGCTGCTCCGGCTCAGAGGACTAGTAGGGGAGGTGCTCCTGCTGGTATAGTTTGCTTCAAATGTGGTCAGGCTGGTCATAAGAGTAATGTATGCACTGCTGAAGTAAAGAGGTGTTTTCGCTGTGGTAAGACTGGCCATGCAATAGCTGATTGCAAGCACAAGGAAATGATTTGTTTTAATTGTGGCGAAGAAGGGCATATTGGAAGTCAGTGTCAGAAGCCAAAGAAATCTCAAACTGGAAAGGTGTTCGCATTGACCGGAACTCAAACCTCCAGTGAGGACAGACTTATCCGAGGTACATGTTTCATAAATGGTACTCCTTTAATTACTATTATTGATACCGGTGCTACACACTGTTTTATTTCTGCTAACTGTGCTCGAAGACTGGGTTTAAAATTGTCCGCTTTGGATGGTGAATTGATTGTTGAGACCCCAGCTAAGGGATCAATAACTACTTCTTTGGTATGTTTAAAATGTCCTTTGTCGATCTTCGATAAAGATTTCTATGTTGATTTAGTATGTTTGCCGTTGGATGGGATGGATGTAATTCTTGGTATGAACTGGTTAGAGTATAATTATGTTCATATAAATTGTTATCATAAGTCGGTGAGGTTTTCCACTCCTGAAGAGGAAGGAGTTGACTTATTACCTTTCAGAGAATTGCGAAAATTGATGAAAGAGGAAGCTCAGATGTTTTCTTTGATGGCGACGTTGTCGGTTGAGAGTAAAGCTAAGATTGATGAACTGTTAGTGGTGAAAGAATTCCCTGAAGTTTTTCCTGATGAAATTCCTAGTGTGCCGCCAGAGAGGGAAGTTAAATTTACTATTGATCTGGTACCTGGTACTAGGCCTGTTTCGATGGCACCGTATAGAATGTCGGCATCTGAATTGTATGAATTAAAGAAGCAATTGGAAGACTTACTTGAGAAAAAGTTTATAAGACCAAGTGTGTCACCGTGGGGAGCTCCAGTGTTGCTAGTAAAGAAGAAAGATGGTAGTATGAGGCTTTGTATTGATTATAGACAATTGAATAAAGTAACGATCAAGAATAAGTATCCATTACCGAGAATAGATGATTTGATCGATCAATTAGTGGGTGCTTGTGTGTTCAGTAAAATTGATTTGAGATCAGGCTATCATCAGATCAAAGTGAAAGATGAAGACATCCAGAAGACAGCGTTCAGAACTCGGTATGGACATTATGAGTATTCTGTGATGCCTTTCGGTGTGACTAATGCGCCAGGAGTATTTATGGAATACATGAATCGTATTTTCCATACTTATCTGGACCATTTTGTGGTAGTATTTATTGATGATATTTTGATTTACTCTATGTCCGAAGAAGAGCACAAGGAACATTTGAGATTAGTGTTGGATGTTTTGAAAGATAAGAAATTGTATGCGAAGCTGTCCAAGTGTGAGTTTTGGTTAAGAGAAGTCAGTTTTCTCGGCCATGTAATTTCAGGAAAAGGTATTGCTGTAGATCCTTCCAAGGTAGAAGCTGTATTGCAATGGGAGACTCCTAAGTCGGCTACCGAGATTAGAAGCTTTTTGGGATTAGATGGATATTATAGAAGGTTTATTGAAGGATTTTCTAAGTTAGCATTTCCGTTAACTAAATTAACTTGTAAAGGTAAAGCTTTCGTGTGGGATGTTCAGTGCGAAGAGAGTTTTAATGAATTAAAAAGGAGATTGACGTCGGCGCCGGTTTTGACTTTGCCAAATCCGGAGGAACCGTTTGTAATTTACTGTGATGCTTCATTGATGGGTTTAGGAGGTGTGCTCATGCAAAATAATAAAGTAATTGCTTATGCGTCGCGACAGTTAAGAATTCATGAAAAGAACTATCCTACGCATGATCTTGAACTTGCTGCTGTGGTGTTTGTGCTAAAAATCTGGAGGCATTACCTTTATGGTTCCAGATTTGAAGTTTTCAGCGATCATAAAAGTTTAAAGTATCTATTTGATCAGAAAGAGCTGAACATGAGACAACGTAGGTGGTTAGAATTGCTTAAGGATTATGATTTCGGTTTGAATTATCATCCAGGAAAAGCAAATGTTGTGGCCGATGCTTTAAGTAGAAAGACCTTGCATGTGTCAGCAATGATGATTAAGGAGTTGGAATTAATTGAGCAATTTCGTGATATGAGTTTGGTTTGCGAAGTAACCCCGCAGAGTGTAATACTAGGAATGCTAAAGATTAATAATGATTTTATGGATAGTATCCGAGAGGCACAGAAATTGGATGTGAAATTAGTAGATATCCTTAATCGTTGTGGTCAATCAGAGAAGAGTGACTTTAAGATTGATGCGAGAGGTGTGTTGAAATTAGGGGAAAGAATTTGTATTCCTGATGACGCGATTTTGAAAAGAAGCATTCTAGAAGAGGGTCATAGAAGCAGTTTGAGTATTCATCCAGGAGCTACTAAAATGTATCAGGATTTAAGGAAAATATTTTGGTGGCCCGGAATGAAAGAAGATGTGGCTCGTTTTGTGTATGCGTGCTTAACTTGTCAGAAGTCGAAGATTGAGCATCAGAAGCCTGCTGGGTTGATGCAACCGTTGGAAGTTCCAGAATGGAAATGGGATAGCATTTCTATGGACTTTGTAACGGGGCTGCCTGCTACTTTAAGAGGGCATGATTCGATTTGGGTGATCGTTGATAGGCTCACGAAGTCCGCTCACTTCATACCTATTAACATCACTTACCCAATTGCGAAGTTGGCAGAGATTTACATCCGAGTAATTGTAAAGTTGCATGGTGTTCCTCTGTGTATTGTGTCGGACAGAGATCCGAGGTTTACATCGGAATTTTGGAAAAGTCTGCAAGATTCGTTGGGCTCTAAGTTGAGGTTGAGTTCGGCATATCATCCTCAAACTGATGGCCAAACTGAAAGAACTATTCAGTCATTGGAGGATTTACTGAGAGCTTGTGTTCTTGAACAAGGAGGTTCGTGGGACACTTATCTTCCATTGATCGAGTTCACATATAATAATAGTTACCATTCTAGTATCGGAATGGCGCCTTTTGAAGCATTGTATGGTCGTAGATGTAGAACTCCGCTGTGTTGGCACGAATCTGGTGAGGGTGTAGTACTTGGACCAGAGTTAGTTCGAGAAACTACCGAGAAAGTGAAGTTTATCCGAGAGAAGATGAAAGCTTCTCAGAGTAGGCAGAAGAGTTACCATGACAAGCGGAAGAAGGATTTAGAATTTCAAGCTGGTGACCATGTGTTTTTGAGAGTCACGCCTGTGACCGGTGTTGGGAGGGCTTTGAAGTCTAAAAAGCTCACTCCTCGCTTCATTGGTCCGTATCAAATCTTAGAACGAGTTGGAAAAGTTGCTTATCGGATGGCATTACCACCTAATCTTTCGAATTTGCATGATGTATTCCATGTGTCGCAGCTTCGGAAGTATGTCTCAGATCCGTCTCATGTGGTTAGTATGGATGATGTGCAAGTGCGGGATAATTTAACAATGGAGACAAAGCCTGTACGAGTTGAAGATCGTGAAACAAAGACTCTTCGAGGAAAAGAGATTGTGTTGGTTAAAGTCGTTTGGTTGGGAGCTGCGGGCGAAAGCATGACATGGGAATTGGAGAGCAAGATGCGAGACTCCTATCCTGAGCTGTTTGAAGCAGGTAAATTTTCGAGGACGAAAATATTCTAAGTGGGGGAGAGTTGTAACGCCCAAAAATAATTATTTGTTATTTTTAATATTTAAGTAATTATTGTGGTTAGTCGGAAATTAGTCGAAAGTCGTAGAAATTATTATAAGAAATAATAATATAATTGTGGTGTTATTTGAGTAAGTGGGCTTATCATTGTGTGCTAATTAGTAAAATGAGAGGTGTTATATTAGGCCCATTAGAAATTAGGATATTTAGTTAATTTAATAAAGAGAAAATAAAATAAGTGATAGAAACAAAAGAAAAGAAACAGTAGTGGAGAGAAGTTAGCAGAAGAGGAATTTGAGAACTGTTGTACGAACGAGAGGGAAGGAGAAGAAAATTTCCGGAATCCGATTCTTAGAGCAACCTTCGATCCAAAATAATAAGGTAAGGGTGGGTTCGATTATTATAACCGGGTTAGGATGAATAATATGAGGGTTGGGGATTATATGAATGTTTCCCATTGATTTATTTTCGATAAATAATTGATGTCAGTGTATAAATTGATAATAGTGTTGATGTTGATTTATTTGATCTTAATATTGTGTTTATGTCAAATTGTCGATTTTATGAAATTGTTGCTGGGTTGATTCTCTGTGAAATTTGATTTTCATATTGTTGTGTCGTTGCTGGGTGTTGTGTTGTTACCGGTGATTGGAAAAAAAAATGACAGGGTGGCGCCGACCACACATTAAGGGGTGGCGCAGTCCACCCACAGGAGGAAATTACTCATGGTGCAAGCCATGACACTTAAAGTGGCGAAAGCCACCTAAACCATATGTGGCGCCAGCCACTGAAATTAAGAGAATGGGAAATTGTTTTCCCTTAGTAAATGTTAAAAAGGATTATAATACTAGGTGTACGTTAAAAAGAGTTATACAATATTTAGTTATGTTATAAGGAATTATATAATACTTAGTTTATGTCAAAAAGAGATATATGATATATAGTATATTAATATATTAAGTGCAACATGAATGGAAATACAAGTAGCATAATAAATTAGGTAACAAGAATCTTATATATTCACTAATAGAAATGGATGAATTAGAATGAGTAGAAAAAAATAGCAGGGTTGTAGATTTGGAGAAATTGCTAGTAATTGAACCAAAAATTTTGACAGGAACTGAAATTAGTTTTTGACATCAAAATTTCTTTTGAGTGATGACAGAAAAAAAAAAGTTTCTTTATTTTTATGACAGAAACTTGAAAATTTATTTTATAGTAGTATTTAGCAGAAACAGAATTTTATAAGAAACTCGTGTTAATAGCAGAGTGTTAAAACATTACCGTTTTAGTCGGTTTAGCCGATTTAGGCGAAAAAAAATCGAATTGCTCAGAATTTAATGAAATTCGTCGGGGTGAGTCGGGTAATATTATAGTTAATTTTGATGAGTAATTTTGTTGGGTTTATGTTATGAAATGTCGATACAAGTATGACTGAGTTGTTAAGTTATTCCGTGTACGGAAAGTTGTTAAAGTTACTGAGTTGTAAGCTTGGTGAGCCAAAGTTGATTATAAGTTGATTATGTTGAAAACATTGTTGTGTTGCTATTATTATTATGTTGTCGGAATTTTAAAGTCGTGTATGTCATGTAAATTCATATGCATTAAGTCGGAGCTTTGCTCACACCACGTTGGCCTGGATTGGCAAAAGTTGAAAGTTGAAGGCTTAAGCCTTGATGCCTCGTTAAATCGGCAAATTTTAAGTTGGGAGTTTTACTCCGAATGGTACCACCTGCATGACGAGTCGAGTCTCATTAGAGTTGCATTTTTGTTGGTTTGTTGTATGGGTATTTAATTTAATTGAGAAGTGGTGTTTGTGTACGATTCTTAATTACTGTATTGTTTTTCATATACTGATTATAATTATTGTAACTCACCCCTTCTGTTGAATGTTGTCCTTATGTGACAACGTGCAGGTAATCCTGAGAAGTAGCCGGTTACCGTTGGTCGGGTCAGTGGTCAGTTGCTCTGATACGTAGCACTCGGGGGGATTGTCGCGTGTCTGCTTTGTGGATCTTTTAATTGTTACTAAAATTTAAATTGTTTGAAGGATTATAGTTGTTTACTCTTTAAGTTAAGTCGTATTTATGTTGCTTAAAGATGATAAGAATTTTTTTTTATGAATCCGCTGCGTAAGATTTTATGAAGTTGAATTATTGGAGTGAATGACATTATTTTGTCGAATCAAGAAAAGTGTTACATATTGTTATGATTCCTTAAAGTGGAAATTGTTTAAAGTTGAACATGTAATATTCCATTTATAGAAAATTTTACGACTCTGATTTTGTTGTTATAACTCGTGGGTAGAAAATGGGGTGTTACATGATGTACATCACCCCTGTGCCATTGGTTTCTCCTCTAGACTCTCATAGAAGGAGAGTTCTGAGAGAGAAAATTATGGTGTTCAATCTGAACTTGATGAATTCGTGAAATTAAATGAACCAATCAATTGCCTCTTATGAGAGGACTTTAGAGGAACCAGCAAACACAAGAAATGAGCAATATATTTGGAGTTTCGAATCAAAACAGTTTGAGGGAAAACCTTTGAAGAGCAGCTTTCAAACATTAGATCCACTCCAATTCTCGTGCAGCTTGTTCTTGAGATGGAAAGGAAGTGAGGCTTAGGAATTAGAGTTCAATAATCCACCAAGGAAGTTGAAAATTGAAACTGAAAAATTTAAGAGAAAATGCAAAATTCGTTTAGGTGAGGTATGGGGATTCAGTTCTGCAGCATGTAAGGCGCCTTAAGGTTGATCATGAATGAAGCTGAGCATCTCTATTTATAGCAAATGATGAGGCAAGCAATGCAAAGTTCATGTGCATGTGGAATGAGGGCCTCCATGCATGGGCCTGTACAGGCGCATGGGAGGCCCAAATGCAATTGGTTAAGCATGCTGAAGTCATATAATTCAGGTTTGGACGTGTACATTTGATGGAATTGGCTTATGCACAAAGTTCTCACATAGTTTCCATAAATGCACACAAACTTCCACCTCTTCGAAAATGCACTTTGAAAAAATGAAACATGGCCATATGGGTAATGGTTGGAAAGGTCTTGACATGAGGAACAATTGTTATGTTGAACAAAAATCCATTTGGTGTTGGTAATTTAATGAAAATAGGCCATAAAGTTCAAGGTGCAAAACATGTGTATGAGAATTTTGCCAAGATGGACCAACTTCAAGCCCTTCTTTTTAAATGATGTAAGCTACAAATGACAAAACCTTCAACATCAAAGTTGTATATATTTTTAACGCAATAAATTTGGACTCATATTTTGCATAATTTGGATTTTTTATGAGGAAGGTATGGGCATTTGAAGTTGGATTTTTTCAAGATTCAATGGCTTTGGTCCAAAGTGACCTATAATGTTTTGTATTATCACATGTGTTTCTTTTAGGATTATGAAAATTTGTTAAACATAACAAATGAATTAGACATCCTAAACTTTCCAATTAATTTGATCCCACCATCAAATCATAAAAAATGAGTGAGTTAGGTCCTTGGGAAGTTGACCTAAAATTAGGGTTTCAGTCAAAATGACCTATAATGTTTTGAAATGAATGATGACCTTAAAAGCTTCAAATAAATTTTTGATGAACATGAAAGTTATTCATATGGTTCTTAAAAACAGGTTTTCTCTTGGGGTCATCTTTATTTGACAAACACATCAAAAGTTAGGTCTCAGTGGATTTCAAAATAATCAGATGAATTGACTGATCAACTTCTCAAGTCCAAACTTCAAATATTTATGAATTGATGATTGAGGACACTCAAATAAGCTCAAATATGCATGAAATTATGAATGAAGTAACTTACCTTGATTGTATTTGATCATGGGTTGAGGTTGCTTCATGAGCAAGGCACAGTCAATGCATAGATGAATTGGGGTTTCCTTGGAAAACAAGCCTTAAGCCCTTTGGCTTATCTTGATCAAATTGACAAATTGAGATACTTGGGAGGCATATATGATGATTGAGAGATTTTTTAACCATTGTCATGCTTGCTTTCAAGTTCATCTGGTCACATCAATGAGCATAGGGGTCTCATAGGAGCCTTGGATCACATGATTGCTCAAGCTACAAAACAAACAAAGTTAGTGACATATTCTTTATGCTTTTGGTTAGTAAAAAAAGTAAGAAAAGAAATGATATACAATTCAAGCATGCTTGGTGGTCTCAAACCAACTCACACAAGTCCCCAATCTAGGGTTAAGGAGCCAAGATGCTATGATCCTTGAGGCAAATGCAAAGTGCAATGATATGATGCCAAGAGGGATCTTAGGGTCAAAATTAGGGTCTTACACATACCATTCTAATTGTTTATCTCAATGCCTTTTTCACTTTGTCCATTTGGACCATATTGTGTGATATATCTTGTTTGTGTATATTTTGTTTGTTTGTGTGGTCTTTGACCATTAATGTACATAATAACAACAAAAAACCCTAAAAAACTTTTGTGTGGACTGTTGACTTGATCTAGGACAATTGGACTTAGAATCTAGGAAACCTCCATATGCCAAAGGACTTGGCCAATGCCAACTTTTGTGTAACCAAGTGCTTGCAATTTGAAACTTCATCTGATACATCGTTGAATATCCCTTTGAGTTCATCTGAAACACATGGTCATTATGAAGTTGTTATTTTAAACTTGAGACTTGTGGAATTCATTTGCTACATGGGCTAATTTGGAGGAGTTCATGGAATGGCTAAGGCTTGGATGGGGATATCTTTATTTGATTCCTTTCTCTTCAAGATAATATTGTATGCATTTTTTATTGCTTGGTTCTAATATCCAAGGGAATTTGGGGTTTCTATAAGACACTCTTGTCTATTGGATTGCTACCCATTGGTCAGATCTTTTCAACTCTTACTTTTAATTTTATACATAGGATTAGTCTCTTCATCTCCTCCCCATTTCTTTCATTTCAAATCTCTCCCTCCATTTGAAAAAAAATCTTCTTAGTTTGAACTAGTTTTATTCTAAACTTTGACCACTTTGCAAACTAGAAACTTTGGCCTTATGCCATTGCTTTTTCAAACTTCTTTTCTTAATCAAACTTGTAAATAAACTTAATTATATTTGACCTAAACTTTAAAAAAGCCAAAAGAGAACTAACTCATTCAAACCATTTTTAGGCCTTTGTGCCTTTCAAACATAATTTTTGTTTAAAAAAATGCATCCACTTTGAAATTTGTATCACGAACTACGAGGTTTTGTATCCCTCATTTTTATGTTGGTACATAGGTAGAAGTCTGAAGGTCTTGTCAAACAAAAAAAATATAATTAATGAATTTTTTTCTCATCCCCCCATTCTATTTGTTTGTAAACATCACTTTTGTACAAAATACATATGCACACAAAAAAGGGCTCCCTAGGAGTACCTAAGACACTTTGGGTGTTAACACCTTCCCTCTGTGTAACCGACCCCCTTACCTGTGATCTCTGATTTTTATTAGTTTTTATTTGAAAACTTTTTACTTTTGGGTTTTGTTCGTACTTTTCCCTTTTCCCTTAGAAACAATAAAATTGTGGTGGCAACTCTTGTTATTTGATGTCTTGCTTATCCATAACTTGATGATCATAAATTTATCGCTACAGAAATTAAGTGGCGACTCTGCTGGGGAGTAGTCTCCAGTGGGTTTAGCCTACTTTTTTGTGTGTATATAATTGTATATATGTGATGTATGTATATTTGTTTGTATGATATAATTTGTTTGTTGTGCTTGGTGATCTCTGAGTGGTGAGATGAGTTCTAACCCGAACTCGAGTGCAATTAAGATATGAGGATGGTATAGTCATGTTCGACTTGTGTGGAGTAGTCCTTAACAAGTTGGCTTGAGATCCATTTGCTCAGTGGAGACTCTTTTGGATTTGGAAATGACAAAGAAGTACAGTTTTAGATGTCCCAACTTGAAAGAGTTAAGGAAGCTAGCATCTTTTGTATTAGATCCTTTGGACTTCAAACAACGTCATGGGAAGCTTTTGTCTATCTTGTTTACTGATGTGGTCGAAGGACTCTTGAGTGTGTTGGTCCAGTTATATGATCCTCTCTACCATTGCTTCACTTTCCCAGATTATCAGTTTGTGCCTACATTGGAGGAGTATGCCCATCAATTGGGGATACCTGTTTCTAGTAGGGTGTCTTTTAGTGGATTGGAGGAGATTCCCAGATCTCATCTTATTGCTGAAGCTCTTCACTTGAAGAAGTCTGAAATAAAGGCTCATTGGGTGAAGAAAGGAGGTTTATTTGGGTTGCCATCTGATTTTCTCATCAAGGAAGCTATTGCTTTTGCTCAAGCCGGTTGTGTTGACGCTTTTGAAGCTATCTTTGTGTTGCTCATTTAAGGATTAACTTTGTTCCCTAACATTGACGATTTTGTTGATGTTAACCCCATTAGACTTTTCTTGATTGGGAATCATGTGCCTCCTTTGTTGGGTGATATGTATTTCTCGTTGCATCTAAGGAATTCTAAGGGTGGTGGAACTATTGTCTGTTGCTTTCCTCTTCTGTACAAGTGGTTTATTTCGCACATGCCTCAGACACCTGCTTTTGTGGAGAACAAACAATGTCTACGGTGGTCTCAGATACTTATGTCTCTCACTAATGATGATATAGTTTGGTATGATCCTTCTTTGAGCAGTTTGGAGATTATTGATTGTTGTGGTGAATTCTCTAATGTGCCTCTCATTGGTACACAAGGAGGAATTAACTACAACCCTGCTTTGGCTCGTCGTCAACTTGGGTTCCCCTTGAGAGATAAACCTAATAACACTTTGTTTGAAGGTTTTTCTATCAAGAGGGTAAATATCCCCAACATTTGAAGCAGAAGATTGTGCATACTTGGCATAATGTTCATAGGAAAGGAAGATTCGAGCTTGGTTCGCGCAATTGTGTAGTTTTAGAAGCTTACACTCTTTGGGTGAAGAAGAGAGATTTGGAGTTGAAGATGCCTTATCCTTATGAGAGACGTATAACTATGGTTGTGGTTGAGCCATTAAATCTCCCTAACCAAGTTGTAGAGGAGATGGAAGACGCACTCGCCAAGATGAAGCAAGAGAAGGATATGTGTGAAGAGCATTTCCATGCTTTGAGCAAGAGGCATGAAGAGTTGCAGTTGGAGTCTAAGGACAAAGATGCACTTACTGAGCTACTTGAAGACCGAGTGACAAAGAGACAGATAGAGCCAAAGGTTTCATCTTCTAGCATGCCTCATCCTTCTGTTACTTGGAAGAAGATTGTTGACCAGCTTGTCCTCGAGAAGACTCAGATGAAGGCTTCTTTCGAGACCGAGATTCGACGCATTCGAAGGAAGTGCGTGCCTGTAGCCAGATCTTCTGACATTGTTAGGGATCCTTAGGATGACTAGTCTCCTTTTCTCTTGTATTTTTATTTTTTGGTTTCTGAAATTATACTCAGTGTAATCCTTCCAATTATATAAATGAGAAGAGATTTTTATGGTCATATCAAATTGTTGCAATTGTTGTTAAGTATATATTTGTAAATGATAGAGTAAGTTCCTTGAAAATAAAAATAAACAAACAAGCATTGCATTTCATGCATCGTTTGCATAAGCAGGTTTCTCTTTCGCCAGATGTCTCATTGGTGTTTCTTTTGTGCTTCAGCCAAGCTAACTCATCAGTACAACCCTCACGCTAATCATCTAGGAATCATGGAACATCTTGAGCAAGACAATAGAGAGCTAAAGGACGAGATCGCCCGCCTGACTGCCATGATGGAGTCAGTTCTAGCCGCACAAAGCCAGTCTTTTCCAACGCCCGCAACTCCTCCTCCTCAGAGGATTGTTATTTCAGAGGTGGCTACCTCTACCATGCCTCCTGCTACGCTCATTTCGCACCTTTTATGCCTGTAGGATTCCCGTGGGAAATTCTGTCTAACTTCATGCCTGAAGGATTTGCGCCTACTTTTGCTTCCATGTCGGCATCTAGCCCGGTCATGTCTGTGCCACCTCTCGTTGTGCACACCTTACCTCGTGTAGAGGATACCATTTATCATTCCGAGCCATCTGAGGGTCCGGATGTTTACGAAAAAATGGATAAAATTGAAGGATCAATTTCTTGAGCTGCGCAAGGAATTGAAGACGTTGAGAGGGAAGGATTTGTTTGGGTAGATTGCTGCTGAGTTATGTCTGGTGTCTAATGTGGATATTCCGGTGAAATTCAACGTGTCTGACTTTTAAAAGTACAGAGGGAACACATGTCCGCTCAGTCATATAGTGATGTATGCCCGCAAGATGTCTACCCAAACTAACAATGATCAACTGTTGATTCACTATTTCCAAGACAGTTTGACCGGTGTTGCACTCTATTGGTATATGGGGTTGGACAGTGCAAGCATTCACACTTTCAACGACTTGGGAGAGGATTTCGTCAAACAGTATAAGTACAACATGGATATGGCGCCTGATAGATACCAACTGAGGTCTATGTCTCAGAAGGATAAAGAGACACTTAAAGAGTACGCGCAAAGGTGGGGAGAATTGGCTGCTCAGATCACTACTCCTCTAGAGGAGAAAGAGATGACAAAGATCTTTTTCAAGACCCTTAGTTCATTTTATTATGAACATATGATTGCTAGTGCCCCTAGTGACTTTACCGAAATGGTAAACATAGGGATGAGGCTTGAGGAAGGTGTCCGAGAAGGATGTTTGTCAAAAGAGGAAGCATCATCAAGTAAGAGATATGGCAGCAGTTTTGGGAAGAAGAAAGATAGCGAAGCTAATGCAATAACCAGTGGGAGGCAGAGGAGGCCTCAGATCAGAAGGAGTTAACCACCCCGTCAACATCATCATCAAGTATATTCAATCATTCCAGTATTTTCTAATAATCAATCAGTTCTAATTCAACAGCAACAACAGCAACAACGAAAGAATACCTATAACAACAACAATAGCAACAATCACCATCAACAGAACTTTGAGAAGAAGAAGGTCTCTTTTGACCCGATTCTTATGACGTACGCTGAACCATACCCATCTTTGGTTCTCAAGAACCTACTCCAATCGAGAAACCCGCCGCAAATTCCAGAACCACTTCCATGGTGGTATAAGCCTGAACTCCGATGTGCGTTTCATCAAGGAGCACCCGGACATGATATTGAAAATTGCTATCCGCTCAAGTATGAGGTTCAGAAGCTGATAAAGAGTAGAATGGTGTCCTTTGAGGATCGTGCGCTGAATGTGAAAGCAAATCCACTACCCGCTCATGGGAATTCTTCTGTTAATATGGTGGATGGTTGTCCTGGAGAGTTTAAAGTGTTTGATGTTCGTTTCATCTAGAGGTCCTTGGTGACGATGCACAAGGATATTTGTATGGTGAGTGATTGTGAACACTGAAGGAGAATTGCGACCCAAAGCGCAGCGGAAATTAAAAAATTTCTCCTTTAGAGATCCTTACGAATGGTCATGATCAGTGATAGAATATTTACCTCTTGTGACGACTGAAACCTTTGGTGTAGATCTCTTGTGACGATCAAAACCTTTGATGCAGATCCATGAAGCGATCACGAACGTTGAACGATGACAACGTCTCTACTCAGTCCACACGAACGGGTTCCTTCAATCTCAGTGCTAGCTGGTACGAATGAAGGCTTTGAGTGAGAGAGAGAGAGAGTGATAGAAAACGAAAATAATGCAACCGCCAACCTTTTGCTTCTGCACAAGGGTTCTATTTATAGAACCACTTGTGTGGGATTCAAGCTAAAAAGCCCACTTAAGTGTATTTTGGCCCATATCTTATAATATGCCCAAAATCACTTAAGCCCATGGTACCTTACCATATTTCGTATTCTACTCAAGTACACCGTACCTTACGATGTTCTATAATTCACTTAAGGGTACCGTACCTTACGATATTCCTTAGTTACTCTATCTCTCATCAATCCGTCCTTTGTGTGTGACCCTGTAGGTTTTCGCGGCGTTGGCAATTATATTAAATCATGTATTTAACATAATAAACAGTGAGCGGTATCTAGCAACACATCACTGCTACCCAAGACACGAAAATGTCATGTGATCTGACAAAACCATCTGTGATAATAATTATGTGTATAATTACCCTTTTGCCCTTATGTCTATATTGAACACAAGGCATAGACCGTGTCATCCTTGTCCAGTTCAATATTGGGCCCATAGACATTTATCCTGTTATGCAGGATGGGCAAATTCCATCTAGGTCACTCATGTCCCTCAGCATGCTTCGTGGAGTACCCATCAACTGTCTTTATGGTTATCCAGTTACGGACAACGTTGGATCAGCAATAAAGCACTCGACTCTACATCTAGGATCCATAGTGGTTTCAGGTCGAAGAGTGGAATACACTATTATCACCATGAGAATAACTTATGACACCTTGCATAACTTTCTATATAGTATTCTCATAGCGGGTCAATCCGGTATAAATATTACTCCTAATATTCATACCTATGTTTAAGACTTGATAACTCTTTATCCATGATCCATGAGATGTGATCATCAGTCTACAAACATAATAGTCTTAATGCTTTAATGTTATCCCACTTCACACTAAAGCTCGACTACGGATACTTTAGGAATAGTGTCCTTATGTTTAATGTGTTCTCATGATTAAGTCACACTTAATACATTAAACGGACTATCTATTCCAGGGACTTTATTAATCAACCATAATAAAGAGAATGCCTTTTATTATTCGATACAAGTACCAAAATGTATTGGCCTCTAGGGCTTACACCAACAATCTCCCACTAGCACTAGAGCCAATCAGGCATACCCCGTATGCCCATTGATCTAGTATGGCCATCATGCTTCTGCTGCGCAAGAGGCTTTGTCAGTGGGTCAACTATATTGTCAAGTGTAGGTACTTTACATATTTTCACATCTCCTCTATCTATTATCTCTCGAATGAGCTGATAACGCCTAAGTATGTGTTTGGATCGTTGGTGAGATCTAGGCTCCTTGGCTTGTGCGATAGCACCATTGTTATCATAATAGAGACCAATGGAATCCACAATGCTAGGGACTATGCCAAGTTCACTAATGAACTTTTTGATCCAAACAACTCCCTTTTCTGCATTTGAGGCAGCAATATACTCGGCCTCGGTTGTAGAATCAGCAACTGTATCTTGCTTTGAACTTTTCAAGCTCACAGCGCCACCATTTCAGCAAAACACATAACCATTGGAATCATTCATATTAAAGCGTCTCAGCACCTTGTCTATGTACTCTGACTTAGGCCAAGCATTTTATGATCTATCTCTATAGATTCTGATTCCTAATATATAGGCTGCTTCACCTAGGTCCTTCATAGAAAAACATTTCCCCAACCAAGACTTTACTTGTTGCAGGGTAGGGATATCGATTCCAATGAGTAATATGTCATCTACATATAATACCAGGAATACGATCATGCTCCCACTAACCTTCTTTAGACACAAGGCTCATCTTCGTTCTTGATGAATCCATACAGTTTTACTGTTTCATCAAGGCGAAGATTCCATGAGTAGGTCATAGGCTCATCTTGATCCATGAGTAATACATCACCTTGATCAGATATCCATATATCTCAGGTAGGTGACGTATCCTGCCTGACCTACGCTGGTCTTGTTCTACTTGAGCAGGTTGCTCTTACACAACCACTTGTGTTTCCTGCTCTAATTCCTCCATAGGTGTATCGATAATTTGTGATTCTTGAATTTCTTCAAGTTCTACTTTCCTCCCACTGATTCCTTTGGAAATAAAATCCCTCTCTAGGAAAACTCAGGTTCGAGCGACAAACATTTTGCCCTCAGAAGGATTGTAGAAATAATATCCTCTTGTTTCTTTAGGATACCCCACAAATAAGCATTTGTCAGATTTGGGCTCAAGCTTAGTTGAAACTTGTCATTTCACATAAACCTCGCAACCCCAAATCATTATGTAAGACATATGTGGTTTCTTACCACTCCATATCTCATATGGTGTCTTCTCAACCTTTTTGGATGGAACACGGTTAAGTGTGTAAGCTGCTGTCAATAGTGCATGTCCCCAAATGGAGTTTGGAAGATCGGCGTGACTCATCATGGATCGGACCATGTCTAACAGGGTTCGATTCCTTCTCTCAGACACACCATTCCATTGGGGTGTTCCAGGAGGAGTGAGTTGGGATAGGATCCCACACTCTTTCAGATGGTCATCAAACTCTAGGCTTAAATATTCACCACCTCGATCTGATTGAAGTGTTTTAATATTCTTACCTAGTTGGTTTTGTACTTCATTCTTGAATTCCTTGAACTTTTCAAAGGACTCTGATTTGTGTTTCATTAAATACACATAACCATATCTACTGAAATCATCAGTAAATGTGATGAAGTACTGAAAACCTCCTCTGGCTGGAATGTTTAGTGGTCCACATACATCAGTATGTATGAGGGCCAAAAGATCATTAGCTCTTTCACCTTTTCCTGTGAATGGAGATTTTGTCATCTTCCAAGTACTTTGGGCAGTTTCTCTTCCAGTGTCCGGTCTTACCGCAATGGAAGCAGGTGCCTGCCTTTGTTATGCCTCCACTAGGCCTCAAAACAGTAACAGTGGGTCTGGGTTTGGCAACTTCCTTGCCCTTCCCTTTATCACCCTGCTTGGTGGGCCTTTTGTTCTGTCTCTTTCCATTTCCGATCATCAGAATGGACTTCCCTTTTGACTTCATATTCTGCTCGGCAGTTCTTAACATGGCGAGCAGCTCAGGAAGAGATTTGTCCATATCAATCATATTGAAATTTAGGACAAATTGACTGAAACTATCTGGCAACGATTGCAAGATCAAATCAGTCGCAAGTTCCTTTTCGAGGGGAAAACTCAACCTTTCAAGCTTTTCCATATACCCAATCATCTTGAGCACATGGGGACTTATAGGGGCTCCCTCAGCTAACTTGCCTTAAAAAAAGGGTTTTTGAAACTTCAAACCTCTCATGCCTTGCTTGCTCTTGATAGAGCATCTTCATGTGTTCGATCATATCGAACGCTGTCATGTTCTCATGTTGCTTTTGCAAATCTGAGTTCATGACATCCAGCATGAGACAAGCAGTTTCATTGGCATCATCGACATGCTTCTTATCTCTTTCTGCCTTAGATGCAGAACTAGGAGGTTCCTCTTCAGGAACAGGTGTCTCCAAGACATACAACTTTCTATTATGTTTGAGGACAATCCTCAGGTTTCGGTGTCAATCCAGAAAATTTGTCCCAGACAATTTTTCCTTATCAAGGATTGATCGTAAAATATTGTTTAGAGGTGTTTGCTGTCATGGTAGTCTACATAAGGATTAATGAAAATATAAGTATCATTGACATATTTAATTAGGCCTTTAATTAAATATGCTCCCACTATTTTACTCAAAACAAATAACCCTCATCATTTGATTCGGAAAATCCCGTTGGAAGATTTTCTAGTGGGTCGAGATCCATATTTCACATCGTTCTAAGTCCGCGTAGGCGGATTACACAAAACTAGGTTATTTAGGTAGGAACTCCTTCCAATTGTATCTCATACAACTCTCGAATATTTCAGTTGGGTGAATAACTCCTTATTCCAATCCATCATATGGATTATTCCCAACTCTTGCTTCTAAACATATATATAATCTTATTATAATTTGTTTAGTTAAGTTTGACCCATTGTTTTAACAGTTGGATATTACAATTATCCCATCGCACCTTACTAATATATAGATCATGCACCTCGCGTAGGCGAAACCTACATTATCCATTACTAGTCTTGATGAGTGTTAAAACTTGGAAAGCATAAACTTAATATTTTAGTTTGAGGGAATTGCAATTGTTATGATCTCACCGGCTTGTTTATCATATAAATCGTCTCTCACATGCATCAACATACATTCACATGCATCAACATACATACAAACAAAATGAAACAGTTATGGCCCCTAGCGCAATTGTTCTCCCAAGCCAATGAGAGAACCTAAGCTAACCTACAACGATCTAAGCTTCTCCAAGCAAGATCTTCAAGGTTGTCCTCCTTTAATATTGAATTCTTCTCTAAGCTTCTCCAAGCAAGATCTTCAAGATTGTCCTCTTTTGATATTGAAATCTTCTCTTTCTTCATAACATTGTCTTCTTCTCTTTATTCATAACATTACATTCCAGAAGAAACTCGTTTTACATACGAGGGTTTGAGATGAGAAAAGAAGTTACATTAAGAGATCAAAAGGAGAGGCACGACACGCAGGTCGTATTTAAAAACCCAAAACAAAATAAAGGACAACTAAGGCCATAACTGATCACCATAAGGCAATAATAATAAACACATTGTTATTATTAAATTTTAATTCCTTTAATTAATTAAAACCAAATTAAATTTCGACGACCGTCACAGGACACGTTACGACCGTCACAGGTCAAAAACAAAAACGCCTAGAATTCTGTGAGTGTGACGACCGTCACAAGGCATGTGACGACCGTCACGTCCTTGTTACGACCGTCATGGGCGTCTTACGACCGTCACACATCCAGTTTGTTACGCTTGTTACGCTCGTCACACGAGCTTCACGCGGCCAAAATAACAGACTTTGAAACAGTCAACACGCTCGTCACACGAGCTTCACGCAACCAAAATAACAAACTTTGAAACAGTCAACAGACGTGTTCCAAAAGCCCTAAATTCACAACTCTTTGACGGCACAACCCTTGCGCCGTCACCAACCCTAATGCGCCAATTTCAGACCGTCAAACACACTTCGATTGTTGATTCAGTATGATTGATCAACAGGTCATTGCTTCACCATACTAATGTCGGATTCCGAAGCAAATGACCATTGATCGCTCAAAAGAAAACAATCATTTAGTGTTCGAATGAATGAAACAGAAACAATATATCACATATACCGTACTTTGCATTAGGATTACTTATATCATATATAAGTTGATCGGTCTCAATTGCGTAACCTATGGACGATCGATGTATCGCTGCTTCACCATACTAATGTCGGATTCCGAAGCATAGTCAACATCAATCATCCAACTTATACACTCATGATGCCAAATTTAATTGCCCGTTTAATTAATTGACTCATTCTGTCTTTTAATCATATTAATACAGAAATTAAACACCTATCCGAGTCATGGTTTCGTAAGTGGCTCTGATACCACTGAAGGAGAATTGCGACCCAAAGCGCAGCGGAAATTAAAAAATTTCTCCTTTAGAGATCCTTACGAATGGTCATGATCAGTGATAGAATATTTACCTCTTGTGACGACTGAAACCTTTGGTGTAGATCTCTTGTGACGATCAAAACTTTTGATGCAGATCCACGAAGCGATCACGAACGTTGAACGATGACAACGTCTCTACTCAGTCCACACGAACGGGTTCCTTCAATCTCAGTGCTAGCTGGTACGAATGAAGGCTTTGAGTGAGAGAGAGAGAGAGTGATAGAAAACGAAAATAATGCAACCGCCAACCTTTTGCTTCTGCACAAGGGTTCTATTTATAGAACCACTTGTGTGGGCTTCAAGCTAAAAAGCCCACTTAAGTGTATTTTGGCCCATATCTTATAATATGCCCAAAATCACTTAAGCCCATGGTACCTTACCATATTTCGTATTCTACTCAAGTACACCGTACCTTACGATGTTCTATAATTCACTTAAGGGTACCGTACCTTACGATATTCCTTAGTTACTCTATCTCTCATCAATCCGTCCTTTGTGTGTGACCCTGTAGGTTTTCGCGGCGTTGGCAATTATATTAAATCATGTATTTAACATAATAAACAGTGAGCGGTATCTAGCAACACATCACTGCTACCCAAGACACGAAAATGTCATGTGATCTGACAAAACCATCTGTGATAATAATTATGTGTATAATTACCCTTTTGCCCTTATGTCTATATTGAACACAAGGCATAGACCGTGTCATCCTTGTCCAGTTCAATATTGGGCCCATAGACATTTATCCTGTTATGCAGGATGGGCAAATTCCATCTAGGTCACTCATGTCCCTCAGCATGCTTCGTGGAGTACCCATCAACTGTCTTTATGGTTATCCAGTTACGGACAACGTTGGATCAACAATAAAGCACTCGACTCTACATCTAGGATCCATAGTGGTTTCAGGTCGAAGAGTGGAATACACTATTATCACCATGAGAATAACTTATGACACCTTGCATAACTTTCTATATAGTATTCTCATAGCGGGTCAATCCGGTATAAATATTACTCCTAATATTCATACCTATGTTTAAGACTTGATAACTCTTTATCCATGATCCATGAGATGTGATCATCAGTCTACAAACATAATAGTCTTAATGCTTTAATGTTATCCCACTTCACACTAAAGCTCGACTACGGATACTTTAGGAATAGTGTCCTTATGTTTAATGTGTTCTCATGATTAAGTCACACTTAATACATTAAACGGACTATCTATTCCAGGGACTTTATTAATCAACCATAATAAAGAGAATGCCTTTTATTATTCGATACAAGTACCAAAATGTATTGGCCTCTAGGGCTTACACCAACAAACACGACCATGGTGGTTGTGTTATCTGTAGTGTCAACCCAAGAGGTTGTGAGGTTGTGGAAAGGGACATCCAGTGGCTGATGGATGAAGGCATGATCCAAATCGTTCAATCCCGTCATGTAGATGACGATGTGAATGTCATAGTGCCCATTTTTAAGCAACCAAAGAGATTGGTGATTCAATGAACAACAGTAACAGTAACAACGTTAGCAACAGATCAGTATTGCTGTTGGTTATACGGTTAGCGGGTTCGATCCCATATTCATCTGATAAAGCTGTTCCATATCAGTACGATGCAACAATGATGAAGGATGGTCAAGAGGTCCCATTTCCTACGACCAACTCTGTAGTAAGCATTGCAGATGTTATCAAGGTGACCCACAGTGGTCGTGTGTTTGGGCCAGTGTTCCCAAAAGATGTAGACAATTCAACAGTTGGTAAGAAGGTGGAAATGCCTACTGTAGATTCGGCTAGTGCTTCAAAGGGTAAGTCTGGTGAATCCAGCGATTTGAAGACTAACGATGATGATAAGGTACTTCGATTAATAAAGAAAAGTGAGTTTAATGTGGTGGAGCAATTGCTCTAAACCCCCTCAAAGATTTCAGTACTGTCTCTACTTATGAACTCAGAAACACACAGAGAAGCACTGCAGAAAGTTCTTGAGAAAACATTTGTGGAACATGATGTTACGGTGGATCAATTTGATCATATAGTAGCTAACATCACTTCCTGCAACAATCTCAGCTTCTGTGATGAAGAACTCCTTGAGGAGGGTAGGAATCATAATTTGGATTTGCATATTTCTATAAATTTCAAAGATGATGCTTTGTCAAATGTGCTTGTTGACACTGGGTCATCACTGAATTTGCTGCCGAAGTCAACTCTGTCAAAGCTATCACATCAAGGAGCACCCATGAGGTATAGCGGTGTAATCGTCAAAGCTTTCGACGGTTCATGCAATATAGTTATTGGTGAAGTGGACCTTCCAGTGAAGATAGGTCCGAGTGATTTTCAAATTACTTTTCAAGTAATGGATATCCATGCGGCCTACAGTTATTTATTGGGAAGGCCATGGATCCATGAGGCGGGAGCTGTTATCTCCACTTTGTATCAGAAGCTCAAATTTGTCAAGAATGGCAAGCTTATCATTGTTGGTGGGAAGAAGGCACTGTTGGTTAGCCACTTGTCATCTTTCTCTTATGTTGAAGCCGAGGATGAGGTTGGAACTCCGTTCCAAACCTTATTTATTTCTGTTGAAAAGAGAGTTGGGGCACCTATGTCCTCATTGAAAGATGCAAAGAAGATTGTTAAAGAAGGCAATGTTGATCAGTGGGGGCGCATGGTAGAGGTCTCCGACAACAAAGGAAGAACCGGTCTGGGTTTTCAGCGAGGTTCATCAGCTGCAAGGTTTGAAGATATGCAACTTAGCTTCCGTAGCGGAGGGTTCACTCATGGCAATGAACAACACTTAGATGATGTGCTAGAGGATGACGAAGAGGAAAACTGCACCAATTTTGTGATGCATGGAAAGGCTTGCAATAATTGGACTGCTATTGATGTTCTTGTTATTTTGCATCGATCTAAGTAATTGCTTTTATATGTTTTCAAAATCCTTCTCCTATGCCTAAGGGAGAAGTGAACATTGTTGGGCATTTTCAAATTGATCATTAATAAAATTAATTCTATTCATCCACATCTATGATGTTTTGTTTTTACTTTTTGCTTTATTCTGAAAATGGTAATCACAAAAAACATAAATAAACAATATAATTGTCCATCTGCAAAATATTTGGTCACAAATTCACTTCTCTAAAATCAAAATATCAAAACATCATGCAGGTTGGTTTCTAACCCCATTGAATACAATGATTCTACTCCTTCTCCAAATTTTGAATTCCCTGTGTTTGAGGCCGAGGAGGAAAGTGATGAAGAAGTGAGTCATAAACTATCTCGTCTTCTTGAGCATGATGAAAAGACCATTCATCCATTCGAAGAGCATATTGAGCTAGTCAACTTGGGTTCCGGGGATGATGTGAAGGAAGTCAAGATTGGGTCTCAACTATGTCCAGATGTCAAGAAGGGGTTGATTGATCTTCTTCGAGAGTATTCAGATGTATTTGCTTGGTGCTATCAAGACATGCCTAGTTTGGATTCTGAGATTGTGGAGCATAGATTACCGTTAAAGCAAGAATGCCCGCCAGTCAAGCAGAAATTGAGAAGAATGCATTCTGATATGGTTGTGAAGATTAAAGAGGAAGTGCAGAAGCAGATTGATGCCGGTTTCCTTGTGACCGCTGAGTATCCGCAATGGGTGGCCAATATTGTGCCTGTGCCAAAGA
Source organism: Lathyrus oleraceus (assembly GCF_024323335.1). NCBI lineage: Eukaryota > Viridiplantae > Streptophyta > Magnoliopsida > Fabales > Fabaceae > Lathyrus > Lathyrus oleraceus. Next base: position 204,002,473 of record NC_066584.1, read on the forward strand.
AAGATGGAAAAGTCCGCATGTGTGTTGACTATAGAGATTTGAATAAAGTCGGTCCGAAAGATGATTTCCCTCTGCCACACATTGATATGTTGGTAGACAATACTGCTGGATTCAAAGTCTTTTCGTTTATGGATGGATTTTCTGGATATAACTAGATCAAGAAGGCACCCAAAGATATGGAGAAGATCACATTCATTACACCTTGGGGAACATTATGCTATAGAGTGATGCCTTTCGGTTTAAAGAATGTTGGTGCAACTTACCAAAGAGCAATGACTACTCTTTTTCATGATATGATGCATAAAGAGATTGAAGTTTATGTCGATGACATGATTGCTAAATCGATTGATGAAGAGGGACATGTTGAGCATTTGTTGAAGCTATTCCAGCGTTTGAGGAAGTATAAACTCCGCTTGAATCCCAATAAGTGTACTTTTGGTGTTCGTTCTGGTAAATTGTTGGTCTTTATTGTCAGCGAGAGGGGTATTGAAGTTGATCCTACCAAGGTCAAAGCAATACAAGAGATGCCTGCGCCCAAAACTGAGAAGCAAGTCAGAGGTTTTCTTGGACGCTTGAATTATATCTCAAGATTCATTTCACACATGACTGCCACATGTGCGCCTATATTCAAGCTTCTTCGGAAAGATCAGTCTTGTGATTGGACTGAAGATTGCCAGAAAGCTTTTGATAGTATCAAAGAGTATATGCTTGAGCCTCCGATTTTGTCTCCGCCTGTTGAAGGAAGACTGTTGATCATGTATTTGACTGTGCTTGAAGATAGTATGGGTTGTGTTCTTGGCCAACAAGATGAGACTGCAAAGAAAGAATTTGCAATTTACTACCTCAGTAAGAAGTTCACCGACTGTAAGACTCGGTATTCTATGCTTGAGAAAACTTGTTACGCATTGGCTTGGGCTGCTAAGCGTCTGCATCAGTATATGTTGAATCATACCACTTGGTTAATATCTAAAATGGATCCAATCAAGTATATATTTGAGAAGCCTGCTTTAAATGGGAGAATTGCCCATTGGCAGATGTTGTTATCAGAGTATGATATCAAATACCGGTCTCAGAAAGCAATCAAAGGTAGTATCTTGGCTGACCACTTGGATCACCAACCAATTGAAGATTACCAGTCAGTGCAGTATGATTTTCCTGATGAAGAGATATTATACTTGAAAATGAAAGATTGTGATAAACCATTGTTTGAAGAAGGGCCAGAACTTGGTTCCCGTTGGGGCATGGTATTTGATGAAGCTGTTGATCAATATGGAAATGGCATTGGGGCAGTGATTATTACTCCTTAAGGCATGTACTTTCCATTTACAGCAAGATTGACTTTCAAGTGTACAAAGAATATGACAGAATATGAAGCCTGCATTATGGGGGTCGAAGAGGCCATTGATCTTAGAATCAAGCATTTAGATATCTTTGGAGATTCAGCTTTGGTTATGAATCAGATCAAAGGTGAATGAGAGACGAATCAACCTAGTTTAATACCATATAGAGATTATGCGAGGAGGATTTCAACTTTCTTTACAAAGGTTGAGTTTCATCATATCCCTCGAGATGAAAACTGGATGGCAAATGCTCTTGCAACTTTGGCATCAATGATCGTAGTGAAGTATTGGAATGAGGTTCCCAATTTGACTATGATGCGTCTTGATAGGCCAGCTCATGTGTATGCTGTTGAAGAGGTCAAAGATGAGAAGCTGCGGTATTACGACATCAAGTGTTTCCTTCAAAGTCAGATTTACCCGCCTGGGGAATCTTTGAAAGATAAGAAGACTTTGAGAAGGTTAGCCGACAACTTCTACCTGAATGGTGATGTACTGTACAAGAGAAACTTCGACATGGTTCTGCTCAGATGCGTGGATTGACACGAGGCAGAGTTGTTGATGACTGAAGTGCATGAAGGTTCCTTTGGTACTCATTGTAATGGACATGCAATGGAGAAGAAGATGTTGCGAGCAGGTTACTATTGGCTGATAATGGAATCTGATTGTCGCAAGTTTGTGAAGAAATGCCACAAGTGTCAAATATATGCAGATAAGATACATGTTCCTCTGACACTGTTGAATGTTATTTCTTCCCCATGGCCCTTATCCATGTGGGGAATCGATACAATTGGGATGATTGAGTCCAAAGCTTTGAATGGACATCGTTTCATTTTAGTGGCAATTGACTACTTCAAAAAATGGGTTGAAGCGGCATCATATGCAAGTGTAACCAAGCAAGTTGTTGTGAGGTTTATCAAGAATCAGATCATATGCCGTTATGGTGTGCTAAGTAAGATCATTACTGATAATGGATCGAACTTGAACAATAAAATGATGGAAGCTCTTTGTAAAGACTTCAAGATCGCACATCATAATTCTTCTCCCTACAGACCCAAGATGAATGAAGATGTTGAAGCTGCAAATAAGAACATCAAGAAGATCATTCAGAAAATGGTCGTGACATATAAAGATTGGCATGAAATGCTCCCATTTGCTTTACACGGGTATCGTACATCCATTCGCACTTCAATAGGGGCAACCCCTTTCTCTCTTGTTTATGGTATGGAAGCAGTGCTCCCCGTAGAGGTTGAGATTCCTTCGTTGCGTGTGCTCATGGAAGCCAAGTTGACTAAGGCTGAATGGTGTCAGACCAGGTTTGATCAGTTGAATTTGATAGAAGAGAAGAGATTAACTGCCATGTGTCATGGTCAGTTATATTAGTAGAGGATGAAGAAAGCTTTTGATAAGAAGGTTAGACCTCGTGTATTCAAAGAAGGTGACCTTGTGCTCAAGAAGATTCTATCTTTTAAACCAGATTCTAGGGGAAAATGGACTCCTAATTATGAAGGCCCATATGTTGTTAAGAGAGCCTTTTTAGGCGATGCTTTGATTCTTACAACTATGGATGGTGAAGAGTTCACTCGTCTTGTCAACGCAGATGCAGTCAAGAAATACTTCGCCTAAAAAAGAAAAGAACAACTCGTTAAGTTGAAAACCCAAAAGGGCGGCTTAGGCAAAAAAGGAGCGTCTCGGTGGATTGAAAACCCGAAAGGGCGATCTAGGCAAAATTTAGAGACATAAAACATACAGAATTTACCGATAAGTTTAGTACCCCATCTTGGGGCAACTTATGCAAAAATTAGGGATTATGGCAAGTAACTACACTCCACCGACTTTCCAGTGTTGGAAAGATTTTGTTGAGCACAAGGGTTGACGTCATTTCGTCATCCCCGGTAACGGTCAAAAGCACAACGGATATCAAGAGTTGGTGGAAGGATTAGTGGTCATTTGTATTCAATGTAACCCTTTTCTATGAAAATTACCATTTTCAACTTTGAAAAGATCTATGAAGTCTTGTCATTTACAGACTACCATTCTATTAAATAAAGTTGAGTTTTTATCCAATTATGTCCATTCTTATTTACTTCATCCAATAGTTATAAATTTTACTATGATCATTTTTGAAATTAAAATTTTAATCAAAATCATTTTTCTTAAACATATAAAAGCAAGAATTTTTTTCAAAGCAATTAAAAAGAAACATCAACAACATTCCGAAGAACAACAAATCTTAAGTGTGGAGCATCATAGGTTCCTAGCTAAGTTGGTTGATTCGGTGCCCTGCGGAGTTCGTATCCCCGACAGAGTTTCTGCAATCCCCAACGAAATTTTTGTGTATTCCTCGCAGGGTTGATCTTCAACAGAGTAAGTTGATTTCCCTAGTGGATCACATTGGTTTCTACACCAGTCGCCATCCGACTCTCTCCCAGTCAGAGTTTCCTCCTGGATTTTGAGCAACTATTTGTTTTTATCCTCTGTATGGTTGTATCCCATTTGATATGGTGTCGATCTAAAATTCCTTGCAGATTCGATAATGTTTCCTTCCCTTAGCAGATCTCCTCCTTCCTTAGCTAATTTTGAGCCTTTGGGATGTTGATCTCTCTCCGTTCTCCGACAGTTGTCTCCCTCTTTTGGTGGATTGACCGAGGATTGTACCGGTGATTCAAATTTTGCGACACCTTTGTATCCTTTATGGTCGTTTTGTCAGCATAATCATCATATATACATATACATATACATATCATGTGATTTCATAATTGCATATTTGCATCATCATATTTGCTGAATCATTGTCTGAGATTCTTATTCTCTGTTATGGTGGTACTTTATCCCCATACAAATTTGGTGTCTATCCTCCCTCAATTTGGAGAGTGTCGGCCCCTTAAGCAGAAAGACTTTAACCTTTCTCCTTTCCACACTGAGTCCTTTCCTCGTGGATGATCATTGTTTCAGTTTCCTCCCTAGTTGATTATCTGGATAGAACCATTCCCCTTGAGATATATCCTAATTGGGTTGAGTCTTGATTGACCGTTTATTTCTAGCTCTTGCCTAGATAGATGCTTTGAGTCTCCTAAGAGTTTATTACCCAGTAACTGGTAATATTCTTCTTAGTTTGCAGTTTGTTACTTCTTGCCCAATACCCGACAAGAGTATCCCTGTTTTTCTCCTCAGTAGAGTCCCTAGTGGATTCATTTTCCCATAAATATATCCTTGATATGTTCATCCTAACCGGTGACAGCTATCTTTCTCTCCCCTGTCTGAGTCTATCCTTGATATGTTCATCCTAATCGATGACGGATGTTCTCATCCTTGGTATTCAACCCAGTAAAAAGGTAGTTGTAATCTCCATTTTGTTCTCCAGAGAGTTAATCCTTGATATGTTCAGCCTAACCGATGACGGGTTTCCTTCTCTTTGAGGTCTTTTACCCAGTAGCTGGTAGTTGTAAATCCTTCTTCTTTCCCTCTTTTGCAGAGTTGATCCTTGATATGTTTTCTTTAACCAGTGACGGATACTCTCTCTTGGTATTCTATCCAGTAACCGATAAATGTAATTCCAATTTTCTCTCCTCACAGAGTCTATCCTTGCTATGTTCATCATAACTGGTGACAAATTTTCTCTTTGATGGTCTTCTATCTAGTATTCGATAGATGTAATTGCTACTTTTTGCTCAGTTGTTTTATCCTTGATATGTTCATCCTAATCGGTGACAGATATCCTCCTTGACAATTCCCAGGCAAGTCTATCCTTGATATGTTCATCTTAACCGATGACGAATTTTCTTCCCTATTGAGTTTATCCTTGATATGTTCATCCTATCCGATGACGAATACTCTCATCTTTGGTCTTCTGCCCAGTAACTGGAAGTTGTAAATCCTATTTTTCTGCAGTTTCCCCAGCAAGGCTATTCTTACCCAGTAACCGGTAATGAATATCCCCCTGGCGGTTCCCAGCGAGTCATCCTTGATATGTTCATCCTAACTGATGACGGATGTCCTCTCTGTCAGATCTTTATTATCTCCTTACCCAGTAACAGGTAGGTGATAATGGATTTCTACTCCTCCTACATCGAAGTTTATTTCTTCCCAGTTGAGTTGAGCGCGTATTTCCTTAGTGAAATCGCTTTTCCTGCATGATTCAAGTACTTCACTTTTATCCTGATCTACTGGTATTCCCCTACAGATGTTTTGTTTCCCCGACTAAGTCTCTCCATTCCTTATGGAATTCCTCTAGTCCCCCAACAGTTTTAAGTCGTAGCCTGGCCTACGCATAACTTTTTTATCCCCCTAGAGTCTCTGCTTCCCCAGTGAGTTTTCCATATGGAATGCATTATACTCTTGCGGATTTTTGGTCTCTCTGATTTCCTTTCCTTTGTGGAAATATTTCCCCACAGAGAATTTGCTTTTACATTCATATCATATGCATCATGAGGTCTCTTAGGGACCAAAATTTGTTTCTATACGTTGTTATTTAAGCCCATCCTACTGAGTCGATACGAAGATTTTAACCTTCATCTCCTCAGTTAGAACGACCTTAAATAGGGGCAGCTGTAAGACCCCAACTTTGACCCTAATATCCCTCATGCAATTTTATCATAAGCATTAGCATTGGGATCATACCTTGGCATCCTCCTTACCCCTCTTTCATTGGGTTTGTTTTGGAAGAGATCACCAAGCACCATGTGATTGTATCATACTTGTATTTTATCATTTTTACTAACCAAAATACCAAAAATATGTCTTTGTATTTGCCTTACTCTTTTGTAGGTAGGGCATGATCATCAAAATTTATCAAGTTCACACCTTGGGTTTGAGACCCTCATGGCTAAAAGCACAACCAAGAATTGATCAATAATGTCTCAAAGCATCACATATGAGTCCCAATGATTCCTACATGTTATATTGATCAAGTATTCTTCAAGAGTTTGGAAGTAATTTGCCTTGGAAATCCTAGTTTGATTCGGTATCTTAAGTAACTTCTCCAACAAGCTATCTCACCATTTGATCAATTTTATCAATGGACACTTAAAATTTCCATCATTTTATGCATATATGATCTACCATGAGCCTAGAAATTCAAGAGAATTGAAGGTTAGCAAGTTGGCTGATGGTGGTTGGCCAGATGAATTCATCTGATCAAAACTGGGTCACCCTGGACCCTATCTCCTACAATTTTCACCATATGAAAATGATTCTAAGAGAAACGTTACTCTAAATGACATTCCAAACAACTTTATGTTGAGACCTAGATCTAGTTTTGCTTGAAAAATCATTTTCTATGTTGAAACATTATAGGTCATTTTCTCTAAACCCTTATTTGAAAGTCAACTTCCCAAGGCCATAACTTGCTCAATTTTTATGACATGTATGTTTCCAAGTTGTACAATCAAATTCAAGATGTCTACTGCAACTTTGATGTTTGAAGTGAGAGCTAATTCAACTTTTATGAGCATGTGATAAAAGGATACATTATAGGTCATTTTTGACCTATACCATTGAACAAGTGATTTTTCCAAACTTCAAAAATGCAATACTCTATCATTCTAAATCCAAATGACATGAAATTAGTGACCATTTTGAAGGTCTTTGAAAGATCTATAACTTTGACGAAGACAAGTTTCTCATTTGAATCTCACATAAAAAGTTAAGCAAGGTGGAATATTGAGATATATGACTTGACACTAAGAAAATTTTTCAACATGTTGAAATTTCCAGACTCCCACCTCCAAATTCACCATGATCAAAGTTCCAAATGAAAAAGTTTTCAACATCAAACTTGTTCCCCTTGATCTAAGCTTTCTAAAGAACCCAATTTCATGCATTTTGGACAAAGTTTTCTAGGTCTGCGCATGGCTTTAACAGAGCTGCCTGATTGGAAGAAATCAAATGCCAAAAATCACATTTCACTTTGCCTTGACATCCAAGCATGATTTGAACTTCAGAAAAGATGCAAATGAACCAAATTGGATTGCTTCATGGGCCTGTACACGCCCATGCAAGCTTGTGCATGAAATGTCCAAAATTATAAACTTTTCAAGTGTGGAAATATCAGTCCCAATTGCTATAAATACAGGCCCTTAGAGCTCAATTCAAACTGACCTTGCGTGCCAGCTTTGCCACCCAATTCAAACCCTCACATTTCAAAGGAAAACCTGATAATTTTCAACTTGAAAATTGAATTTGAATCTCACTGTTTGGAGATTCAAGAACTCCGGGAACCAAAGCTTTGTACCATTGTCAAACCTCTCCTGCAAGCTTCTCAAGTGTGATCAGATCAAGGTTGAAGCAAGCAAGATCCATTTTTGCACATCATTGATGGTAAATTTCATAAAACTTCATCTTTCCGATTCTCACTCAATTCTAATCAATTCTCTTGGATATTTGGTTGTCTGAAGTCCTACCAATGTAGGCAAGAAGATTGAGTTGCTTTGAGGTCAAATCGAAGCAACTCAGTTGTCACACCTCAAAATTCAACTCCTCATATATTTTTATATATTTGGAGTTAGTTGAAATTGAGGTCAGATTCGTGCTCTACGCCATTTTTTCTTTCAGATCATGTCCTCATTTTTTATTTTGGTGATGGTTGAGGGTGGACCAGTCCGGTGAGGTCCACAGGAGAAGAAGACCTTAGCTCTGGCTCCGGCGGTGTGTTGGCACGTCTCCCAGCCACAGGATCCATTCAATTTGTTTTAATCTTAGGCGTTGGTTTTGATTACCACGCGTGTGACGCGTTGACTGAGTTCCACCATGGAACGCGTGTTTCCATCCACTTGATCTGCCACCTCAATTAATGAGGGAGATCAAGTGAATCACGTTTTTTTGACTTTTTGATTTTTGTTTTAATTCATTTGATTTTCATTAATTCATATTAATTTTAATATTGATCCAAAAAATATGAGAGTTTCACCAAAAATCTTTAAATAAATTCCTCTTTCATATTTTAAATTAAAATTATTTTTTGGATCATTATTAATATTTTTCATGATTTAATTGATTTTGTGAATATTTTTAATTGTTTAAAAATACTTTTAAGTCTTTAAAAATTCTGAAATTTTTTCTCTAAGGTCCTTTGACCTTGTTTGACCTATGATAAATCTCATGGCCATTTATTTGGTGTTTTGATGAGGTTTTAGGAATTTAACAAACCATATTTAATTTAAATGCATTATTTTAGTATTTTTAAATTGAATAAATGCCAAATAATTGTGTTGACCTCTGGTGATGGTTTGTGTATGTTTGACTTGTGTTGTTGGGCCTTGGTCAAGGTTGATTTGACTATGCTAGGTTAATATCATTGAATTTAGGGGATTGATGGAATGTCCATTCCATCTCCCAAAATGAATTAATGATATTAATTTGGTAAAAGTCCTCCTTTGACCAATTTGAGTTATGATCCATTCCCCTCCCTCTTCATCTACTTCCATTTCTTTATGCATTCATTTCATTTGGTCTATGATGTCTCTAAATCCTAAGACTATTTGATTGCAAAATTGACATAAGTATGGATGAGATTAGGCCACCTCTTTTGCATATTCTTTTTGTGTGTGGTATGTTTCATGAGTATAGTCCATTATACTATGTCTCTAACATGCATTAACACCAAAATTCTATTTCCCAGCCTCAAATAGTTGTGACTTCTACATAAGTCCAATTACGATTGCTTAACATAACGCTAAATTTTTGACACAAAAGTCATAACATTCTAGTTAGTGAGATTGTAAGTCTCCCCTCTTTCATGGTATTGTATGGAAACATGGCATTTTTTCCTTCCTTTGGAAGATGTCTTGGTTCAAGGATCCATGCTTGTGATAAGTGGGTTGAGTGTTCTCCAAAGAATGACTTAAAACAAAAGAAAAAGCAAAACAATACTAACTTCTAACTTATTAACAACTAACATTTAATTTCAAGTCCTTTATTTTAATTCACTTTGATTTTTAAGTTCTATTCATTTGGCATTATTCATACCATTCTAATTATTTATGTCAATGCCATTTTCACTTTGTCCATTTGGACCATATTGTGTGATATATCTTGTTTGTGTATATTTTGTGTGTTTGTGTGGTCTTTGACCATTAATGTAAATAATAACAACAAAAAACCCTAAAAAACTTTTGTGTGGACTGTTGACTTGATCTTGGACAATTGGACTTAGAATCTAGGTAACCTCCCTATGCTAAAGGACTTGGCCAATGCCAACTTTTATGTAACCAAGTGCTTGCAATCTGAAACTTCATCTAATACATCATTGAATATCCCTTTGAGTTCATTTACAACATGGTCATTATGAAGCTATTATTTTAAACCTGAGACTTGTGGAATTCATTTGCTACATAGGCTAATTTGAAGGAGTTCATGGAATGGCTAAGGCTTGGATAGGGCTATCTTTATTTGATGCCTTGCTCTGCAAGATAATATTGTATGCATTGTTTGTTGTTTGATTCTAATATCCAAGGGAATTTGGGGTTTCTATAAGACACTCTTGTCTATTGGATTGCTACCCATTTGTCAGATCTTTTCAACTCTTAACTTTTAATTTTGTACATAGGATTAGTCTCTTCATCTCCTCCCCATTTCTTTAATTTCAAATATCTCCCTCCATTTGAAAAAAAAATCTTCTTTGTTTAAACTAGTTTTACTCTAAACTTTGACCACTTTGCAAGCTAGATACTTTGGTCTTATGCCATTGCTTTTTCAAACTTCTTTTCTTAATCAAACTTGTAAATAAACTTAATTATATTTGACCTAAACTTTCAAAAATCCAAAAGATAAAAAAGTCATTCAAACCATTTTTAGGCCTTTGTGCCTTTCAATTCCGAAGTTCTTATCAAACACAAAAATATAATTAATGAATTCTTTTCTCATCCCCCCATTCTATTTGTTTGTAAACATCACTTTTGTACAAAATACCTAGGACACTTTGGGTGCTAACACCTTCCCTCTGTGTAACCAGCCCCCTTACCTGTAATCTCTGACATTTTATTAGTTTTGATTTGAAAACTTCTTACTTTTGGTTTTTATTCGTACTTTTCCCTTTTCTATTGGAAACAATAAAAGTGCGGTGAAGACTCTTGTTATTTGATGTCTTGCTTATCCATAGCTTGATGATCATGAATTTACCGCTACACAATGACCACTCTTTTTCATGATATGATGCATAAAGAAATCGAAGTCTATGTTGATGATATGATTGCCAAACCCAGTGATGAAGAAGAGCATGTTGAGCATCTGTTGAAGCTATTCCAGCGTTTGAGGAAGTATAAACTCCGCTTGAATCCCAGTAAATGTACATTCAGTGTTTGTTCTGGTAAGTTGTTGGGCTTTATTGTCAGCAAGAAGGGTATTGAAGTTCCTCATGCCAAGGTCAAAGCAATACAATAAATTCTTGTGATTGGACTGAAGATTTCGAGACAGCTTTTGATAGTATCAAAGAGTATCTACTTGAGCCTCCAATTTTGTCTCCTCCTATTGAAGGAAGACCATTAATTATGTATTTGACTGTGCTTGATGAAAGTATGGGTTGTGTTCTTGGTCAGCAAGATGAAATTGGGAAGAAAGAATATGCTATTTACTACCTCAGTAAGAAATTCACCGACTGCGAGACTCGGTATTCTATGCTTGAGAAGACTTGTTGCGCATTGGCTTGGGCTACTAAGCGTCTGCGTCAGTATATGTTGAATCATACCACTTTGTTGATATCCAAAATGGATCCAACCAAGTATATATTTGAAACGCCTGCTTTAACTGGGAGGATTTCCCATTGGCAGATGTTGTTATCAGAGTATAATATTGAATACCAATCTCAGAAAGCGATTAAAGGTAGTGTCTTGGCCGATCATTTAGCTCACCAACCGATTGAAGATTATCAGTCAGTGCAGTATGATTTTCCAGATGAAAAGATTTTGTACCTGAAGATGAAAGATTGCGATGAACCATTGCTTGAAGAAGGGCCAGAACCTGGTTCCCGTTGGGGCATGGTATTCAATGGAGCTGTTAATTAGTATGGTAATGGCATTGGGGCAGTGATTATCACTCCTCAAGGCAATCATTTTCCATTTACAGCTAGACTGACTTTCAAGTGTACGAATAATATGGCTGAATACGAAACTTGCATTATGGGGCTGGAAGAGGCCATTGATCTCAGAATCAAGTATTTAGACGCCTATGGAGATTCATCTTTGGTTGTAAATCAGATCAAAGGTGATTGGGAGATGAATCAACCCAGTTTAATACCGTATAGAGATTATGTGAGGAGGATTTCAACTTTCTTTACAAAGGTTGAGTTTCATCATATCCCTCGAGATGAAAACTGGATTGCAGATGCTCTTGCAACATTGGCTTCTATGATTATCGTGAAGTTATGGAATGAAGTTCCTAATTTAACTGTGATGCGTCTTGATAGGCCAGCTCATGTGTTTGTTGTAGAAGAGATAAGAGATTAATAGTCGTGGTATATTGATATCAAATGTTTCCTCCAAAGTCAGATTTACCCACCCGGGGCATCTTTAAAAGATAAGAAGACTTTGAGGAGATTAGTTGGCAACTTCTACCTGCACGGTGATGTGCTTTACAAGAGAAACTTCGATATGGTTTTTCTCAGATGCGTGGATAGACACGAAGCAAACTTGTTGATGACTGAAGTCCATGAAGGATCCTTTGGTACTCATTCCAATGGACATGCTATGGATAAGAAGATGTTGAGAGCAGGTTACTATTGGCTGACAATGGAATCTGACTGTTGCAAGTTTCTGAAGAAATGCCACAAGTGTCAAATATATGTAGATAATATTTATGTTCCTCCGACATTGTTGAACGTTATTTTCTCCCCATGGCCCTTATCCATGTGGGAAATTGATATGATTGGCATGATTGAGCCTAAAGCATCGAATGGACATCGTTTCATTTTGGTGGCAATTTGATTACTTCACAAAGTGGGTTGAAGCAGCATCGTATGCGAATGTAACCAAGCAAGTTGTTGTGAGGTTTATGAAGATTCAGATCATATGCCGTTATGGTGTGCCAAGTAAGATCATTACTGATAATGGATCTAAATTGAACAATAATATGGTGGAAGTTCTTTGCAAAGACTTCAAGATTGCACATCATAATTCTTCTCCCTACAGACCTAAGATGAATGGGGTTGTTGAAGCTGCAAACAAGAACATTCAGAAGATCATCCAGAAGATGGTTGTAACGTACAAAGATTGGCATGAGATGCTCCCATTTGCTTTGCATGGGTATCGTACATCCATCCTCACTTCAACAGGGGCAACCCCTTTCTTACTTGTTTATGGCATGGAAGTTGTGCTCCCATTAGAGGTTGAGATCCCATCATTGCGTGTTTTGATGGAAGCGAAGTTGACCGAGGCTGAATGGTGTCAGACCAGGTTTGATCAGCTGAATTTGATTGAAGAGAAGAGGTTAACTGCCATGTGTCATGGTCAGTTATAGCAGCAGAGGATGAAGAGAGCATTTGATAAGAAGGTTAGACCTTGTGTGTTTAGAGAAGGTGACCTTGTGCTCAAGAAATTTCTATCTTTCAAACTAGATTCTAGGAGCAAATGGACTCCTAATTATGGAGGCCCATATGTTGTTAAGAGAACCTTTTCAGGTGGTACTTTGATTCTTACATGTATGGATGGTGAAGAGTTCACTCATCCTGTGAATGCTGATGCAGTCAAGAAATACTTCGCCTAAAAAGAAAAGAACAACTCGCTAAGTTGAAAACCCGAAAGGGAGGTTTAGGCAAAAATGAGCGTCTTGGTGGATTGAAAACCCGAAAGGGCAATCCAAGAAAAAGTTAGAGATGTAAAACAGAAAATTTATCCCGATAGATTGAGTACCCCACCTTGGGACAATTTATGCAAAAATTAGGGATTATGGCAAGTAACTGCATCCTGTTTATCTTCAGTCTTGAAGACGTTCCTGAGCAACACCATTGGTTCTGATTCATCTTCAACCAAAGCTAAGAGTATTGTGGATATTAAAGTTGGTAGAAGGATTAGTGATCATTGTATTCAATGTAGCCCTTTTCCATGTAAATTACCATTTTTCAACTTTTGTAAATATCTATGGAGTCTTGTCATTTACAGACTACCATTCTATTAAATAAAGTTGAGCTTTTTTATCCAATTGTTTCTACTCTTACTTATTTCAGCCAAAATATCTTTAAATTTTATGATGATCATTTTGAAGTTAAATCTTAAAGAAAAATCATGTTTTCTTAAAATAATAAAACAATTACTTTTTTTAACCGAATTCATTTAAGAAATATCAACAGCATTCTGAAAAAAGGTAGGCCCTAAATATGAAGCACTGTTGGTTCTCCCCAAGCAGTTGGCGTGAGTTTTATATCCCCTCCAGCAGCATTTCAGCATCACCAGCCGAGTTTTGTTAGTTCCCCCGGCTGGGTTTGTGAATGCCTCGCTCGAGTTATGGGCACGTTGTCTTAGTAGATTCTTATTTCACCGCAAGGCTCTGGAGGATTTCATTCAGCACTAATTCTAGAGCAGTTGATTGGTCCTCTACAAGATTGTCTCCCATTTGATATGATGTTGAGCTAAAATTCCCTACAGAGTTGACAATTCGAATTCCCAGCAGATCCAACATCTTTCCCCAGCCAGGGTTGAGGCTTTGAGATGGATAGTTTGCGTTTACCCTTCACCTCTCTTTCTCCAGTCGATTCCCTCCTGTTGAGATTGGTTGAATGTTGTATTAGTGATTTAGATCGGTGATGTTTGTATCCTTTGTGATCGTTTTGTCAGCATATATATATATATATATATATATATATACATTCATAGATTTTATTATTACATTATTGCACTGATCCTCTGCTATGATGGTATCTTTTCCCATGCAGATTTGGTGTGTTTGTCCTCTTTCGATTGTAGAGTGTCGGCCCCTTAAGCAGAAAGAATTTAACCTTTCTCGTTCCCCATTGAGTTATTTCCTCGTGGATGATCATTATTTCAGTTTCCTCCCCATTTGGTTGTCTGGATGGAACCACTTCCCCTGAGCTATCTCCTCATTGGGTCGAGTCTTTGATTGACCGTTTCTTTCTAGATCTTACCTAGACAGATGCTTTTAGTCCCCTCAGGCTCTATTACTCAGTAACTGGTAATATTCTCCTCAATTTGTAAGTGTTTCACTTTTTCCCCAATACCCGGCAAAAGTAACCTATTTTCCCCAGCGGATTCGTTTTCATGTTTCCCCAGGAAGTTTATCCTTGATATGTTCATCCTAACCGAAGACAGATATTTTCTTCCCCTTCTTTGAGTCTATCCTTGATATGTTCATCTTAACCGGTGACAAATATTTTCTTTTTTGGTATTCTACCCAGTAAAAGGTAGTTGTAATCCATGTTTCCTTCCCTAGAGGGTTAATCCTTGATATGTTCATCCTAATCGATGACGGGTTTCCTTCTCTTTGCGGTCTTCTGCCCAGTAATCGTGGCTGAAAATCTTGCTTTCCCCTCTGAGTCTATCCTTGATATGTTCATCTTAACCGATGACAGATATTCTTTTTTCGGTATTCTATCCAATAACTGATATATATAATTCTTATTTCTCCCCTCTGAGTCTATCCTTGATATGTTCATCTTAACCTATGACAGATATTCTCTTTTCGGTATTCTATCCAGTAACTGACAGATGTAATCCCCATTTTTCCGGCAGTCTATGCTTGATATGTTCATCCTAACTGATCACGGATATTCTTCCCTTTGAGTCTATACTTGATATGTCCATCCTAACCGATGACGAATATTCTTCCCTTTGAGTCTATCCTTGATATGTTCACTTTAACCAGTGACAAATATTCTCCCTCTTTGGTCTTCTGCCCAGTATCCGATAGTTGTAAATCCTATTTTGGCTTTTTCCTCGGCAAATTATTCTTACCCAGTAACTGGTAATGAATGCACCTCCCGTTGCCCTCAGCGATTCATCGTTGATATGTTTACCCTAACCGGTAACGGATGTTCTCTCTGTCAGAACTTGTTAACCCCACACCCAGTAATCGGTTGTGCATAATACATTTCCATTACTCCTGTGTTGAAGATCATCTCTTCCCTAGTGGAGTTTAGTTCGAGTATTTCATCTTTGTTCTGATCTACCCGTTTCCCCTGCAGGTGTTCCTTTTATTCCCCGGTTGAGTCTTTCATTTGATTTATTTTCATGGAATCTCTCGTGTCCCCCAGCAGTTTTAAATCGTAGTCTGGCATACGCAGGACCTTTTATCCCCTCAGAGTCTATGTCTCCCCAGTGAGTTTTCCTTATGGAATGCATTATGCTCCCGCGAACTTTCAGTCTCTCCAGATTCTTTTCTCTTATGGAAAAATTTTCCCCACAGAGGTTATTTTTAGCATTCATATCACATGCATCATGAGGTCTCTTAGGGACCAAAATTTGTTTCTATGTTGTTATTTAAGCCCATTCTACTGAGTCGATACGAAGATTTTAACCTCCATCTCCTCAGCTAGAACGTCCTTAAATAGGGACAGCTGTAAGACCCCAATTTTGACCCTAAGATCCCTCATGTTATCTCATCATATGCATTAGCATTGGGATTCTAACTTGGCATCCTCCTTACCCCTCATTCATTGGGTTTGCATTGGGAAAGATCACCAAGCCATTTGATTGTATCATACTTCATTTTTCTTTACTTACTAACCAAAATACAAAAAATATGCCATTGTATAGTTTAACTCTTATGTAGGTAGTGCACATGCCCACCTATGCTCTATCAAGCTCATATATAGGGTTTGAGACCCTCAATGTAAGGAGCTTAATCAAGAATTGGTTTACATTGTCTCTAAGTATCATATATGGATCCCCATAATCTTCACATGTTATTTTGATCAAGAAATCATCAAGAGTTTGGAGCTGGTTTGCCTTGGAAACCCTAATTCATTTGGGTATCTTATGTGACTTCTTCAACAAGTTTCTTTAGCAATTGATCAAATATTTCAAGGGATATTATAAATTTCATAATACTATGCATATATGACCCTCCATGAGTCCTAAAAATCAAAAGAATGTCAAGCTAGCAAGATGGTTCATGGTGGTTGATCAGAGGAAATCAACTAGTCAAAACTGGGGTTCCCTAGACCCTATCTCCTACAATGTTTATCATATGAAAATGATTTCAAGAGAAACTTTACTCTAAATGACATTCCAAACAACTTTCATGTTGAGGTAAAGAGCTAGTTTTTCTTGGAAAGTCAAATTTTATGGTGAAAGATTATAGGTCATTTTGTCTAAACCCTAATTTAGAGGTCAACTTCCCAAGATCATAACTTGCTCATTGTTTATGTGATGAAAGCCATTCAAATTGCATGATCAATTTCAAGATGTCTACTTTAACTTTGATGTTTAGAGGAAGTACAAATTCAACTTGAAAATGCATGTGCCAAGTGAAAACATTATAGGTCCTTTTGGGCCAATACTATTGAACAAGTGATTTTCCCCAACTTCTAAAATGCATAACTCCTTCATGCCAAATCCAAATGAGGTCAAATTTGTGATTAAATCGAATAGGTTTGAAATAGAGACAACTTTGATGAAGGAACTTTTCTCATTTGAAGTCCATAGAAAAAGTTATTTAAGGTGGAAGAAGTGAACATTTGACTTGGGACTTAGAGAATTTTCAAATATGTTTGATTTCTCAAACTTCCACCTCAAAATTCATCATGATCCAAGGGTCAAATGAAAACGTTTTCAACATGAAAGTTGTTCCCCTTGATCTCACCTTTCCAAAACATCCAAGATAATCTCATTTAGACCAATATTGAAGTACTTGTGCATGGTTTCATTATGGGAAGTGATTTGGCAAGATTGAACTTCACATGATCATTTCCATTTGCATGCTTGCACATGATGGTTTCAGCAGACTTTATACACTATTTGGAGTTGGATTGCATTACTCTTGAGGCCCAAATGATTGCCCATGCACCCATGCAAGTGAATTACTATTTTTGTCCAATTTTCAAGTGGTGCAAATATCAAACACACTGCCTATTTAAACAAGCTTAAGGCTTCAGATTCATCATCAACACCTTTCCCATGCTTTGATAGACCTCTGCAAACCCTCACTGACATAGAATTTTCTGAGATTTCTCTTGAAATCGAGCTTGAACTTCACCTCCTGTTTGGAAGTTCAAACTCCAGAAATTCACTTCCATTTTCAGTTCATTTGGTTTCTGCAAGCAAGAGGAGGAGAAAGCAATCAAATCGAAATCAAGATCAATTCAAATTGGATCAACTCAAAGGTGAATTTTCAGAAACTTTCACTCTTCGATTCTCTTTTATTTCTCCAATATTCTTGTTGATTGTTGGTTGTCTGAAGTCCTACCAATGTAGGTAACAAGATTGAGTTGCTTTGAGGTCAAATTGAAGCAACTCAGTTCATGATCCTCAAAATTCAGCTCCCTGTATCTTCTTATATACTTGGAGTTAGACACAATTGAGGCCAGATTCGAGCTCCTGAGCATTTTTTCTTTAAACCCATGTCTTGCTTTCTCATTTTGGTGATGGTTGAAGGTGGACCAGTCTGGTGAGGTCCACCGGAGAAGAAACCGGAGCTCTAGCTCCGGCGATATATTGACAAGCTTCTCGACCACAGGATCCATTCAAAATGTTTTAATCGGGGGCGTTGGTTGTGATTACCACATGTGTTGCTCATTTGACTCAGGACCATCTAGAACACGCGTTTTGGACCATGTGATCTGCCACCTCAATTAATGAGGGAGATCAGATGGTCCACGTATTTTTGAATTTTTGAATTTTCATTTTAATTGCTTTATTTTCATTAATTCATATTAATTTCATTATTGATCCAAAAAATATGGGACTTTCACTAGAAAAATTCAAAAAAATTCCTCTTTCATTTTCAGAATTAAAATTATGTTTTGGATTAATATTGATATTTTTCATGATTTAATTGTTTTTGTGCATATTTTTAATTGTTCAAAAATACATTTGATTTTCCAAAATAGTGAAAAAATTTCTCCAAGGTCCTTTGACCTTGTTTGACCTATGATAAATCTCTTGGTCGTTTATTTGGTGTTTTGAAGAGGTTTTAGGTTTTTGATAAAACATAACTTAATTTAAGTTAATGCATTTTTAATTGATTTTTAATTTGTTTAATTGTGAATAAATTGTGTTGAGCCATTTTTATTGACTTAGGGAGTTTGACTATTGTGTTTGGGCCTTGGTCAAGGTTGATTTGACTTTTGTTGGATTAAAATCATTGGATTTAGGGGATTGATGAAATGTACATTTCATCTCCCGAAATGAATGAATGATTTTAATTTGATGAAATTCCTCCGATGACCAAATTATGTTTGTCTTTTTTCCCTCCCTCTTCATCTTCAGTCCCTTTCTATCCCCACTCCTCTCATTGGCCAATGACATCTCAATATCCTAAGGCTAATTGGTTCATGAACTAATAGAAGTATGAATGAGATTAGGTCCACCCTTTGATCATTTTCTTTTTGTGTGTGGTATGTTTTAGGAGTATGGTTCATTATACCATATCTCTAACAATCATTAACACCAAATTTTTTATTACCCGACCTCAGATAGTTGTGACTTCTACATAAGTCCAAATAAAATTGCTTAACATAGCGCTAAATTTTGACACAAAAGGCATATCATTCTAGTAAGTGAGATTGTAAGTCTCCCCCTTTCATGGTATTGTATGGAAACTTGGCCTTTTTTCCTTCCTTTGGAAGATGTCTTGGTTCAAGGATCCATGCTTGTGAGTGAATAAAGGGTCAAGTGTTCTCCAAAGAACGACTTAAACAATTGAAAAGCAAAACTTCACTAACTTCTAATCAACTAACATTTGACTAACTTTTAATTTTAAGTCATTTACTTTTATGCACTTTAAATTCAAGCCATTTATCATTTGTCATTATACATATCATTTAACTTGTTTATGTTTATATCATCTTCACTTTGCTCATTTGAGCCATATATTGTGATTGTATATACTTGTTTGTGTATCTTGTTTGTGTTTGTGGCCTTAGGACCTTAAAATACTTAATAAATAACAAAAACCATAAAAAATATTTGTGTGCACTGTTGGATTTGATCTGAGACTTGGACTTAGAATTAGGCAACATTCCCTATGCAAAAGGACTTGGCCAATACCAACATTTCTTAAACCAAGTCATTATGAAATGAGCTTTCATCTGATGCAAGTATTGGGATCCACTTGAGTTCGTCTGCTACATGGTATTGATGCAAATGTTACTTTGAACCTATGTCTAATGCCTTATTCTAAGCCATTCAAGGAGTATGTCATCTGATACATGGGGAAGATTATGAAGAAGACTATGAAGTTACTAGCTTGGACGTGGCTATCTTTATTTGATGCCTTACTCTTCATCTTTCTATTTGTGTATTGATATTGCTTGATCCTAAAGTCCAAGGGAAAAGTCGGTTTCTATATGACATTCTTGTCTATTGGTTTGCATCCCATTGGTCAGATCTTTTCAACTCTTAACTTTTAAATTGTTGCTTAGCATTAGTCTCTTCATCTCCTCCCATTTCTTAAATTTCAAATCCCCCCCCTTCAAAATCTTCTTTGCTTGTGATTTTTAAACTTAGACTCTTTATTGCAAATTAGAAACTTTGGCCTTATGCCATTGCATTTTTTTTTTAAATCTTTTCTTAAATCAAACTTGTAAATGAACTTAAATATATTGACTTAAACTTTCAAAAGCCAAAAAGAACTAACACTCATTCAAACTCTTTTAGGTCTTTTGTGCCTCTTTCAAACTTAAATTTTTGTTAAAAGCAATTCACTCACTTTGAAATTGATACCACGAACTACGAGGTTTTGATCCCTCATTTTTATGTTGGTACGTAGGCACAAGTCTGAAGGTCTTGTCAAACACAAAAGTATGATTAATGAATTCTTTTTTCATCCCTACACTCTATTTATTGCAAACATCTTTTATACCAAAACACATGCACACATAAAAAAGGGCTCCCTAGGAGTACCTATGACATTTTGGGTGCCAACACCTTCCCACTGTGTAACCAACCCCCTTACCTGTAATCTATGGCATTTTATTAGTTTTTATTTCAAAACTTCTTATCTTTGGGTTTTGTTCGGACTTTTCCCTTTTCCTTTGGAAACAATAAAAGCACGGTGGCGACTTTGGTTTTATTGAAGTTAAGTTTATCCATAACTTAATGGTCATGAATTTACCGCTACAATTAGGAATCTGGTTCCAACTCTGCTAGGCGATACTTATTTCTCTATTCATCATAGAACTTATAAAGGAGGTGGGACTACTGTCTGTTGTGTGCCTTTAATGTACAAATGGATTATTTCCCACCTGCCGCAGTCTCCTATCTTCACAGAAAAGAAGGATTGTTTAAGGTTGTCTCAAAGACTCATGTCTCTCACAAATGACTAAATTACTTGGTACTATTCTTTTTACAACGACGTCGAGATTATTGACAGTTATGGGGAGTTCTCTAACGTTCCTATTCTTGGTACACGAGGGGGAATCAACTATAATCCGGATTTGGCAATACGTCAACTTGGGTTCGCTATGAAAGACAAACCGAATAACACTCTTTTAGAGGGTTTATTCTTCCAAAAAGCGAAGGACACTCGAGGGTTGAAAGCTAGGGTGGTGTATTCTTGGCATAATATTCACAGGAAAGGGAAAGGTGAGGTTGGATTAAGGAATTATGTAGCTTTTGAGCCTTACACTAGTTGGGTGAAGAAGAGAGCAAAAGAGTTAAAGATGTCATACGTTTATGAAACACCTTAGTAATGGTCAAATATCCAACTATTAAAGGCATAGAGGAGTTGCAAGAGGCTTTGGATACGATGAAGCAAGAGAGGAACGATTGGGAAGACAAATTTCACACCTCACACCTTGAGAAAGTAGAATTGCAGAAGAAGCTAAAGGAAAAGAACGATTGATAGAATTCCTCAAGCAACGTGCTGTGAAGAGATCTAGAGGCTAAGAGGATTTATTTTCCTCTAACAGTTCATCATCTATTCATCTTCCTACTTTTGGCGTTTGTAAAGACATTATAGACAAGCTCGCGATAGAGAAGGATGCTATGAAAAGAAGCTACAAAAGAGAGATCAAAAGGCTTCGCAAGAAGTGTCAGCTTGGAGTTGGGTCGTCATCAGACATGATTCCATAGGTCTAGCTTCTCTCCATTCATAATCATTGAAATTGTATTTTTGATTGTAATCCTTTATATTATTAATAAAATAATATTTTTTACATTGAAAGAGGTTATTCTTATGTTTGTAACTTATGGAAGATTTAGTATTAAGTCTCCTATTTACTTTGATTCCAAGAATAATTCGTTTGGATGGTCACAACTCAAGATATCACCCTCACAAGTCATGACCCTCGTTTAGTTGATTGGGCTTTATACTTAGTGAAAATTTTCTAAGTATTTGGTCATTTAAAACAACCTACTTCATGTCCAATTTTCACAAGGTTAGAGGTTTCATTTGGATTCGACCTCAACATGAAAGTTGTAGGATATTATCCCCTCTCCATTTTTGCTTCAAGAAATTTCTCATTTAGTGGCTTAATGAGAAAGTTATAGAGATGTCAAGGTGGGACCTCAAAGTTTTCAAGTGACCTATAATTTTCATAAGTGCATGCAGATTCATTTTGTTGTTTTCGTGCCCCTTTTTAATGGACTTCAAAGCCTTGTTTTAATTTTCCTCCAACATGAAACTTGTTCACCTCCCTTCCCTCTTTCCAAGAAGCCCTAGTTTATTTCATTTGGCCAAGAAACCATGGAGTTATGTTGGTTTGAACATGGTGGATTCATAATTCCAAATATCATGAGCATCATTGATTTTGTACATTGTTTTGCCTTTTGCTTGCAGCAAGGCTTTTTCCACATGCACACTACACCTAATTCCCTGCTTCTTTTGGCCAAGCACTATGCCTTTTCCATGCATGCGCACCATGCATCAAAGTTACCAAATAGGGAAAATGTTCCCTTTGTCCAAACTTGCTCCATCCACTCTCTCCCAAGCCACGAGTTCTGCCCTTTTATCACTCCATTTCAACTCCTTAAAATGATACAAAACTAACCTCATTGCCATCAAAAACACAGGATGCACACCTCACTCTCTCTCATTCTGATTTTGTCCAAACTTGGGATTACATATTTACCCAAGTATGACGACCCTTGTACCCTCACTTAGGGCTCATATAAAAGGTTCATTCCTTCTCTAAACCTAGTGAGGACGTTGGTTGGAGGCTGAAAAGAAAGATAACAAATTTGAACTCTCTCCATTTTCTCTACTTTTCTTCCATTGTTGAATTTGCTTTAGGGTTTTTTATCTGGATCATCACTGCTCCTCATCTTCCTACTGGTTTTGTCATCTTCTTTCTCCAAGAATCCAAGGTGCAGTTGACATCCTCCACTAGGTAAGTCTCCAAGAATCATGAATGACATTTTGCATATTATTTAATTTCCCTTATTTTCTAATTTCATTTTTTGATTTATTTTAATATCTATTTTGATTTTTATAATTAAATGTGTTTAATTGACCTGGTTTTAAATGTTATGGTTTAATTTTTTATCTTTCCATTTTGATTTTGATCCAAATTATTGTACACATGTAGACACATGTATATAGGTCCTTTGAGCACTCATTTGATGTTTTAGTTATCAATTTTGCATCATATTTAAACCTATTTTTGAAGATTGCTTGAGATGATCAATTATTTGTGCATTGCTTTATATGATCAATTATTTATGCATTGCTTAAATGATTGAATTGTTTGAACATCTTTTGCACACTTTTTTAAGCACATTTTTAGGATACTTTGAGCTTCTAACTTCATATTTCTATATTTAATTTTTCATATTTTTTCCATGCTTCTAACTACTTTTCTTGAATTATTCAAAGTATGCTTATTTCTTGTGACACATTTGCACCTAGTTGTTTATTTTGGTATGCACTTGTGCAACCACTTGGGGATCTCTTTCCCATTATTTCTTGACCTCTTCATCATCATTTAGGAGTCCTAAATTAAATCATGTGGACCATTTTAGTTATCTCCAATTGATGCTTCTTTGCTTGTTTGTCTAGAGTGCGATTTGCTTGCTTGTGAGACCATATTTTGGATTTGGTCTTGTGCATTCCAACTTGGGTACTATGGGTCCAAATGAATTTGATTCCTCTTGTTTGTGTTTATGATTTCCTTGGTCTTGGTATCCTTATAGTTTTCTCTTATGATTCTATGAAGGGTATTCCATTGCCACTTCATCATGATGACACATTAATGTAACACCTCAAAATTTGCCCTCCTCTTCTTGGGACTAGGTTAGCATATTGCATTTCATGTTTTAGGACATTAGGCATTTGCATATTGCATATCATGTGGAAATAATGAAGTCATCCTCCAAAGTCTTTTTCAGAAGATGAGAGGCTACATGATTTAAGCATGAGGGTCTTCAAGGAGGTTGAGCATTATCTTGTTTTTAAGGATATGTCACCATCATCATGGTTATGTCATCATCCAAGGGCTTCATGATTCATGATCAATTTCCTCTGGATTAGGGTTTTGACCTCTCGTCAACCCTAATCACTGACTTCTATTCCAACCAGGGATTCTCAAGGAGGTGAAGTGTTCTATTGAGATGGAGATCACATGGTTATGTGGAGAGCTTATTGGAGCTAGGGGTTCATTTCTGAGCCATTTCCTCAAGTGGTAAAGGCTCAAAGTCCATAGTGCATGTTCAAGTCATCTGGGCCCATAAAAGTCAACTGAGGGCTTGGAGGTGGAGAATTGAGTTTCAACAATTCATTCATGTTCAAACGAGGCTTATTCATCATGTCAAACACATACCTTGAAGAATTTGTAGTCAGATAAAAAGTTTCCAAAAATGGAAAGCGACCTGTAATTGAAAGTTTCCAAAAATAGCAAGTTTTTGGACCATCTTCAACTTGACTTTCCAACATAAAAGAAGCTTCAAATGAAATTTTGTCCAACATGAAAGTTGAAGCTCTTTCTCTCCCATTTCCAAAAAGTCCAAGATCATAAATTTATGATGAATGGTTGAGGCGTTATGAGCGAATGGTCATCAAGTGTGCATGGAACTTCAAAATGCCATATCTTTTGTTTCAAAACTCCAAATGAAGTCACTCTTTTTGCAAAATGCTTCTTGTGACCTATATTTTTCAAATCCATCATTGCATTGCATGAAATAATATCACATGATCATTTGGCCATGCATGTGCTTTTTGGAGGGAAAATCATTAATTTGAAATTGGTTGATCACATGAACTCAATTCCACTTCCATGGTGTTTATGAGATGATTTTAAGTGGATTTGGATGTTAGCATGTTACTGTTCACGTCCAAATTAGGCCATGCACCACACTTTTCCAAATTTGCAAGACACCTCTCATTACACTAATCTTAATTAAACAAGTTCATTTTTTATTAGCATGGTGATTAGTAAATGATATAAAGCCTTAATCATAACAGAATTTTCAGTTTACACAATTTCTAGATCTAGATCTCATTTTCCCTCCAAATTTTTCTCTCATTGGAATTCAAATTTTCTCCACACAAACACATAATCTCTGCATAGGTCCTTCATCATCATGGAGTTTTGAGCTAGGTCCATACATTTTTCGTGGAAATTCAGCAAGGTTTGGGACTGTTCAAGAGCATGTGCATGTCAATGGCAAGTTCAAATTAAGCAAGATTCAAGAGGATTCGAGTGTTGATTTTCATTAAAAGCTTCAAGGCAAGGATACTGAAGAAGGATTGGAGCTTTTGGAGGCTTGGATACACTGTTTTCATCACTGCCATTCCAGGTTGGTGAAAATTCGAAGCTCTTAATTCTTAATTTTATGGACATGATATTGTAGAGCTTTGCATGCTGGTGATTCTGATCTAAATTTCATTAAATTTGGTTGAGATTTGAAGAAGTTATGATGAATTGAAAGTTTGATGTTCATAGGTGTTTTGCTTCGATTCTTAAAATACATGATGATTTAGACTGAAATGATGCTCGATCTGTGTTCTACATGTGATAACCTTTCCATTGATATAATTTTTAGCAAATTCTGCAAAAAAAAAAGTTGGTGAGCACTGTAGTAGCCACCGTCTTCATGAGGAAGACGGTGGAAACCACCGCCTGGCACTGTACATCCGCCGTCTGCAAACCCTAGGGGCGGCGCTCTAAAACGACGTCGTTTCAGTCCAGCGAGCATTACCTCGCTTCGATTCTCCCTGAGCGCGTTTCATATTTTATTTTTTTAATTCCAGCCTTGGTCAAAACGATGTCGTTTTGACGAGGCGCCGTACTCACTTCGATTCCAGCTTCTGGCATTATTTCAAATTCTATCAACCTTTGCTATTTCCCTCCATTTCATCATGTGATTTCTTCATTATTCATAATATTTTCATGCAACTTGTAAAATTCATAACAAATTGAAAATTAATCCAAATTGAATGCCATTTTTTTTCACATGATCATTGAGATGTCTATTATTTTGTGGTTTGGATTTTTGGATTTTATCATTTCTGGAATTTTAAATGTGACTGATTCTTTGGACATGTATGCAAATGTGACATGCTTCATTCATTCTATTGTGAAATACTCATACATTGGCCAATTGATTTGAAACTTGGTATGCTGATTCCCAACATGTCGCATGATTTTTGAGGCTTAGTTGTGTATTTTTAGCATTTTTCATCTCTGTTTTAGACACATGATTGTATGGTGTGACAATGTGTGTCACACAATTTGATGTCATACTTGTGCATTTTCATTGCCATATCAATTGAGCTCTGTTGATTACAATTTTTGGCATGATGATTGTGTTTAACCTGTTGATAGCACATAAAAATTTCCAGAATTGTTTGATTCATTTCTGTTTTAATATGAAATTTTGATTCTTGATGTCCAATTGTTTGCTTTGAAACTGCCTTTGCCATATCTTGCTCATATGATGACTTTACTTGATGCTTTAGACTTGGTCCTTTTTAGGACATGTTCTTACTTGTTTAAATGTGCTGCATGTTAAATATTGGTTGCTGTTTTGACTTTTTGCTTTGACTTTGACCCTAGGCTTTGCCCTAGGGGTTTGTACTCACAATTTGAGCTTTGCCTTTCAGGTTCAAGCAATTAGTCCTCATGGATGATATGATCTCCTTACTTGAGATGAAAGTTACTTTGGTTAACTAACCTTGCTATTTTGTAGGTCACTTGAATGATGAAACAATTTGAGTTGATTGCACTTTGCACCTTGTTTTGTGTACATATTGGAAACCACTGTTGGTTTTGTCTGTTTTCTGTTTGGATGTCTGAATGTGAATAATGATTGTTGGACTTTCTTACTAGTACTTTAGCCGCTTTAACTCATTTCTTGAGTTGCTTTGCTTTGCTTGTGGTTGGCATACCAACTAGGTAACCATTCTATCCTCCATGTAGTCTGGAAGACCTGTTATCTTTGGCAGGCACCTGTCTGAAGCCCTCCTTAAGAGGCCATGTTTTTTATTGTTTAATTTTGTGCTAAAGACCTCAATGAGGCATGGTTACATGTAAAGACCTCCTAAGTGAAGAGGCATTGGCAGATAGAAGGGATGTGTAATCCATCCCCTGCTATTCTGTTGAGTCTTTCATTTTGCTCGCACTACGTGCTGATGCAATTTGAATAAACACCCAAAATCTTGTTCTGTCAGTCATGTGGAATAGGGTCCTTCATTCTGGACCCCCACACCTTCTTTGATTTAAGCTCACCCAGACCGGGTTAAGAGCTATGAGGTCTAACCCTCATCTCCCATTTTATCTGCTCACCCTGACGGTCAATGTCAGTGGTTAAGAGCCTCAGACACCCCTTCCAGTATTTGGCTTGTTTGTCGAGGTTGATATGACCCCTTTACTAAAGCCCATCCTTGTATGAGCCGCTTCTTTGCATATAGCGTGTGGTGATTGCTTTTGATGTTTATCTGCTTTTGCTTCTCACCTCCTTTTCTGTAGGAATCGTGCGTTTAACTTTCGAGGAAGTTGAACGTATGTAGAATTAGGACTTGAGTTGACTCACTGCCTGTGTGAGTTAAACTCTTGTTAGAGACCTCAACATAGGGTTATAATTTGCATGATGACTATTAGGCTCGAGTCAGTCTCCCTTTTAGTCCGTTATTCCCTTGGTCTCTGGTTAGGAGAAAGTTTCTCCCCTTTTAAGGGGAACTACGTCGCCCTGATCCTCATACCAGATGAGGTACGTAGGCAGGAGATCGTGCGAGATCTCTCCGGGCAACCTTTTTGTTTTTGCGTGTGTTTTGTTCGCCCTTTTTCTTTTGGTGTGTGTTTGGAGTCTGATATAAGCCCAGCGATTGGCATTCGGTTTCCTGTCTGTTGTTGTTTATTTGTGGAGTCTGATATAAGCCCAGCGATTGGCATTCAGTTTCTTGTTTGCGTTTCTTTTGTTTGGAGATGGAAGTAAGACCAACGATTGGCATCCCGTTTCCTTGTTGAGTTTCTTTTGACGTCTCAGCGTCTTTGGTTTAGCGTTTTATTTCGGCGTGCGTTAGCTGAACTACGGTAGCTCTGATTCTCATTCCAGATGAGATACGTAGGCATAGGACGCGATATCCTAGCGAGCCCGTTCCCCTCTTCTTCCATCTGTGATTTATTCCAGTGTGTGCATTTCTTTGAGCAGTTATTCAGCAACCTTATTCTATTCTCTTGAGCGTGGATCCCGTCGAGTACGACGGACGTGAGGGTTGCTAATACCTTCCCATCGCGTAACCGACTCCCGTACCTTGTAATCTCCGGTTGTAAGATCATCCTTTTCCAGGTTTACTTCGAGCGTTTCCTTTCCCTCCTTTGGGATACATAACGTGTGGCGGCGGCTCTGTTTGTTGTGTCTTTTTCCGCCGGTTGTTTTTCGCGTATGCGACAATTAAGAGCTACATTCTTCTTTTCTTGACCTAGTTTTTGAGTTTAGTAGATGGTGAAGATCTTAGGAGTTTGGGATCCATCCTTGTATTTTAATATTGTTCTTATTTCATTTCTTTATGTTTCAATTCCATATTACATTGGTTTTTTACTTTGGTTGGCCAAAGAAATCCTTGCTTGGATGATGTCCATCTTTTTGACTTGTTAGTTATGCTTGAACTTTGAGTTTGTGGGTTTATTGACACCTCTTGAAGTTTAGAAGTTGTATTCTATGTTTGGAAGAGGATTTTGTTATTTTACCATGACTTATAAGCATCATTTTCTTTAATCTTTGTTCATCTTGTTGATTTTTAATAAAGGATTCCTTTCCTAGGATGATATCTTTATTTGTTTATCAAGATATTTAGCTTTGATGTGTGTGTGAAGTTTTGGTGACTTACTTTGTTACTCTTGAACCTCGTCTTGAGTTTACTTATTGTACAAGTCATAACACTGCATGATGTCATATGTGTACTTTCATTGTTTGATTACTTGTTGCTTAAGCTTCTTTGAACCTATGTGATTGGTTGCCTATCTTTTGGCCTATCTTAAAGCATAGCTTATGTGATTCATTCATAATGCTTGATTTGACTTGTATGTGAAGTTTAATATGCCATATACTTCTGACTTGTTTGGTTGATACCATTTTCCCATGATTCTATTTCATATATGCTTGATTAAAGTTCATCATCCTTAGAAGCATGACTAGGGTTTGAATTTGATTATTACCTGTCTTAACCTTTGAGTATATTTTGATATGGTATCTTTGTGATGTCTTGAGTTTCTTTATGTATTTATGCTTTGATTTGATCTCAAAATTCTATATTATGTCCTTGTCTATGTCTAAATTATCGACACACTTGTGTTCATTTCATTTTACAAATTTACATATGCTTTAATGTTTAACTTGGATGTGATGTTGTTGCTCATTTTGATTTGATAACTTGTCATTTTCTTATATTCTTCTTCCATGACTTGATATGGATCACTTTATTTATATTTCATCTACCCTTTCATGACTTGATATGCTTTGTTTATTTTCCATCTTTTTATTCCATGACATGGTATGGATTACTCTGTCTACCTTTTATATGTTCTCCCATGACTTGATATGGATTTATATGGCTTGTATCTTCTTTCCATGACTTGATATGGATTACCTTATTATCTCTTATCTATTCTTCCATTACTTGATATGGACTGCTTTGCCTTTATATTATCTTTTCTTTCCCCATGACATGATATGGATGGCTAATTACTTTTCCTGTACCATGACATGATATGGCTCACTTTCTGAATTTGTTTCTACTTTCACCATGACTTGATATGGATTTGTCTTCTCCTTTCATCCTTTTCCCTTGTGTGAACAACATGCTCCCTATAAGATTTTGTTGGTTCATTCTTGGTTATGTTTGAATGAAAGTAGACCTTAGGTTTGTTAGTCAAGCATGACAGTATTAGGTAGACCCCTTTATCCTTAATCCTAGGTCAATCTTTGCATGATAACTCAGGAAAATGTTTCCCTCTTATCCTAACTTTAGGACCACTATTGCATGCCAACCTTAGGGTTTATCTTGAAAATTCCCTTAGATTTTCCATTTCTCTTTTGCATTCATTCTAATACAAAAAACTTTCTTAATAAAAATTCAAAAACATTCTAAATACTACTTGAACTCTTTCAACAATGAAAGAGAAGTACTCAGATACCTCCTGCTTTGGATGGACCATTTGATGTATTCTTTCAACAAAATACTCAACCAATCAAATTTCTTTTGCAACTTGGATTTTCTTATGAAAATTTTCAATAAGGGTGGTTACCCATGAAAAGCATCAACAAATCAAAAAATTTGAGAAGAACTATGGTGCTCTGATTCTTTTTGATACGTAGGCATTGGGTTGCAAAACCTAAGCGAGCGCAATAATAAAAACTTTCTTTTATAAGTAACTCATTCATTTGCATGCATTCCCTTTAGTCAATAAGTTTTAGAATAAACACACCCTTTTGATTAGAACAACAAGAGTGGATCATGTTGAGTACTACATACGTGAGGGGTGTTATTACCTTCCCCTTGCGTAATCGACTCCCTTACCCATCTTTTGATTATGAGATCATCAGATTCATCCTTTTGTAGGTTTACTCAGTGTTTCCTTTCCCTCTCTTGAGATAAATAACATTGGTGGCGATTATGTTTCGTGTGCGCATTTCTCCGAGATGTGACACTTAGGGACCAAAATTTGTTTCTCGATGTTATTATTTAAGTCCATTATACTGAGTTGATACAAATATTTTAACCTTCACATCCTCAGCTAGAATGTCCTTAAATAGGGGAAGCTGTCAGACCCCAATTTTAACCCTAAGGTCCCTCATGATATCTCATCATTTGTGTTGGCTTTGGGATCACACCTTGGCATCCTCCTTACCCCTCAGTCATTGGGTTTGCACTGGGAGAGATCAACAAGCACTATATTATTGTATCATACTTTATTTTCTTTTGTTTACTAACCAAAATACCAAAATATGTCTATGTGTAGCTTTGTTTCTTTTGTAGGTAGTGTGTGTGTCCACATGTGCCTCATCAAGCTCATACATAACTAGGGTTTGAGACCATTTTCATTTCGAGCTCAGAGCAAAAGTTATTCAAGGTGGAAGAAGTGGTCATTTGACTTTGTACTTAGAAAATTTTCAACCATGGTTGATTTGTCCAACTTCCACCTCAAAATTCATCATGTCCAAGCTCCAAATGGAAAAGTGTTCAACGTTAAATTTTTTCCCCTTGATGGCATCTTCCCAAATCATCTAAGATCACTTCATTTGTACACAAATTGAGGGACTTGCGCATGGTTCCTTTGTTGGGTTTATTTTGGCAACTTTTGCACTCAAATGATTGATTCCTTTTGCATACTTCCATGTGATGACTTCAATATCAAATGTACATGATCTGGAAGTGGATTGCATCATTGGTTAGGCCTAATTCAATGCACATGCACCCATGTACAACATTTCTATTTTTGGTCAAAATTCAAATGGTGCAAAACTGAATTCCATACCCTATAAATACAAGTGCATTGCTTCAGAAATGATACACACACATTGCCTAAGCCTTGCCAAGCAAACTCAAAACCCTATTCCATACAATTCCTTGAAGATTTCTTTGAATACAAGTTTGAATTTCTCCTTCTGTTTTGGGATTCAAACTATAAGGATGCATTGTCATTTTCATCTCAATTGATCACTGCAAGCAAGAGGAGGAAAAACCAAGTGGATTCACATTGAGATCAAGCCAAATCACTGCTACCCGAAGGTGATTTTTCCAAAACATAAAGCCTTCAATTCTCTCTTAATTCTCCACTATTCTCTTTGTTTATTGGTTGTCTGAAGACCTACCAATGTATGACTATTCTCATATCGTGTACCTCAAAATTAAATTCCTCATATCTCTCAATATATTTGGAATTGGACAAAATTGAGGCCAAATTCGAGCTCCTAAGCTTTTTTTCTTTAAAATAGTGTCCTTACTTTTCATTTTCTTGATGGTTGAGGGTGGACCAGTCTGGTGAGGTCCACCGGAGAAGACAACCGAAGTTAGGGTTCCGGTGATGTGTTGGCGTGTCTCCAGCCATCTGATCATCTTAAAACATTTTAATCTCAACCTTTGTTTTGTTTGACCCTGCGTGTCGTGCATTGACTCATGCACATGGTGAAAAGTGCGCGCTTGGACATCAGATCCGCCACCTCAATTAATGAGGGAGATCTGATGGCCCTCATTTTTTCTATTTTCTTTTTTAATTCTGATTTTTCATTTAATCCATTTATTTTATTTTGTTCATAGAAATTTCATTTTTAATTAAATTTTTTTGGATTAGTTTTGATATTTTCCACGAATTAAATGATTTTTAACTTGTTTTAAATATTTTTAAAATACTTCTGACTTTCCTAAAATTGTGATTTTTTTGTCTAAGGTCCTTTTACCATGTTTGACCTAGGATAAATCCCTTGGCCATTATTTGGTGTTTTGAAGGGATTTGAGGTTTCGTCCATTTAAAAATGCATTTTAATTCACTTTTAATTGAATAAATTTTTAAAAATTGTGTTGAGCCATTTTTATGGTCTTGTGATGCTTGACTTTCTGTTTGTCCTTGGTCATGGTTGATTTGCATTTTGTTTGATCAATACCATTGGATTTAGGGGATTGATGAAATCTACATTTCATCTCCCAAAATGAATGGATAATGTTGATCAGATGAAACTCCTTCTATGATCAATTTGGGTTTCTACTTCCCCTTCCCTCTTCATCTTCATCCCTATTCTTTCCCAATCCATCATTGACCAATGATTTCTCTAATGTCTAAAGGCTAGTTGATTCATCAATGAACTTGTGTCAGATGAATCAACATAAGTCTGACTAAGATAGGTCTTTCCTATTTGTTTTAGTGTGTGATATGTGTTAGGAGTTTGGTTTTTTGTACAAATCTCTAACATGCATTAACACCTATATTTTATTTCCCGACCTCAGATATTTGTGACTTCTACATAAGTCCAATTACGATTGCTTAACATAGAGCTAAATTTGTCCCTCAAGGCATATCATTCTAGTAAGTGAGATTGTAAGTCTCCCTTTCTTCATGGCATTGTATGGAAACTTGACCTTTTTCCTTTCATGAGAGCTAGTGGTATACATGTTAATTTATCCAAGTTGGAGCCCTTCTCATGGATGATGTCTTGGTTCAAGAATTCATACTTGTGAACGAATGGTTGAGTGTTCTCCAAAGAATGACTTAAACAATTAAAACTCTTCACTAACATTTGACTAACCATTGACTAACTTTTATTAACATTGCTTTAATTTCAAGTCATTTACTTTATGCAATTTAAATTTCAGCACCTTTATCATTTATTTCCATTTACATTTCATTTACATTTCCTTTGTCCATCTGGACTTCTTCTTTTAAGACATTAATAAAGGAAAACCCCTGTAAAAAATTGGTTCTTTTGATTAATGGACTTGTGGTTACTATCCTTAGGATTGTTGTGGAGTTATGGACTTAGAATTAGGACCTTGACCTTTGCTTTGAGGGTATGTGATCTAAGACCTTGGGATTAATTTGGTACATTTGACTTTTGGACTTCATTTAAAGAACTTGGCTTGGTTATATGATACATAGTGTATTCTTTGCTATCTAGTTTGCTCGAGGCTTATATCCAAAGGAGGGAATTCATGTTTGACTTATGTCATAAAGCTTGCTATCTCTTGGTTAGATCTTTCCTCCCTAGATTTTATTTTATGCTGCTAGGATAGTCTCTTCTTCTCCTCTCCTTCTTTGATTTTCAAAATCTTTTCTCTATTTCAAAAAGTTTCTTGTTTTCAAACTTGAACCACTTTCTCAATAAACCTTGACGTTTGTCAAGTGATTTTCAAAACCTTTTTCTTAATAAATTCTAATACATATTAAGCATATTCAAACCAATTTCAAAAATACTAAGAAAATATAACTCATTAAAACTATTTTGTGCCTTTTGTGCACTTTTTCTTTTAAAACTTTTTCTCAAATTTTAGACATGAGTCATTTCCATAGTTGAGATGTAATTTTCCTATCCCTAGAATATTGATGATAATTCTTTTCCACCTAAGAGATCTAGTGGCATACTTGTTGATCTTTATCCAAGTTGGAGCCCTTCTCTATGGTGATGTAAAGTTCTCATACTTGTGGGTGACTAGTTGAGTGTTCTCCTTAAAATGACAAAATGTATTTTCATTAAAAATGAATCAAAACAAACATAATTGTTATTTTTACGATGAACTATGAGGCTTTGATCCTCCATTTCACTTTGTTGGTACGTAGGCATAAGTGTCGCATTACGCGAAAAACCGACGGGAAAACGAAACAACAGAGCCGCCACCGTGCGTTATTTATCCCAAAAGAGGGAAAGGAAACGCTCGAAGTAAACCTGGAAAAGACATGGTCTCGTGACCAGAGAAAGATGGGATCGGGAGTCGGTTATGCGAAGGGAAGGTATTAGCACCCCTACGCATTCGTCGTACTCGACGGGATCCATGCACAAAAGAAAGGATAAGGTTGCTAAACACTGCTCAAACAAACTGCACACACAGGCTGAAAGGAGACACAGAAAGACAAAAGAAACTAACTCGGCAGGATATCGCATCCTGGGCCTACATAGTCTGTCAGGCACAGACATCAGAGTCAACGTAGTTCGGGACAGGGGGAAACGTGCTCGCTAGGATGTCACATCCTATGCATATGTATCTTCTCTGACCGGAGAAGAATCAGAGCACTCGTAGCTCGGCTATCGCACGCCAAACAAAACACAAACAGGAAACCGACTGCCAATCGCTGGGCTTACGTTAGACTCCACACAAACAGGCAAACATGGAAACCGAATGCCAATCGCTGGACTTACATCAGACTCCGAACCAACAAACACACAAAGGAAACCAACTGCCAATCGCTAGACTTATGTCGGACTCCAAACACACACACAGGGGTTGAAAAAAGAAAAAGGGCGCCCAGAGAGATCAACTCATCTCCTGCCTACGTACCTCATCTGGTATGAGGATCAGGGTGACGTAGTTCCCCTACGCAGGGAAAGAACTTCTATCCTAACCAGAGACTGGGAAATGACAAACTAGAAGGGAGACTGACTCGAGCCTAATAGTTATCATGTAAATTCACCATGGTCCTAGGTTAAGGTTCCTACCTAACTTGCACAGGGAGCAAGCTATCCTAAATAGCACATACAAATACATACAAGCACAAAAAGCAAGCACACACACTATATGCACACAATTGGGCTCATACAAGGTTAGGCTGTGAAACACAAGCCAACTGAAATCGGGTGTATTTAGCTCTTAACCCTAACATTGAGAGTTAGGGTGAAGCAGATGAAATGGGAAGTGAGGGTAAGACCTCACAGCTCTTATCCCTGGCCTGGGAGAGCTTCAGACAAATGAAAGTGTGGGAGTTCAGAAAGTAGGAACTCTTCTATCCACATATGACTGACACAACAAAGATCTTGGGTTAATATCCACAATGCATCAACACATGGTGTGAGCAAAGTGGATGACACACTGACTAGCAGGAGATGGATTACACATCTCTTTTATCTGCCAATTGCCTCTAAAGAGGTCTTTTCCTTCTTGGCACAAAAAGTAAACATTCACAAGCATTGCCTCTTAAGGAGGACTTCAGACAGGTGCCTGCCCACATAACAGGACAGGTCTTCCAGACTACATGAAGTCAGAAGAGTTATACCTCAATGGTTAAGCAACCAAGCAAAGCAAAAGCAAGTTCAAAAGAACTCAAAGCAACTTAGGTACCTAAAAAAAATCTAACCCAATCAGTATGCAATTCAAACAATCAAACAGACAACAGTCAATCACAATCAGACAGATAAGCAAGCAACAGTGTGCAAGGCACAGGCCAATAGGCACAACACAAACAACTTGGAATCAACCTACAAAACAACATAAGGTTAGCCAACATCAACCAATTAATCAATCCAAATGAGTGAACCACTTCAATCATGGCAATGTGCTTCTTAACCTGAAATCCACAACCCAAACAGTGAGTCCAAACCACTAGGTCAAAGCCTAGGGTCAAAATAGGGTCAAACATTCAAAACAGAACATGAAATTTAACATGAATCAACTTCATTCAATCTAGAACACATTCCAAAAGGTCCCATATCAATATCATTAACCAAAAGCATTTCATGAATCAAACATGGCAAGGTATGCAAGTTGTGACCACATTGTGACATCAGAATGAATAAATGCACCTTAAATAAAATATGATTCAAATAGTCTTGGCAAAATTCATGCGTAAACAGGACATACAACATGATCATCACACAAAAAATTAGAGGCATTGGACAACATTAGGCATGGTAATCACATTGCATAAGTCAAGGCAAGCATAACAAGCACATGTGTGACACAAATTGTCACACCAACTTAGCATAGGCATAAAACAGAGATGGGTTATGGTAAAAACCTCAAACCAAAGCCAAAACAACACTCAACATGTCTAGAAATAGTGTGCAAAATTTCACATTCATTGGATAAAGAACAAGCATTTCACAATCAAATGAAGTTCAAGGCTATTTAAAAGCTCAAATGTGACCATCCAGAATGAAAAATCTCAATTAAATCCGAAATGATCTCAAAAATTCCAATAAAAATCATGAGCAATCACAACATCCATTTCAAGCATCATACAAAAAATCAAGGCAATTGGATATCATTTGGCAAGGCAAACACATCACATAAGATGAACAAGCAAAGGTGTGACACAAATTGTCACACCTACAATAACATGATCATAAAACAGCAATGACACATGATAAAAATACCAAATCAACACCATAATTTCAAGCAAAGTGTCAAGTTATAGCATACAAAATTTCATGAGCATTGGATAAAATCTCAGCATTTCACAAAGGATATGGCAAGGCAAGGTCAAGAATACATGCATGTTCACATTCCCTAGCACAAAAACAATTTCCAGCCATGCACAATTTATGGAAAAATGATGATAAAATAGTAGACAAAAAATGCAACACAATGCAAAAAATCTCATAATTTTTGGATCAATTTTCCATTTGATATGAATGTGTGAAGTTGAAGAAAAAATAAAAAAATGATGTATGAAGCATGGTATGAAAATAGGAGGGAAATGGAGAAAATAAGTGAGCATTTGAAAAAAGTGTGGCAGCGGGGGATCGAACTGGGAGGCTTTTCAAATTATGGCGCCAGGCAGCATGAAACGCAGCGTCCCATTTAAACGGTGGCAAGTCAACCTTGCATGGTCAAAGCGAAGTACCAATGGGAAGCGCGCATGGCCATCTGGACCAACCAATCACAAGCTAACCCTATTCTAACACATGCACGGTACTGGAAAATGAAATCCGCAGGTAAGCACATGAACACGCAACAAAATTCGCAGCAAACCGTATGCGTTCCGCAGGAAATTCCACATGAAATCTGGAGATGCATGAACACACGATGAAGATCATGAAGATCTTCATCCAATTTTTTCAGAAAATCTCAAAAGTTCCAGAAATCAACATTGATCATACCAATCAATTCCTCACACAATGCACATTCACAATCCATAATCATTTTAACATAAAACAAAGAAACAAGCATGGATCGAAGACATTAAGAATCATGCATCCAAACTTTATACAAGCATATCTCACTCAATTTGGCATGGAATTCAATGATTTAAAGCTCAGATTAACCAGCATCACAAGATCTACAACAATAGCAAAATGAATTTGAAAAATAAGAGGATCGATTTGGAACCTCTTGAAGAGCAGCTTTGGAATTTGATGGATACAAGGCCTTATAATGCTTCGAATCTCTTCTATAATGCTTGTACAAGTAATTGGAGGAAGAATTGAGGCTCAATTGCACACGATCTCACAAAAATCTGAATTCACCATTGTTGCTTCAAGCTTGGAGAATGCTTCAAAACTGCACTGTTTTCTTCACTTCCACGTATGAATCTTCTCAATAAAACTTCAGGAGCAAGAATCAATCACCAGAAAATGCTTGAATGTGAAGAAAATGCAAGAAAGTTTGAGAGGAAAATTTGGAGTATTTGAGATCTAGATCTGAAAATGCCAAGCTAATCTGAAAAACAGTTAGAGATTTAGCTTATATATGCTCCACTAATCATGTTTAATTAAGCCTAAACCAAATGC
The DNA here is from genome assembly GCF_024323335.1 of Lathyrus oleraceus. Lineage (NCBI taxonomy): Eukaryota > Viridiplantae > Streptophyta > Magnoliopsida > Fabales > Fabaceae > Lathyrus > Lathyrus oleraceus. The sequence goes on from NC_066584.1 coordinate 204,040,499, forward strand.
TAATGGAATGGATTAAGTTTCAAGGTGTTTTGGCAAATTTGGTTTTTCACCCTTGTGCATGGGAATACATGTGAACAGTGCACGAATTTATTTGATTTTCACTCAAAATGCTGTTTTGGAGCCAATGATAATGGTATAATATTCAAACAATGCACCAAATTTAAACTTTAAAAATTCCCTCCAAAAATCAAGTGAAATGGCAAATGTTCATATGATGGTAAGGCATGGTATGTAATGCAAGATTTGGAAACTAGAGATCAAAATAAGAACAATGCCAAAAGAGCCATCCAATTCGGAGTTTTGGTTTGAAAGTTATGCCCATTTGAAGTTCAAACCACACTTTACCAAGTTTTGATCATATCTCCTTAACCACACATGAGAAATCCATGATCTTGGACCTTTTGGAAATGGGAGAGAACGATATTCAACTTTCATGTTGGACAAATCTTCATTTGAAGCTTTCTTGATGATGTAATCTTGAGTTGAAGTTGGGCCAAAACCTTGCCATTTTTGGAAAGTTCAAATTACAGGTCACTTGCTATTTTTGGAAAGTCTTGATCTGACTTCAAATCCTTCAATGTTGATGTTTGAAATGTCAAATGAGACTTGTTTACACATGATTGAGGCATCTCTGACCATCTCCCACCTCCAAATCCATGGTTGAAGTGACAGTTGACTTCTGTTGACTTTTTAGGGTTTCAGATGAATTGCTCATGAACTGATGAGCTCTGAGCCTTCAATTCTTGGCCAAACTACTTCAAAATGATCCTTGGGTCACATGAACTCATTGTACCAACCCTAGGGCTTTGATTCCATAGAAAATGCACTTGCTTGCTTGCACAGTTAAATCTCTTGACCAGTCTTGCCTAATGACTTGATGGACTATGCAATGACAATGCAATGTTAATGACCTAAAATAAAAATGTATATACGAATGGGAGGTGCAAATTTGAGGTGCTACAGCTGCCCTTATTCAATCAACTGGGAACCTGAACGGATGAGAGCAACGGCTGTCAGACCTTCAGGGTAAACAGGGATTGAATACCAAAGAACCGTAGAAATTTGCACTCCGCAGGGGATAATACAAGGAAAAGCCAAGTAACCAGACAAGACGTTTACCGACGACTCCTGGGGATTTTGATTTTTATCAAAGGAAAGGTACAACCAAACATCAACGGACGATCGGGAAAAACTCAACGTTTATCGACACCACCCGAGAGGTGACCAGACATTAACGAATGACTGGGAAAGACTCGACCAGACGTCAACGGACGAAAGGGAGAAGCTCGACGTTTATCGACACCAAGGGAGAGGTGACCAGACATTAACGAATGACTGGGAAGACTCGACCAGACGTCAATGGACGAAAGGGAGAAGCTCGACGTTTATCGACACCAATGGAGAGGTGACCAGACATTAACGAATGACTGGGAAGACTCGACCAGACGTCAACAGACGAAAGGGAGAAGCTCGACGTTTATCGACACCAACGGAGAGGTGAACACTTCACTGGGGAAGGAAAATAGATACTTGCAGCTGGAAACCAAATAGGATGTTTACCGACGACTCTACTGGGGATTTCTGGCTGGGGAACAACCAGACATTTACCGATGACTGGGGAAAATACTCGACGTTTACCGACATCGAAAGATGATGTTTACCGACATCAAAAGATGATGTTTACCGACATCAAAGAAAGGCGACCAGATATTTACCGATGACTGGGATGAGACTCGACGTTTACCGACATCGAAAGATGATGTTTACCGACACCAAAGAAAGAAGACCAGACATTTACCGATGACTGGGATGAGACTCGACGTTTACCGACATCGAAAGATGATGTTTACCGACACCAAAGAAAGAAGACCAGACATTTACCGATGATTGGGATGAGACTCGATGTTTACCGACATCGAAAGATGATGTTTACCGACACCAAAGAAAGAAAACCAGACATTTACCGATGACTGGGATGAGACTCGACGTTTACCGACATCGAAAGATGATGTTTACCGACACCAAAGAAAGAAGACCAGACATTTACCGATGACTGGGATGAGACTCGACGTTTACCGACATCGAAAGAAAATGTTTACCGACACCAAAGAAAGAAGACCAGACATTTACCGATGACTGGGATGAGACTCGACGTTTACCGACATCGAAAGATGATGTTTACCGACACCAAAGAAAGAAGACCAGACATTTACCGATGACTGGGATGAGACTCGACGTTTACCGACATCGAAAGATGATGTTTACCGACACCAAAGAAAGAAGACCAGACATTTACCGATGACTGGGAAATAAAATGTGCAACCAGGCGTCAACGGACGACCAGGCAAAAACTCAACGTTTATCGACACCAACGGAGAGATGGGCTTACTGGGGAAATAATCACAACCAAACGTCAACGGACGATCGGGAAAAACTCAACGTTTATCGACACCAACGGAGAGGTGAACAGACATCAACGGATGACCTGTGGGGAAGATACAACTAGACGTCAACGGACAAACGGGAAAAACTCAGCGTTTATCGACACCAACGGAGAGGTGAACAGACATCAACATATGACCTGTGGGGAAGATACAACTGGACGTCAACGGACGAATAGGAAAAACTCAGCGTTTATCGACACCAACGGAGAGGTGAATTTTGCACTAGGAGAAAGATGTTACGAACATCGAAAGATGATTTTTACCGACATCAATAAAGAAGACCAGACATTAACAAATGACTGGGGTGAGACTTGATGTTTACCGACACCGAAAGAATGGTGTTTACCGACACCAAAGAAAGAACATACGCGGGTGCTGACATGAAACTTACCGGTATCACAGGGACGGCATCTACAATATGTCAGGGCAAGTCTAAACACTTGTTGGGGATCTCACTGGGGAGAATCAAGCTTCTTTTCACGGACGGGTGAGGAAATAAACCTCTCTGTGGAATGTCAATTCTGAATGCTGTCAGGAGCAACTGTAGCAAACGTGTCGTACAGATGTTGAACAACGATCCGCCTCTGCCGGGGATATGGTCTGACTGGGTATAACACATGAATGCATATGTTTGAATTTTTCTATGGCGTAATGCTCCCAATTGCATGGAAATGCTACGCGATTTGAGGATGCAATGATCACTACATGCAAGATGCAAAATGATGAACTCCTGCCGGGGAGCAAACAAATCAAATACTCCAACTCTATGGGGAGACTCTGTCTGAGGAATACTCTGCGGGGAGTAATACCAACTTCTCACTCATGCTGGAAAATAGCACTGCTGCTGGGGAAAGGATCCCAATCCACTCGGGGACTCTGCTAGGGAAATAACCAAAGCGACCTCGCTGGGGAGAGATGCCAATCCAATCAACAAGTAAGATAAACTTTCCTGAAGATAATTTTCACTGAACCTGATCCACTCGGGGAACCTGCTAGGGAAAACCATCAACACAAACCTCTGCTCGGGAGATCTGCTAGGGGAACACATCACCACCCTGATGGGGAATGGCATTCACAACTCTGCTGAGGAAAAGCATAACTCTGTTGGGGAAATAATATACCAGACCACGCTGGGGATAGACATCCATAACCCTGCCGGGAAAAAGCGTTCACGACCACGCTGGGAATAGCTGTACTTCAAACCAAACTGTTGGGGAATAAAACCACTCCACTGACACCTCCGCTGGGGATACAACGTCCTTCCAATCCGGTGGGGATTAACCATCTCTAGCTCTGTGGGGAAATGCCAGCTTTCAGCCTAGCTGGGGACTTAACAATCTTTAGCTCTGCTGGGGATAGAAGGCACTATCCACAGACGTCTCTGCAGGGGATAAGAATAGCCCTGATAGCTTTCAGACCTGCTTGGGGAAATAGCCACTTCCAAGCCTGCTGGGAAAATCATCCGTGGCTTAACTGCTTCAGCCAGGAAATCAAAAGGTAACAACCTGCAAAATAGCACGACAAACATGCCCCAGGGGTTGCATGGACAAGATACGCTCAAGCGTCCTCAACATTCAAAATGATTTTCAAATGTTTTATCTTTCTGCACGTTATTGTCTAGCCTTCATGTTTTCATATGCAATGTTTATCAAAAATTCGGACGTTTTTGCAAACAAAACAGTAAAATAAAAACAAGAGAGCAATTTATCTGAATAACAACTTTTATTGATTGAAAATGGGCCTGAAAAGGCGAATACATCAGGAAGCAATTACTAGAAAGAGGTAATTGCGCACAAAAGGAAAAACCTATCCTAATGGCAATGTGAACACGACATCCACTATTTCCCAATTCTGTGATAACTCACAGATCATCAGCTTTCTCCCAAATTCCTTGCTTTCTGAGAAGAATGATTGGACCGATCCTATCCTTCAAGATGGCAGACGATGAAGCGCGATAAAGTACAAATAACTCAGACTGTAGTCTTCGCTTTAATCCCTCTTTTGCCTGGATCGCCCTTTCGGGTTTTCAATCCACCGGGATACCCATTTTTGCCTAAGCCGCCCTTGCGGGTTTTCGACTTACCGGGTGTACAAATTCTTTTCATTTTTATCCCTAACTTTTTCCCGAACCTTTCTCTTTTTTTTTGTTGGTTCGCCGGGATGCCCCTTTTTTGCCTGGACTCTTTTATTCTTTTTGTCCAGCAGGTCAATTTATGCGAAGTATTTTTTGACTACATCTGAGTTAACAGGGGACGGAAAATCTTCACCATCCATAGTTGTAAGCATCAAGGCTCCACCGGAGAAAACCTTCTTAACAACATATGGACCTTCATAATTAGGAGTCCACTTGCCCCTGTTATCTGACCGGGAGGAAGGATCCTCTTCAAAACTAGATCACCGATCTGATAGCTTCAAGGACGCACTTTCTGATCAAAGGCTCTCTTCATCCTTCTCTGATATAACTTCCCATGGCACACAGTTGCTAGCCGTCTCTCTTTGATAAGGCTTAACTCGTTAAACCTTGTTCGAATCCACTCAGCTTCATCAAGCTTGACATCCAACAAGACCCTCAGAGAAGGAATCTCCACTTCAACAGGTAGGACAACTTCCATACCATACACAAGGGAGTAAGGGGTTGCCCCGGTCGACGTACGTACTGAAGTACGGTACCCATGCAAAGTGAAAGGCTAGCATCTCATGCCAATCCTTATACGTCACGACCATCTTCTGCACAATCTTCTTAATATTCTTGTTTGCCGCCTCTACAGCACCATTCATCTTCGGTCTGTAAGGAGAAGAATTGTGATGTTCAATCTTGAAATCTCTGCAAAGCTCTTTCATCATTTTGTTATTGAGATTCGAACCATTATCAGTAATGATCCTCTCAGGAACCCCATAACAACAGATGATTTCCTTCTTGATGAACCGGGCAACCACTTGTTTGGTAACGTTAGCATAGGAAGCTGCTTCCACCCACTTGGTGAAGTAGTCGATCGCAACCAGGATGAAGCGATGTCCATTCGAAGCAGTAGGCTCAATCTTCCCAATCATATCAATGCCCCACATCGCGAATGGCCAAGGCGAATTCATGACATTCAGAGGGCTTGGTGGTACATGCACCTTATCAGCATAGATTTGACATTTATGGCACTTCCGAGCGTACTTGAAACAATCGGATTCCATAGTCATCCAGTAATAACCGGCTCTCAGCAATTTCTTAGACATTACATGACCACCAGCATGGGTACCAAACGATCCTTCGTGCACTTCTTGCATCAACATGTCTGCTTCGTGTCTATCCACGCATCTGAGCAGAACCATGTCAAAGTTCCTCTTATACAACACATCATCCTGATTCAAATAAAAACTTCCAGCTAGCCTTCTCAGGGTTTTCGTGTCATTCTTTGACGCACCTTCAGGATACTCCTGGCTCTTTAGGAAGTTCTTGATATCATAGTACCACGGTTTCTCATCCACAACAGACTCAGCTGCAAACACATACGCAGGCCTCTCGAGTCGATTCACCGCAACATGTGGCACATGATTCCACCAATGAACTTTGATCATCGAAGACAAAGTAGCCAAGGCATCAGCCATCTGATTTTCATCCCGGGGGACATGATACAACTTGACCTTCTTGAAGAACGTCAGTATCCTTCTGGTGTAATCTGTGTAAGGAATCAAATGCGGCTGATTGGTATTCCAATCTCCATTGACCTGATTAATCACTAGAGCGGAATCTCCATAAATGTCAAGTGTTTTGATCCTCAGTTCGATGGCTTCTTCTATCCCCATGATACAAGCCTCATACTCAGCCTCGTTGTTGGTGACGTCAAAAGTCAGCCTGGCAGAAAAAGGTATATGAGCACCTTTAGGGTTGATAAGCACTGCCCCAACACCGTTACCGTTCACATTCACAGCCCCATCAAACATCAACGTCCACTTGTCATCAGGATCCGGTCCTTCCTCGACAAGAGGCTCTTCACAATCTTTCATCTTAAGATACATGATGTCTTCATCAGGGAATTCAAACATCATCGGCTGATAATCATCAAGTGGTTGCTCGGCAAGGTAGTCTGACAGAATACTACCTTTGATGGCCTTCTGCGACGTGTACTGGATATCATACTCTGTTAAGATCATCTGCCAACGGGCAACACGTCCGGTGAGAGCCGGCTTCTCAAAGATGTATTTTACTGGATCCATCTTAGAAATCAATAAGGTAGTATGGTTCAGCATATACTGCCTCAGTCGGCGAGCAGCCCAGGCCAAAGCACAGCAAGTTTTCTCAAGCTGTGAATATTTGATTTCACAGTCGGTAAACTTTTTGCTAAGGTAGTATATGGCATGCTCTTTTCGACCAGACTTGTCATGCTGTCCCAATACACACCCCATCGAGTTCTCAGTCACTGATAGGTACATTATCAGAGGTCTCCCTGGAACGGGAGGTATAAGGATTGGAGGTTTCTGTAAATACTCTTTTATCTTGTCAAAAGCTTTCTGACAATCATCATTCCACCTGATTGCTTGATTCTTTCTTAGCAATTTGAATATTGGTTCACACGTGGCAGTTAGGTGAGATACAAACCTTGCAATGTAGTTCAATCTCCCTAAAAACCCACGAACCTGCTTTTCTGTTTTCGGTTCAGGCATTTCTTGTATAGCTTTGACTTTCGCTGGATCAACCTCAATCCCTTTCTCACTGACAATGAAGCCTAACAGCTTCCCGGATCTCACACCAAACGTACACTTGTTCGGGTTCAGCCTCAGTTTGAATTTTCTCAGCCGATCAAACAACTTTTGCAAATTAACCAGGTGCTCCTCTTCTGTCTGCGACTTCGCAATCATATCATCCACGTACACTTCAATCTCTTTGTGCATCATGTCATGAAAGAGAGTCGTCATAGCCCTCTGATAGGTAGCACCGGCATTCTTCAGCCCAAATGGCATCACTTTATAACAAAACGTGCCCCAAGGTGTAATGAATGTTGTCTTTTCCATGTCCTCTGGCGCCATCTTAATCTGATAATAGCCAGAAAAACCGTCCATGAAAGAGAAAACCGAGGATTGAGCCTTATTATCAACCAATACATCAATGTGAGGTATTGGGAAATCATCTTTCGGACTCGCTCTGTTTAAATCCCGGTAATCGACACACATTATGACTTTGCCATCCTTCTTCGGCACAGGAACGATGTTGGCAACCCACGGGGGATAAGTAGTTACTGACAAGAAACCCGCGTCGAACTGCTTCTGAACTTCTTCCTTGATTTTAACCGCCATATCAGGACTGGTTCTCCGAAGCTTCTTCTTGACTGAAGGACACTCTTCTCTGAGAGGTAGTCTATGCATCACAATATCGGTATCCAGCCCAGGCATATCTTGATACGACCAGGCGAATATCTCAACATATTCTCTCAGCATCTCAATCAACTTTCTCTTGACATCGTCTTTCAAAGCAGCCCCGATCTTAATATCTCTTTTGGCGTCCTCAGTACCAAGATTAATAATCTCCAACTCCTCCTGATGAGGTTGGATGACCCTCTCCTCTTGCTTCAACAATCTGACCAATTCTTTAGGGAGTTCACAGTCTTCCTCACTCTCCTCTTCAGCTTGGTAGATGGGATTATTGAAATCATACTGAGCCATAACAGAACGGTTCATAGTGGATTCCGTGAGATCACTTCTGCATGTTTTAATGCTTTATTTTAGAAAAAGAGTTCAAGAAAGTCACAAAAAATAAAAACATTGCCATTTTTATTTTTTGAAAAATGAAAACAAAAATAGAAAGACAGGGATCACAAAATTGTTTGCAAAATGTCCTTTATTAATGATATCATTGAAAAAACATGATGAGGCCCTACAATGAACCACTACGCCCTAGGCAGAACGTAGGGTTTTGTGCAAAATGAAAAACAAAAGAAAATTACTCTGTTTGAAGAGTAACTTGGACCACATCTTCTGCTGTCCAATTGTTGATCAACTCCCCTGGTGCACACGGGCGAACCTAGTTGTCGAAATCGCAATCACTGTCACTGTCACAGTCTTCACTATCAGCTGCAAAGACGTCACCGTGATTCATCAGCCCAACGCTGGTAAAGGTACTCGGACCTGTCTGCACACCCTGCTCCGCCTGCAGAGGTTGATAACCAATTCCAAACTTATCTTCTTTGACAGGCAAATCCACCATTTTTCCCCAGCCTTCTGCTTTACCGGAGTTGACGACCTCCACCGCCTGCTTGTACGATGTAATTGAGGCACTTGGCTTCTTCTGCTCAGCAAAAGCCACCCTTTCAAGAGCAACAGTCTCAAACGCCTGGCATAAAGTTTCATGGATCTCGCCATCCACCTCTACATACTTGAAAGAGGATAGATGACTCACCAGAATATCTTCTTCACCACACACAGTCACAATCTGACCGTTCCAGACATACTTCAACTTCTGATGGAGAGTCGACGAAACTGCCCCAGCTGCGTGAATCCAAGGACGTCCCAACAAACAACTATATGCTGGCTGAATATCCATCACATAGAAGACAATGCTGAAAACCTCCGGACCGATCTTCACCGGCAATATGACTTCACCAAAAACGGACCGTTTGGATCCATCAAATGCACGCACAATCAAATCACTCGGAGTAAGGATAACTCCTTCCACATCAATCTTACCCAAAATCTTCTTAGGCAGCACATTCAAAGTCGAGCCAGTGTCCACCAACACTTGGGACAACACTGCACCTTTGCACTCCATAGTGATATGCAGGGCCTTGTTATGGTTACGTCCTTCAGGCGTTAAGTCCAGATCTGTGAACCCCACACCATGCCTGGTACTCACATTAGCAATCACGCCCTCCAACTGGTTGACAGAAATCTCCTGAGGCACGTAAGCCAGATTTAACATTTTCAACAGGGCATTACGGTGTGCCTCAGAGCACAAAAGCAATGAGAGGATAGAAATCTTGGACGGAGTCTGATTCAGCTGGTCTACAATCTTGTAGTCACTCTTCTTGATAATCTTCATAAACTCCTCCACGTCTTTCTCAAACGAACCCTCAGGCGCCTCCTTCTGAGCTGGTTCTTCATCAACCACATCCTGTTTACCCTTAGCTTTGGCGAGAGCCTCAGCGTTGTCATCTCTCAAAGGTTGCGGAGCAAACAAGCGACCACTTCTGGTAAACCCTCCTGGTCCTCCAACATTGTCCACCACGGGGCTTGCAATCACAGATGTTCTACTAGGCACACCAATAGTCACAGGAGACTGATTCACTGGCCTAACCTGACTCTCAGCCCTTCTGTTGCTGCGATATGCGTTGTCATATTTCCATGGAACAACCCTACTATTTTCAACAACCCTTCTGCCTGAAGCAACGGTTGTAGTTGGAGCACTGACGGTTACAGGAGCAGAAATGGTAATAGGAGTACCACCAGTTGTAGGCGCACTAACAGTCCTCTGGCCATGTCCCTCGGACGGTTTGAAGTAGATAGTGACGGTTGACACCATCCCACGATTTTTAACAGCCCGACTGAACTGCAATCAGCCCTCGTTAAGCAAATTCTGTATACCAGCCCTCTACTGTTCACAACCATCCTCTGACCCTGCACAGTCTATACAGCCTTGATCATAGCCCGGGAACACTCCCCTATTCAATAGACGGTCCCTCACAATAAACAAGGAGGTCTGAACATCCTCAACATTGACCACCAAGTCTTCATGTTCTCCCCCTTCAACATTGTTCACCCTATGTGCACCATGCTGAGGCATAGGGTTGTTTACAACATTCGGCACAGGAGCAAAATTGATAGTTTTAGCGTCAATTAGGTCTTGGACCTTATGATGAAAAGCCCGGCAGTTCTCAATGTGGTGCCCCGGTGCACCAGAGTGGAAATCACAACGCACGTTGGCATCATACCCAGGTGGTATCTTTGTCAACGGTGCCATGGTACGCAACTCCACGAACCCTAATCTGAGCAGTTCAGGCAATAACTCAGCATAGGTCATCGGCAAAGGGTCAAAACATCGATCAGGCATCCTCTGTCTCGGCTGATAAGGACGTTGCTGTTGTTGTTGTTGTTGTGGCAGTTGTTGAACCCTCGGTTGTTGCTGTTGACGAGGTTGAGGCGCCGGAATGGTCACAGCGGCAACCTGGCGATACTGATTCCTGTTTACATTTTTCCTACCGTGTTGCACAGCATTGGTTTCACCCTCTCTCCTACGAGGTGCCCCAACAAATGGTTTCTTCGACGACGAGGACCCTGCATCCTGAATTTTTCCGGCTTTGATCAGACTCTCTGTCCTTTCCCCACAAATAACAACATCTGAGAAACTACCGAATGGGCAACTTCCTATCCGGTCCATGAATACACCTTGTAAAGTACCGATAAACATGTTAGTCAACTCCCTCTCCAGCATAGGGGTTTGTACTCGTGCAACCAACTCACGCCACCTCTGGGCGTACTCCTTGAAGCTCTCTCCAGATTTTTGACAAAGACTCTGCAACTGAGTCCGGCTCGGCGCCATGTCCATGTTATGTTTATACTGCCTCAAAAAGGCCTCACCCAGATCTCTCCAATTTCGGATAGAATCTCTCTTTAGCTCCATGTACCAATCCAAGGAAGCCCCAGACAAGCTATCCTGGAAGAAGTACATACACATTTTCTCGTCATCTGTATAAGCAGAGATCTTCCTATAATAGGCCTGCACGTGGGTGCGAGGACAAGAAGTACCGTTGTATTTATCAAATGAGGGCGCCTTGAATTTGTAGGGAATCCTCAAACCTTCCACCAGACCCATGTTGGTCACATCAAAACCTTGGGAGTTCTGACATTCCATAGCTCGGATCTTCTCAACAAGGGCGTCCACCTTCCGATCCCTCTCTTCAACTCTCACGACATCATCGTCTTCATTGAGTAGAGTGAACATGTCTTCCTGCCTGTCAACCAAGGGAGCAGGATGGCGAATCGGAGCCCGGGCAACTCTGGCGTTAACAGTCTCTGCAGCAAGAGGCTGTCCATTGATTCTGATACCCCTCAATTCATCCCCTACAGTGTAGTCATTGGCGGGAGCAGCAACAACAACATTCTCATGAACCGGGACACTCACTGGTGAAGCACGGTTGGATGGCGGAATCACGGCTTCCTGTCTCTGGGCTAAGGCACACAGCTCCTCTTGCCCCTGAACAACCCCTTGCATCATAGTCATGAATTGGGCCATGTTAGCCCTCATCTCAGCCAATTCTGCTTGAACCTGGTCCATATTCCTCTGATGATTCAATCTGGTTGCGTAGCGGTGCGGTCGTTGATCAGCTATCCTGCCTGACACAGGAACCAGAGTGAGAAGCCACGAACAAGAACACCTGTTATGCAAAATGATATGTGTATGATGCTAATGATGCGTATGATGCACATGATATGTTCATTTCTCAGGCATTCAAGAGTCCAATTCATCTTTCAAGAAATGGAAACCTGCAGTAAGAACAACACAGAAGCAAAGGAACAACATACACAAATTATGAGCACCAGGATTAAACACCAACAACCTCATCTATAGATAAGAGTAAAAAAGATCATACAACAAAGATCCAAAAAACGGAGTACAACAAATGAATCCCATCCAACAAGCCTGGAGGTGATTCTCAACATAAACAACAGAGATACAAGCTAAGACAAATGGCTTCCAGGAATGAGAGTCTTCAGATAGTGGCACTGGTCTATCAACAGGTCACACTCTGAACATTCGGGAAAGGGAGTGAGCTTCTCCTTCAATTGTCTTCTGAGCTCCACAACTTCTCCTCTAAGTCGGCTCTTTGATGCATGTCTCAAGTCTACTTCCTTCTTCAACTGGACGTCTTTGTCTCTCAGTTGCTTTTCCAAGTCTCTTATCTTCTTCTGATAACTAGCTTCAGCTCTCTGCAACCTCAAGCACTCATGGTATTCTGCATTCAACAATGCCTCCATCTCTTCATAGGATCTCTTCTTACCCTTCAGTCTAGCAACATCTTCACCCTGCATGTCTCTGAGTTGATGAGCCAAGTTCAACTTATCAGCTTTGGCTTTGTAAAGCTCCATCTGGGTATCTTGCTCCTTCTCTTTCAGCCGACGATTCTCCATCAGGGCTTGCTTGTACTGCTCAGCAGGTACACTCTCAGCAAGGATCAAAGGTGGTTGCACTCGCAAAAACTCCATCCTATCATAGGGCAACAACAAAGTTTCCACTCTCTTCTTGACCCAATCAGTGTAGTCAGACATAGCAACTGCAAACTTCTTCCCCAGGACAGCTCCATCCTTAACACCAATGGTCTTCCAAGCTCTTCCTACTCGCTCCAAACTAACAGGGTCACTCCGCTTCTCAAAACACACACTCTCAACTATCTCAGCATCAAGTGGTCTTCCATTCATCACAAACCACAACTGGCGAAGAGAAAGAACCGGGTTGTAATTGATGCAACCCTTAGTCCCTACAAGTGGCACATTACGGAACTCTCCACAACTCATGATGACATTACGCGCATCCATCCGGTAAGATTGCCACCTGATATCATAAGAGGTGAGAGACATAACCCTCTGAGTCCACTTATGAGTGCTCTGAGCATCCACAAAAGGTCCACTGACTGGCAGGAGAGACAAGAACCATCTGAGCAAAAGTGGGAGACATCATCTAATAGCTCCACCCTTACCATGCCTACTGTGAACAACATAGTAAGTGTCAGCTAACAAAGTAGGAACCGGGTTTCCTCCAATGAAGATAGTGACAGCAGCAAGATCCACAAAATTAGGCATACTTGGGAACAACACAATCCCAAAAACCATGATAACCAACTGAGCATGAAAAGCTTCCCAATTCCCCTTCTCTGCTTCTCCTCTAGCAATCCTCAACAGGAACTTCAAAGGCAAACCCACAACATCCCCATTGGACTTCCAATTATCACTGACTTCCTTGATACCCAAATGGAGAGCTCTGGCAACAACTCTGAAATCAACCTCCTTAGGCACATCCAAGAAACGAACCTGATACCGGATCGGGACGTTCATCAGAATAGAGTACTCCTCAAGAGTGGGCGCTAACTGATAATCCTGGAAGGTGAAGCAACGAAGCTTTGGGTCGTAGAACTGTAGAAGAGTCTGCAACGGCACTGGATCTCCTACCGTCTTCAACAGTGTCAACAAATCCCCATACTGATCAACAAACCCCTTCTGGTTACCACTGGTCACAAGGTTGCTCAACTCTATCAGAGACGTCAAAGGCTCACGGTGAAAACTGTAGGAACAAGTCTTCCTCTTCAACTCTGGACCAGTTGCCATCTCTATCAATGAATCGAACTCCTGAATGAACCTGAGAAATGATATGCATGAAGAGATTAGCCTTTTCTTTTTCTCTTTCTTTTTCAATTTTTTCATTTTTTCATTGCATTATTTTTTTTTGAAAATAAACATGCTATGATGCAAATGATGCAGACAAGACTGGCTGGCTGTGTATCTCGGAGCACAGGATCAAAGCTTCGGCTTGAACTCAGAATCACAAATTCATCTGAAACCCAAAGTCATCTGAGACCCCAAAATTATGAACCACGTCACCAACAGGATCACAAGTCACCAACAAGTCACCAACCGTACCTGTAATAATGATCATTCCCTCCCCACTCACGGGTGTCATCTAGGCCAGGGTAAGGTCGAGAGAAACGCAGCATAAATAACCCTTTCATAGAATATCATCATATACATACCCGAAGTATGTAACGATAATACCCCATCAGAGTCTGAACTGCTCGTGATATCAATGTTCCGCTAAGTAGTGCAATACCACCCGCTTCCCATGAATCACTCTATTCCTAGGTGTCCTAGATTTCACTCATAGCCTGGGTATTGGGCCTTTTACCTCATGTAACTCCCACCCCAACAGAGAGACAACACAGCACAGCCAGCACAGATGAATATGTAATGAATGCAAACATAAATGCAAACAATAATTAAATGAATGCAATAAATGAAACAGCAAAAGCAACCAAACCCTATCCTAGAGAGCGCTAGGAGAGACTCGCTTAGGGAAGATGGACCAGCAGGAGGTCAACTTCTCTTTATCCCCAGCAGAGTCGCCAGCTGTCGCATTACGCGAAAAACCGGCGGGAAAACGAAACAACAGAGCCGCCACCGTGCGTTATTTATCCCAAAAGAGGGAAAGGAAACGCTCGAAGTAAACCTAGAAAAGACATGGTCTCGCGACCAGAGAAAGATGGGATCGGGAGTCGGTTATGCGAAGGGAAGGTATTAGCACCCCTACGCGTCCGTCGTACTCGATGGGATCCACGCACAAAAGAAAGGATAAGGTTGCTAGACACTGCTCAAACAAACAGCACACACAGGCTGAAAGGAGACACAGAAAGACAAAAGAAACTAACTCGGCAGGATATCGCATCCTGGGCCTACATAGTCTGTCAGGCACAGACATCAGAGTCAACTTAGTTCGGGACAGGGGGAAACGTGCTCGCTAGGATGTCTCATCCTATGCATACGTATCTTCTCTAACCGGAGAAGAATCAGAGCACTCGTAGCTCGGCTAACGCACGCCAAACAAAACACAAACAGGAAACCGACTACCAATCGCTGGGCTTACGTCAGACTCCACACAAACAGGCAAACATGGAAACCGAATGCCAATCGCTGGACTTACATCAGACTCCGAACCAACAAACACACACAGGAAACCAACTCCCAATCGCTAGGCTTACGTCAGACTCCAACAAGCAAACAAGATACAGGAAACCAACTACCAATCGCTGGACTTATGTCGGACTCCAAACACACACACAGGGGTTGAAAAAAGAAAAAGGGCGTCCGGAGAGATCAGCTCATCTCCTGCCTACGTACCTCATCTGGTATGAGGATCAGGGCGACGTAGTTCCCCTACGCAGGGAAGGAACTTCTATCCTAACCAGAGACTGGGAAATGACAAACTAGAAGGGAGACTGACTCGAGCCTAATAGTTATCATGTAAATTCACCATGGTCCTAGGTTAAGGTTCCTACCTAACTTGCACAGGGAGCAAGCTATCCTAAACAGCACATACAAATACATACAAGCACAAAAAGCAAGCACACATACTATATGCACACAATTGGGCTCATACAAGGTTAGGATGTGAAACACAAGCCAACTGGAATCGGGTGTATTTAGCTATTAACCCTAACATTGAGAGTTAGGGTGAAGCAGATGAAATGGGAAGTGAGGGTAAGACCTCACAGCTCTTATCCCTGGCCTGGGAGAGCTTGAGACAAATGAAAGTGTGGGAGTTCAGAAAGTAGGAACTCTTCTATCCACATATGACTGACACAACAAAGATCTTGGGTTAATATCCACAATGCATCAACACATGGTGTGAGCAAAGTGGATGACACACTGACTAGCAGGAGATGGATTACACATCTCTTTTATCTGCCAATTGCCTCTAAAGAGGTCTTTTCCTGCTTGGCACAAAAAGTAAACATTCACAAGCATTGCATCTTAAGGAGGACTTCAGACAGGTGCCTGCCCACATAACAGGACAGGTCTTCCAGACTACATGAAGTCAGAAGAGTTATACCTCAATGGTTAAGCAACCAAGCAAAGAAAAAGCAAGTTCAAAAGAACTCAAAGCAACTTAGGTACCTGAAAAAAATCTAACCCAATCAATATGCAATTCAAACAATCAAACAGACAACAGTCAATCACAATCAGACAGATAAGCAAGCAACAGTGTGCAAGGCACAAGCCAATAGGCACAACACAAACAACTTGGCATCAACCTACAAAACAACATAAGGTTAGCCAACATCAACCAATTAATCAATCCAATTGAGTGAACCACTTCAATCATGGCAATGTGCTTCTTAACCTGAAATCCACAACCCAACTAGTGAGTCCAAACCACTAGGTCAAAGCCTAGGGTCAAAAGAGGGTCAAACATTCAAAACAGAACATGAAATTTAACATGAATCAACTTCATTCAATCCAGAACACATTCCAAAAGGTCCCATATCAATATCGTTAACCAAAAGCATTTCATGAATCAAACATGGCAAGGTATGCAAGTTGTGACCACATTGTGACATCACAAGGAATAAATGCACATTAAATCAAAAATGATTCAAATAATCTTGGCAAAATTCATGAGTAAACAAGACATACAACATGATCATCACACAAAAAATTAGAGGCATTGGACAACATTAGGCATGGTAATCACATTGCATAAGTCAAGGCAAGCATAACAAACACATGTGTGACACAAATTGTCACACCAACTTAGCATAGGCATAAAACAGAGATGGATTTCGGTAAAAACCTCAAACCAAAGCCAAAACAACACTCAACATGTCTAGAAATAGTGTGCAAAATTTTACATTCATTGGATAAAGAACAAGCATTTCACAATCAAATGAAGTTCAAGGCTATTTAAAAGCTCAAATGTGACCATCCAGAATGAAAAATCTCAATTAAATCAGAAATGATCTCACAAATTCCAATAAAAATCATGAGTAATCACGACATCCATATCAAGCATCATACAAAAAATCAAGGCAATTGGATATCATTTGGCAAGGAAAACACATCACATAAGATGAACAAGCAAAGGTGTGACACAAATTGTCACACCTACATTAACATGACAATAAAACAGCAATGACACACGATAAATATACAAAATCAACACCATAATTTCAAGCAAAGTGTCTAGTTATAGCATGCAAAATTTCATGAGCATTGGATAAAATCTAAGCATTTCACAAAGGATATGGCAAGGCAAGGTCAAGAATACATGCATGTTCACATTCCCTAGCACAAAAACAATTTCCAGCCATGCACAATTTATGGAAAAATGATGATAAAATAGAAGACAAAAAATGCAACACAATGCAAAAAATCTCATAATTTTTGGATCAATTTTCCATTTGATATGAATTTGTGAAGTTGAAGAAAAAATAAAAAAATGATGTATGAAGCATGGTATGAAAATAGGAGGGAAATGGAGAAAATAAGTGAGCATTTGAAAGAAGTGTGGCAGCGGGGGATCGAACTGGGAGGCTTTTCAAATTATGGCGCCAGGCTGCATGAAACGCAGCGTTCCATTTAAACGCTGGCAAGTCAACCTTGCATGGTCAAAGCGAAGGACCAATGGGAAGCGCGCATGGCCATCTGGACCAACCAATCACAAGCTAACCCTATTCTAACACATGCACGGTACTGGAAAATGAAATCCGCACGTAAGCACATGAACACGCAACAAAATTCGCAGCAAACCGTATGCGTTCCGCAGGAAATTCCACATGAAATCTGGAGATGCATGAACACACGATGAAGATCATGAAGATCTTCATCCAATTTTTCTAGAAAAAATCTCAAAAGTTCCAGAAATCAACATTGATCATACCAATCAATTCCTCACGCAATGCACATTCACAATCCATAATCATTTTAACATAAAACAAAGAAACAAGCATGGATCGAAGACATTAAGAATCATGCATCCATACTTTATACAAGCATATCTCACTCAATTTGGCATGGAATTCAATGATTTAAAGCTCAGATTAACCAGCATCACAAGATCTACAACAATAGCAAAATGAATTTGAAAAATAAGAGGATCGATTTGGAACCTCTTGAAGAGCAGCTTTGGAATTTGATGGATACAAGGCCTTATGATGCTTCCAATCTCTTCTATAATGCTTGTACAAGTAATTGGAGGAAGAATTGAGGCTCAATTGCACACTATCTCACAAAAATCTGAATTCACCATTGTTGCTTCAAGCTTGGAGAATGCTTCAAAACTGCACTGTTTTCTTCACTTCCACGTATGAATCTTCTCAATAAAACTTCAGGAGCAAGAATCAATCACCGGAAAAGGCTTGAATGTGAAGAAAATGCAAGAAAGTTTGAGAGGAAAATTTGGAGTATTTGAGAGGAAAATTTGGAGTATTTGAGATCTAGATCTGAAAATGCCAAGCTAATCTGAAAAACAGTTAGAGATTTAGCTTATATATGCTCCACTAATCATGTTTAATTAAGCCTAAACCAAATGCTAATGGAATGGATTAAGTTTCAAGGTGTTTTGGCAAATTTGGTTTTTCACCCTTGTGCATGGGAATACATGTGAATAGTGCACGAATTTATTTGATTTTCACTCAAAATGCTGTTTTGGAGCCAATGATAATGGTACAATATTCAAACAATGAACCAAATTTAAACTTTAAAAATTCCCTCCAAAAATCAAGTGAAATGGAAAATGTTCATATGATGATAAGGCATGGTATGTAATGCAAGATTTGGAAACTAGAGATCAAAATAAGAACAATGCCAAAAGAGCCATCCAATTCGGAGTTTTGGTTTGAAAGTTATGCCCATTTGAAGTTCAAACCACACTTTGCCAAGTTTTGATCATATCTCCTTAACCACACATGAGAAATCCATGATCTTGGACCTTTTGGAAATGGGAGAGAAATATCTTCAACTTTCATGTTGGACAAATCTTCATTTGAAGCTTTCTTGATGATGTAATCTTGAGTTGAAGTTGGGTCAAAACCTTGCCATTTTTGGAAAGTTCAAATTACAGGTCACTTGCTATTTTTGGAAAGTCTTGATCTGACTTCAAATCCTTCAATGTTGATGTTTGAAATGTCAAATGAGACTTGTTTACACATGATTGAGGCATCTCTGACCATCTCCCATTGATCAAAAGCCTTTCCTAACGGGATTTATCTGTTGATTTAGTCATTTAATTTTACTTTGAAGAACTATGGTTCTTCACGAGTTTGAAGAAATTCTTCCTGCTCAGAGAAAGTCAATTGCTCTGATGTAGGGAGACATGAACGATGAGATGTTTGGTAACTGAATCAATGCTTGATTCATGTTAAAAATAAGAGTTCATGAAGTTGCAAAATCGAAAATTCAGAGGTTGAAGATGAAGTTCTTCGTACGCTTCAGAGGGAAATTCAAACTCCTCATCCAATTAGGACGTGCCACATGACCTAGACTTTATATTCAAATGTTTTAATTTTTTTATTTCATTTAATTTCATTTTCTTCCAATTTAATTTTAAATAGATCCTTTATTATTTTTTAGTCCAACCTTTTTTTCATAATTTCATAAAAACATTTTCTATCACATACAATTTTTGCATCATTTTTAAAATAATATTTGCGTTTAATTCATATTTTCTCTTATTTTTCATTTAATTTTCTTTTCCCATTTTTATTTTATTCATTTTTAAATATTTTCCATCCCAACTTTTGAGGTCAAGTCATTGTAGTTTTTTTACCTTCTCCATTTTTCTTGGACTTTTATTTGATGATTTGACCCCTCTTTGACATTTTCTCTTTTTTTTTCTTTTATTAATCATTATTAATTCATTTTTATTCATTTTTACTTTCTTTTTGATATTCACTTGATGTTTTGAATTGAGTTGTTTGCTTGGTTGATGATTTCTTCCACATCTCAAATTATTGATAGATGGACTTGAGGTTGATTTAACCTTCTTTGATCCAAAATTCTTGATAGATGATCATTAATCATCTTCAATACTTTGCATCAATGATAGGTTAACCCTCGATGCGCCATATTTTGAGTCCTTTGATTTGTGGATAGAATGATCCCTATGTGATTGCCTTGATTCTCCTTTTCATTCTTTCTATCTTCATCTCCTCTCTTCTTTTTAATCATTGTGTTACAGGTTGCAGGAGATTAACTTTGCGTTAATTCTCTAACATGTCTGACACATATATTGTTATTGACCGACCTCAGATAGGTATGGCTTCTACATAGCGCTAAATTTTCCCGACGCAAGCAATTGACCATTAACTCCTAACATTAATTCTAACTCTTTATATTCTTGCCATTTAATTCCAGTCATTTAGTTTATGTCATTTAGTTTTATGTCATTTACTTAATGCACTTTAATTTCATGTCTCATTAATCATCATATCACTTCATACTCTATTCATCGTTCCTTATTCATCTATTACTTCTTATCTTGTTTGGTTAATCTGCTTGTCAAGATTAATGAATCAAAACATGATAAATCAACTTGGACTTAGTCTTAACCCTATTCTTGACTTGGAACGTTAAAGACCTCTTTGTTTTATGGACTTTGACTTAAGACTTAGTCCCTTTGCTTGACTTGGAATGACCTTGGACTCATTGGACCTTATGGACACTTTAGCTTACTTTACTCTTGTTCAACTTTTGAGTGTGTTCTTGTTCATCTATTCCTTTTGCTTATTGCATTCATTTGTTTAGGATTAGCATACATTTACACACACATAGATTTCTCTTTGGCTACCTAACAATGAGACATAAGACAATACACTTTGCATCCACATGGCTTTCTCTTTGGCTACCTAACAATGAGACCTTAGGCTAGTGTTGTATGTTCATGCATCTTTGTTTGTTCATCAATCCTACTCCTTTGATTTGGCTTGATCAAATTCCCATTTGATAAACTAAATCCCTTCATCTACTACATCTCCCCTTTGTCTTTGTCAAGTGACCATAAGTCCCTTGGTCACTTGATGGGACTTGCCTTTGTTACTTTGGTGCTTCATCCTCCTGAAAAGTTCAAGACCCTCAGTAGACTATAACTTTCCTCAACATTTAGTCATCCAACTCTTCCCCACAAGCATCTTTCGGAACCTACTTCAACAACTTGTCAGACTTTGACTAGGCTTGTATGCCATGAGCCTTAAGCAATAGAGAATGATGAGAGGGGATCTTCCCTACCCTTGTCTAGAATATCTTTGAGTATGGGACGAATGACCTAATAACTCAAAGTATTTATCTATGTTCATAAAATTTAGTGCAATTCCAGTCAATTCACTGTCAGGTCTGTAACTAGCCTATGTGGCTCTTCTTTTCATATCCTTTTGATTTAAACATCATTGTAACTTTCTTTCAGGGATACACCTTATGGTCATTCCCTTTTTCTTGGTTATGAAACCACAATTCAGGGATACACCTTATGGTCATTCCCCTTTTCATGGTTATCACACCGCTTTCTTTTTGGGATACACCTTCATGGTAATTCCCCATTTCTTGGTTATAACGCCACTTTCTTTTAAGGATGACACCTTCATGGTTATTCCCTTGGTTGACACCTTCATGTTTATTCCTATTTTCTTTTAGGGTTGACATCTTCATGGTCATCCCCCTTTCTTTTAGGGTTGACACCTTCATGGTTATTCCCTGGGTTGACACCTTCATGGTTATTCCCCTTTCTTGGTTTAAACACCTCTCCCTTACCATGTTAGACTCAGTGCTCCGGTAAGACCATTTTCATGTGATTCACAGGCTTTGACAAGTTCCTATTTTTGTTCCTTACCATGTTAGATCAAGTGTTTTTGTCTTGTCATGTGAGTCTCCGGCTTTGACAAGTTTCCTTTCTTTCCAGTTTAAACACGACCCCAATCATGATCTTTTTTTGAGTCTTTATCCTCCAAACTATGGAGCTCTGAATTCCTTATTGTACTATGAGGATACGTAGGCACGAGGATACGAATCCTTGGCGAGCACCTTTCTCTATCCTTCTCTTCTCTTCCCCCTTTTCAGTCTTTGTTCCATGAACTACGAGGCTCTAACTTTTGCACCATGAGAATACATAGGCATGAGGGCCTCAATCCTTCTCGAGCACTTTTTTACTAACCCCTTTATTGTTTTGCAGGTACATGAAGATAGCAACACCCATCCAAGAAAGAGCACTCAAAACGGTTCCCATGGAGTATCATGGATGTGAGGGGTGTTGATAACTTCCCCTTGTATAACCGACTTCCTTACCCATTTCACTGTTTCCCCTTGGGATTTTATTGATGTTTCTACCTTCCCTTTTTTGGGATGAATGAAGTTCAGTGGTGACTCTGTTATACCTTCGAGTGTGCGATGCGTTCGGTGGGCATATTTCAGCTAACTTCAGGAAGCAACGAGGAGATTCAACTTCAACACTTGTCAGTTATGATGCAAATTGTACGTCATGAGCCTTAAGTAGTAGAGAAGGGATGAGAGGGAGAATTCATATCCTCATTCTGAATATCTTTGGGTACGGAACGAGTGACCCAGTTGCTCATTGTATTCACCTCCATTCATAGACTTTAGTACGATTCAAATTAAGGCTTTCTTTTTAGGAATAGAAGAAAACTCATCTCATCAAACTCACTTTTTCCTTTGGGCGTAATCTCTTGTTCAAACTTATTCAGAAAGGACGTGTTACTTCCGTTCTGCCGTGAATGAACTCTTAAGTCTCTCGTGCTCGAGCATACAAGCAATATGAATTGAGAATATTGACATTAACATTGTTCAATAAAAACAACTAACACATCCGTATTTTCTACCACGAACTACAGAGCTCTGATATCCTTATTGCACTATAAAGATACGTAGGCACGAGGGTCCTAATCCTTGGCGAGCACCCTAATTATTAAAACTTTTTCCCATTTCGCAAGTAAGTTTCAGAGAATAACACCCATTCCTGCAAAGAAAAATCAAAACGGTTGCCAGTGAGTACAACAGATGTGAGGGATGCTAATACATTCCCCTTACATAACCGACTTCCTTACCCTTTTTCTCTTCCCCGAGGTTTATCGAAGTTTTCCATTTCCTTGAGGAATAAATACAGTTTAATAGCGACTTTGTTGTATCTTTAAGCGTGTGATACGCTCAGGTATACTTCGCGTAGCTTCAACTAGCGACTCTGCTGGGGATATCCTAAGTAAGTCGAGCCTAGTTTTATTTTCTTTCTTTGCATGCTTTGGTTGTTTATCTTTATCGCTTTACTCGCTTTATCTATAATCTATTTATTTCATTCTTTATTACTCTAAATATTTTGCATATACTAGATATATCTGTTATAATCTTTGTTGGGTTAGGATGATGTTATGAGAGATAAGCTCTATACCCGAGCTTGAGTATACACATAGGATAGATTCGTGGATTGTCGTTTCAACCTAAGTTTCGCGCATGGGTTGACACGAGACCCACGCCTAGACTAGATTCACTTGGAAGTACTTTTGTCCTGCGAAAATTTGCTACAACTGGGTATTTTCATTTGGATCGATGACTGTGGGAGACCTTTTAGAGACCACCTTTGAAGACCAGTCCACACCTGTAAGGGGATACTGGTTATTTTTGCAAGAAACCAAGGTCCTACATATCTTGTTCTCACGTAACGTCGGAACTTTGATCCTGCATCAAGTAGTATACGCATATTATCCAGAACATGTTGAGCTTTTAAGTTACATCATTATAGGCCATGGTTGTAGCATTGTGTGCATACTGACTTTGGAAGATGAATTGTGCATCATCGAACCTATGAAACTATGATGTATTGCATACCATTGCATCTTAGATAAAAAACAATCCATAACATTTCATTCTTCATGCATGCAACAACGGACATGCATATCTTCCCAACAAGACAAAACCTCATATCACCTCTCATTTATGAACAGCTAGTTGATTACCCGATATCCATTTTGAATTGGAAGCATGTCTCATATCATCGTGGAATAACCTCAGAGTGGTCAAGAATCATTGAGGGTGGAAGTCAACCAATTGAAGACTCAGATGAACCTGATCATGGAAATCTTGCAAACACTTTTGAGGAAGGAAGAAACTCCCACACCAGCTATCGTACCAGAAGTGGTCACTCCTATGCATCTATTTGACTCCGCCTCATATCATGAGTTGTCTCACGGATATCATCCATAATCTGGACTTCCAAGGCCTCCATATCAGTAGCCATTGCCTGTTCCCCAGCCAAGGAAGAGGAACCAGACGTAGAATCATAATTTGTATCCAAATTAGCAAGCTCGAGACAGAGAATATCATAATTAGCACATACCTTTGAATAATTTGGAACAAAGGAATTCTCCTTTAGATCTGATTCTGGTGAC
The DNA here is from genome assembly GCF_024323335.1 of Lathyrus oleraceus. Lineage (NCBI taxonomy): Eukaryota > Viridiplantae > Streptophyta > Magnoliopsida > Fabales > Fabaceae > Lathyrus > Lathyrus oleraceus. The sequence continues at coordinate 204,064,848 of NC_066584.1, forward strand.
ATACAGTCAACTCATTTCGTATCTGATTCAGAGTTCAATGGTGATTCTCAAGCCTCTTAAATGTCCTCCACAACCATTTCCCATAGGGTATGACTCCAACGTGCATTGTGGATACCATGATGGCCAGCAGGACACTCGACTGATGACTGCAACACTTTCAAATCCAAAGTACAACAACTGATTAATTAAAGGCACCTAACTCTACAAGGAGGGGACCTGTGGGTGAATGGAAATACCTTGTTCAAGTAAGCGTTGAGGTTGCATAAGCATCTCTTAAAATAATCAATCAATTCTGGGAGTGTCTCCTCAGCACTAGCAATCATTTTATCATTCAATCATTTTCATGTGTAACTTTCTTGTTTGTCATTTGTAATACTCATTTGTAAAAACTCAATTTTTTTCAAATTCTCAAACACCAGAGGTATAAGGAAGATAATCCCTAGTTAACCCCTTCGAGCCAAGGATTAGGAGTTTCTTTCTGAGTTATAAAACCCTCAATCTTAACCTAAGGCAGGCTAGTCTTCAGCTAATTTGACCATGCGTTCAGATTTCAAAAGAAAAAAAAGGAGAGTGTCAAATCAGAGAATCAATCACATCTTACCCCTCACGAGAGGTCGGAAACTACAATTCCCGATGGTTGTCACTCACCAATAGAAGGAATGAAGCCATCACAACCCCTTCAAATCAAACGAATGAATGTCACAAGATTTTTTCCAACAAAATAAAAAGAAACAAGGAATAAAAAGTCAACAAGAAAAAGAAAGAAGGTCCATTAAGTCGAAAACTTGAAACAAATTACTTAGGCAAAAATTAGGGCATCCTTGTGGATTGCAAATTGGAATTAGTCCAATAAATAATAGGAAAATAAAAAAGAAAACAAAAAGAAAATCCTCATCAAGAACAAATTCGTTTGGCCACAAACCAAACAAAAGATGGGTAACTACCACTCCGAAAACCTCGTTGGTTCATTAATCGTCCCTTATACCATTCAAAATCCTTTTTGTAAAGTGAGAATTTGTGTCAAACACTACAACAAACAAGACCTTAGACAACGCTTTTTTTAGCCTTAGACAGCGCTTTAAAGCGCTGTCTAAACCTCCGCTGCTAAAGGTTTTTCTCTTGGATCTTCTCTAGCTCTGATATTCTCTTGGATCTGATGTTTTGAATGCCTTTGTGCCTTTGTGCTTCTGATTAATGAAATGTTTTTCTCTTTATTATCTTGTTATTTTTTTTATATATCTACCTTTTTGATTCTGACAAAAAGGGGGAGAAATCATTAAATAGCTCTGATGAAAATTGTCTAAAACCTTAAGCACTATGCAACATTTGTAGATATAGCTCTGATAAAAATAGCTCTGATTAAATAACTCTAACATTAAATTTAAGAATTTGCAGAAAGTTTCAGAAATCTTATTACTTGGAAAGCTCTGGTAAGAACTTCTGAACTCCCTAGCACTAACTCAGGGGGAGCTTCTGTCTATCTGATCTTATTTTATTCATGTTTCATCTGCTATTTTAAGTTGTTTTGTCATCATCAAAAAGGGGGAGATTGTAAGAACAAAAATTGTTCTACAACAGATTCCTTGATTTTGATGATAACAAAGGATGAAACCAAAAATGGCACCCTAACGAAAAGTTTCTAAGTGTGCAGGGTTCTAAAGAAAGAAGAAATAAATCTGATGATGTCATCAGATGCACAACAAGATCAGATACAAATTATCAAGTATTAGAAGCATCTAAAGTGGAATCTCGTTTCAAGAAGCTCTGACTCTGGACAAAACTGCAAAGTATCAGAACCATCTGAACATGAAGTAAAGTCTAGAAGCTCTGACTTTGAACAAATGCCTTCTGTAAACTCTGAAATTTATCAGCGCTATCTGAACTCTCAAGAAATAACATCAGAAGCCAAATCCCAAGATTCTCAAGATACATGAAGACTCTAATCAGATTTGTTAATCATGATGAAGTAACGTTTAAGCCAAGTTAAAGTTCTGCAAATGGATTTCCTCAAATAGAAAGAGACGTTAATCTCCTTTTCCAAGAGAGAAGATACTACTTGTGGTAAGTAGTCACTTCTAAAAGAAAAAGTCTCCTGCAGAAGCTATTTATGGAATGGCGTAATTACATCTCATTGTCCAGCAGATTTAACTCTACTTCAACTCTATTTCAACACTACTTCAACTCCTATATAAATAGAGAAGAAATCAACTTTCAGTAAGCAAGAAATCAACTAGCCAAAACTATACTGAATTATTTCACGCTCAAGAAAATCATCCTTGCTTTCAAAGAATTTCACTAAGCTTTTGCTTATCAAGTGAAAAATCTGTTCTTAAATTTGTAATACTTGCTTTCTTAGAAGCACTCTAGATTACATATCTTTTATCTAATTTTTATTTGATTTCCTCAAGTGACTCTTTGTAGTCTGTAGACTTGAGAGGACTAAGAGATTTTCTTCTCTCTTAGGGGTTGTTTGTAATCTTTCAAGATTAGTGGATTAAGTCCTTGTTGAAGGCGAAAACACCTTGGCCGGGTGGACTGGAGTAGCTTTGTGTTATAAGCGAACCAGTATAAAATCATTGTGTGATTTTCTTTTTGGAAAAGCGCTTATTTTTCAAACAATTCAAACCCCCCCTTTCTTGTTTTTCTTACCTTCAATTGGTATCAGAGCTCCGGCTCTGTTATTGATTTTCTAATCAAACACTTAACCGTGTAGAGAGATCCAGTACGAGAAAAACAATGGCCCACTCAAATGAGAAAGATTCTTACAATGCCAAGCCTCCTGTTTTTGATGGAGAAAAGTTTGATTACTGGAAAGATAGAATCGAAAGTTTCTTTCTGGGTTATGATGCTGACCTCTGGGACATTGTCACAGATGGATACAAACCTCCAGTCTTAAATGGAGTTGAAGTTCCCAGAAGCAAAATGTCAGAAGATCAGAAATGTGTTTTCAAAAATCACCACAAGGCCAGAACAATACTTCTAAATGCCATATCATACAATGAATATGAAAAGATCACCAACAGAGAGACTGCCAAAGATATACTTGACTCTCTGAAGATGACCCATGAAGGAAACTCCCAAGTCAAGGAGACGAAGGCTCTGGCGCTTATCCAGAAGTATGAAGCCTTCAAGATGGAAGATGATGAAGCTATAGAAGCTATGTTTTCCAGATTTCAAACTCTTATTGCAGGTCTTAAAGTGCTAGACAAAGGATACACGACTGCAGATCATGTTAAGAAGATAGTCAGAAGTCTGCCAAAGAAATGGAGACCAATGGTTACTGCTCTGAAGTTATCAAAGGATCTGAACAATATCAGCCTTGAAGAACTTGTTAGTTCTCTCAGAAGCCATGAGATAGAACTAGAGGAGGATGAGCCTCAGAAAAGGAACAAGTCAGTGGCGCTGAAGTCCAGACCTGAAAGACGGAAGTCAGACAGAACCAAAGCTCTCCAGGCAGAAACTGCAGATACTGACGACTCTGAACCTGAAGACTCTGACGATGAAGAAGAACTGTCCTTACTAACCAGAAGAGTTAAGCAACTCTGGAAAAGAAGGAACAACAACAACTTCAGAAGATCAAGACCCAGAGGGGATAGATCAGAGTCAACTTCAAAAGGTAAACCTAATAAAGATATTACCTGTTTTGAATGTAAAGAAACAGGTCATTACAGAAATGAATGCCCCAAGCTGAAGAAAGACAACCCTAGAAAAGAAAGCTTCAAGAAGAATACCTTCAGAACAAAGAAAGGACTAATGGCCACCTGGGACGATAGTGAATCAGGATCATCAGAATCTGACTCTGATGAACAAGCCAACGTAGCACTTATGGCTACCACATCCAGCAGCTCAGATGAAGAATCTGAAGAGGTATTTTCTGAACTTTCTAGATCTGACTTAGAATCATGTTTATCAGAAACTCTTACCTCTCTTCAGAAATTAAAACAAAAAGTTAAAAGCATTAAAGGCCTTCTTAAAGCAAAATCTGAAGAATGTAGTAAACTTGAGACAACAATTCTAGCACAAGAAGATACTATCAGATCTTTAACGTTAGAAAAAGATGGAGCTATAACCAAAAGCTTAGAATTAGAAGAAGCGTTGTCTCAAGCACCACAAACTTCAAATGAAATTATTTATAAATATGAAGAAGCCTTTCAAAAATTTCTGAAGAATGGAATAGATAGGAGTATTATGGCATCCATGATTTATGGAGTAAGTCAGAATAATAAAAGGGGAATTGGGTATGATTCTGAGAAACATAAAACCTCTACCAGTAACCAAATTAAATCACCTTTTTCATATCACTACACACACACACAAGAACACAAATTTAAAAATGCTAGAAGACCCAAAGTTGTGAGAAACTCTGGGAAAACTAATCTAAAAGGACCCAAGAGATTCTGGGTACCGAAAGATAAGATTATCTATGTTGCAGATATCCTATGCAGCAAAGTTCAGACACCAGTCATGGTACCTGGACTCTGGATGCTCGCGACATATGACGGGAAGAAAGTCTATGTTCCAAAGCCTGGAACTTAAAGACGCTGGATTTGTAGGCTTCGGAGGAGATCAGAAAGGAAGGATCAGAGGCTCCGGAACTATTGGTAATGGTACTCTTCCCTCTATATCTGATGTTCTTTATGTAGAAGGATTAATGCATAACTTGTTATCCATAAGTCAATTAAGTGATAACGGTTATGATGTAATCTTTAATCAAAAAACGTGTAAAGCCATTAGTCAGAACGATGGCTCTGTCCTTTTCACAGGCAAGAGGAAAAACAACATTTATAAAATAAATCTTTCTGATTTAAAAGATCAAAATGTTAAATGTTTAATGTCAGTTCACGAAGAGCAATGGGTATGGCATAGACGCTTAGGCCACATTAGCATGAGAAAACTCTCTCAGCTAACTAAACTTGAGTTAGTCAGAGGCTTACCTAAACTGAAGTTTTCTTCAGATGCTCTGTGTGAAGCTTGTCAAAAAGGAAAGTTTTCAAAAACATCTTTTAAAAAGAAAAATGTTGTTTCTACCTCTAAGCCTCTGGAGCTTCTTCACATTGACTTATTCGGTCCTGTGAAAACAGCATCAGTCAATGGAAAGAAGTATGGACTAGTAATCGTTGATGATTACAGCCGCTGGACATGGGTAAAATTCCTAAAGCACAAGAGTGAGTCTCACTCTGTATTCACCAGTTTCTGTTCTAAAGTGCAAAAAGAATTTGACTCTAAAATTGTTAGAGTCAGAAGTGATCATGGTGGAGAATTTGAAAATAAAGATTTTGAAGAATTATTTGATTCTAATGGAATATCCCATGATTTCTCCTGCCCTAGAACTCCACAACAAAATGGAGTTGTAGAGAGGAAGAATAGGACACTCCAAGAAATGGCCAGAACCATGATCAATGAAACAAATGTAGCAAAGCACTTTTGGGCAGAAGCTGTAAATACAGCGTGTTACATTCAGAATAGAATCTCTATTAGACCTATTCTGGAAAAGACTCCCTATGAACTGTGTAAGGGAAGAAAACCCAACATTTCATATTTTCATCCTTTTGGATGCATTTGTTTTATATTAAATACTAAAGAACATTTGAACAAGTTTGATTCCAAAGCACAGAAAGGTATTATGTTAGGATACTCAGAACGCTCTAAAGGCTATAGAGTATACAACACAGAAACCAAAATTGTGGAGGAATCAATTCATGTTAGATTTGATGATAAGCTTGACCCTGAAAAGTCAAAGCTAGTTGAAAAGTTTGCAGATTTAGAGATCACTCTGGTAGAATCTGAGAAAACTCCAGAAGCAACTGTCACTCCAGACTCTGAAGAAATTAAATCTCCAGAAATTCCAAGGAAAGTTAAAAGTCGTATTAACGTATCTGAAGATTTGATTTTGGGAAACAAAGATGAACCTGTTAGAACCAGATCTACCTTCAGAACTTCTGAAGATATTCCTCTGGGACTAGTGTCTCTGATTGAGCCTATGTCCTGTGATGAAGCTCTTCAAGATAACGATTGGGTGGCAGCTATGCAAGAAGAGTTAGATCAATTCTCCAGGAATGATGTCTGGGATCTCGTTCCTAAACCCAGAGGCACTCATGTCATTGGAACCAGATGGGTTTTCAGAAACAAGCTGAACGAGAAAGGAGAAGTTGTCAGAAACAAAGCTCGACTGGTAGCTCAAGGTTATAGTCAACAAGAAGGTATTGATTATAATGAAACTTTTGCTCCAGTCGCGAGGTTAGAATCTATTCGTCTTCTTGTATCTTTTGCTATTAATCATTCTATTAAACTATATCAAATGGATGTCAAGAGTGCATTTCTTAATGGTTATATTTCAGAAGAAGTGTATGTCAATCAACCTCCAGGTTTTGAAAATTCAAACTTTCCAGAACATGTTTTTAAACTTAAGAAATCCTTATATGGACTTAAACAAGCTCCCAGAGCTTGGTATGAACGTTTAAGCAATTTTCTTCTGGAACAAAATTTTATCAGAGGGAAAGTTGATTCTACACTCTTCTGCAAAAACCTTAATAATGATCTCATGATATGCCAAATTTATGTTGATGATATTATTTTTGGTTCTGCTAATATCTCTGTTTGCCAAGAATTTTCTAAGTTAATGCAGGCAGAATTTGAAATGAGTCTAATGCAAGAACTAAAGTTCTTTCTGGGAATTCAAATTAATCAAACTCCAGAAGTCATGTACGTCCATCAAAGTAAATACATTAAAGACGTTCTGAAGAAGTTTGACATGACTGAATGCAACTCTGCAAAGACTCCCATGCACCCAACTTGCATTCTGAAGAAGGAAGAGGTAAGCAATAAGGTTTGTCAGAAGCTCTATCGAAGTATGATAGGCTCTCTTCTCTATCTGACTGCTACTCGTCCTGATATTCTCTTTAGCGTCTGTCTTTGTGCCAGATTCCAATCAGATCCTAGAGAATCTCATTTAACAGCTGTTAAGAGAATTCTTAAGTATCTGAAAGGAACTCCTAACCTGGGCCTGATGTATGAGAAAACATCAGAGTATAGGCTTTCTGGTTATTGTGATGCAGATTATGCAGGAGATAGAATAGAACGAAAAAGCACATCTGGAAATTGCCAGCTTCTGGGAAACAATCTAATCTCCTGGGCTAGCAAAAGACAGTCAACAATTGCTCTATCAACTGCAGAAGCAGAATATATCTCAGCATCACTGTGCACAACTCAGATGCTCTGGATGAAACATCAGCTAGAAGATCTACAAATCTTTGAGAGTAACATTCCTATCTTTTGTGATAATACTGCTGCTATTTGTTTGAGTAAGAATCCTATTTTACATTCCAGAGCCAAACACATAGAAATTAAACATCATTTTATTAGAGACTATGTTCAGAAAGGGATAGTAACGCTGAAGTTCATTGATACAGAACATCAATGGGCAGATATCTTTACTAAGCCTCTAGCTGAAGATAGATTTCTTTTCATCTTAGAAAATCTGAACATTAAAAATTGTCCTGAATGAAGTATGGCTCTGAAAAATATAAAATAAGATTCTGATAAAAACAAATATGATTCTGCCTCTGACTCTGATACTTCTACATTGTTAAGAAGATATCTGAGTTAGAAATCTTCAAAACCAATCTCTTGGTATTCCTGAAGATCAGATACATTAAACACGTGGAGCTCTGAGCGTCAAACCTTAGAACTTCTAGACAGCTGTCAAGAAATTCAAAAGGCAGACGTTTGAGTTTTCCTCGAGCAGTGTGCAAACTGTGGGATTAGACATTCATTTATGAGCTGTAATCATTTTTCCCCCCAAGCGTGCTATTTTGAGTATTGTGTTTAACGCATTCTGAGGTGTCGTTTTGCATGTGTTTTACTTAGGTATATAAACACTTTTCTCACATTTCACACACTTATCACTCTCACTCACTCTAAAACCCTAAACCCTTCTCTGCAAGTTCTCTGCTAGTTCTTCATCTTCTTCTTCAATCTTCTTCATGGATGCTCAACAGCAAGAAGTTTTTAACTTCTTCCAACAGATGGAATCTACTTCTTATCCCCAAACCTCAAACACTCAAACACCCACTGTTACAGGCGTTACCATAACCCCTGTTTATCAAGAACCTCACATTTTGGAACGTGAACGCCATATTCATCTTGCAACCTCCTTTGAAAATTTGGATGTACTGTGTGAATCGCTGGTAGATTTTGAGAACTTGAGAAGAAACGGTGTTGATCTTACTGAAGATCTTCGCAAGCAAGGTTGGGAAAACTACTTCGACAGGCTTTATGGTCCCATTTACCCTCTTCTTGTCAGAGAATTTTGGAGACATGCTGATGCAGATGACCAGTTCATTGTTTCTTTTGTTCTGGGAGTAAAGATTGTCATCACTGAAGCATCAATTGCTTCCTTGCTAAACATGGAGAAAGCTGGAGGTAAAAGGATTTACAATATTCCTCCAAGGTCAAAGCGCATCACTGAAGTCATCAACCCTACAATCTTCAAACCTAATGTTGAAGGAAACCCCTCTAAGAACAAGGAGCTTCATCAGAACCTCCGAGTTTGGCTGAAGATTATTCTGGGAACAATCCATCATCGTCCAGCCTCCAACTCTTCAGATTACATAAATGCAGATCAGAAATGCATTTTGTACTGCATCCAGAAAGGCGTGAAGATCAACCTCCCTGTTCTCCTCTTCAGATATCTGAGAGATTCAGTCAGAGAAACGAGGTATAATATGAAGCCCAGATCCTACATTCCTCTGGGAAGATTGCTCTCTGATGTCTTCATTGAGCATGGCTTGGTAGATGATCTGGAGAAGACCAGATGTATGGATGATCTGGCAATTGATGTGGGAAAGCCTCTGAATGCCAAAAACCTGAAGAGCATGGGAATCATCAAAGAGATTAGAGTCAAGCCCACTATGGATGTGTCCTGGGAATGTCTAAAAGATCAGAGGAAGATGCCTCATGGCCTGGTCAGATTCTTCAAGGATGAGCCCAGAGACGTTGTTGCCCTCTATCTTCATCGTATGCTGGAAGAAGGTGTTGATGTTTCTGATTTCCGCCTTGAAGACTGTCTGGACTCTGTAGAAGATCTTGTCAGATACAAGAGAGGTGTCTCTGAGAAACAGATAGCTGCTGAGGCAAGGAGAGCAAAGAAAGCCAGACTTGGAGAAACTTCTGGCACCAAAGCTTCAGCACCTCTGAATGCCTCTTCCGGTAAGTTTGTTCCTCCTGTCTCTTCTGAATCTATAATGGCTTCCTCTAACCCTCTCTCCTCTCAACCAATTTTTACTACCTCTGAAATCCCACCCTCAATCACCAGAACCTCCCAACCAACACCAGTTCTAAACATAGCTAGAACTTTCATTCCTCCCTCTCAACCTATACAAACCCACCAAAGCACTTCTTCTTCCTCATCCTCTGAATATGAATCACCCCTTACCTTTCCCCTTCTTCTGACCAAGAGTTATCTAATCAAGAGTCCTCTGACCAAGAACACTCTGACCCTAACTCCCCAACAATAGCTGAAATTTATGCTAAAAATTTCGCTCCACAACCCACAAGACAATCTGAAGTAACCTCACCCCTCCAAACTTCACTTCCACCACAACAAACAACAACCTTACCCTCTGAAACTCAACCATCTGATCCCTTCACCTCTAATATCACTCCTCCAATTATTCCCGCTGTACCTGGACCAGACTCTGACCCATTAGACCTAAATCCACTATATGCTTCATCCCCTAGTCTTCAACCAGACGCAGATTCTGAACTTCAACCAGAAGCAGAATCTGAACCTCAACCTCTAAATCTTAGCCCTTCAAACTCTCCACCTCATTCACCTGAACCTGAACCTGAACTTACCATACCTACCCTTGAGGAGGCCATTATACAGGTTGCAGAAGCTTCAGTCCAGAAGGTCAAGTCTCTGACTAGAAACTCTGAAGTTAGTGATGATCCTAAATCTGTTAGGACACACTGGAACAGAGTCATTAGTTGGATGACCTCTGAGTCTTATAGGCTGAAGAGTATCTCTGAACAAGTCAGAAATGGCTACATCAGAGATGCTGAGGAACGGCTCCAAGAGAGATTGGCCAGAGAAGCTGAGGCCAGAAGATTAGAGGAGGAAAGATTGGCTAAGGAAGCTGAGGAAGAAGCAAGAAGATTAGAAGAAGAAAGGCTGGCAAAGGAAGCAGAACTTCTAAGGATTAAGGAAGCTGAAGCCAAGGCTCAGGCGGATGCAGAAGCCCAAGCTGCTGCTGAAGCTGAAGCTCAGCAGGCTCTGACTCAGGGGGAGTCTTCCTCTGCGATCCCTATGATTCTTCATGCTCTGAAAGAGATCAAGCAAGATCAGAAAGAAATCAAGCAAGATCAGAATGAGCTCCGTGCCAGGATGGACAAGCAAGATGCTTTGAATGAAAACATCCAGAACATGTTTGCCATGTTGCTTCAGAGACTTCCTCAACCTCCAAACCCTTAGGCACTTAGGATTTATTTTGTTTGCTTGCCTAGTGTTTTTGCTTCTGTCTTCTTTAGCTCTGATATTCTCTTGGATCTGATGTTTTGAATGCCTTTGTGCCTTTGTGCTTCTGATTAATGAAATGTTTTTCTCTTTATTATCTTGTTATTTTTTTTATATATCTACCTTTTTGATTCTGACAAAAAGGGGGAGAAATCATTAAATAGCTCTGATGAAAATTGTCTAAAACCTTAAGCACTATGCAACATTTGTAGATATAGCTCTGATAAAAATAGCTCTGATTAAATAACTCTAACATTAAATTTAAGAATTTGCAGAAAGTTTCAGAAATCTTATTACTTGGAAAGCTCTGGTAAGAACTTCTGAACTCCCTAGCACTAACTCAGGGGGAGCTTCTGTCTATCTGATCTTATTTTATTCATGTTTCATCTGCTATTTTAAGTTATTTTGTCATCATCAAAAAGGGGGAGATTGTAAGAACAAAAATTGTTCTACAACAGATTCCTTGATTTTGATGATAACAAAGGATGAAACCAAAAATGGCACCCTAACGAAAAGTTTCTAAGTGTGCAGGGTTCTAAAGAAAGAAGAAATAAATCTGATGATGTCATCAGATGCACAACAAGATCAGATACAAATTATCAAGTATTAGAAGCATCTAAAGTGGAATCTCGTTTCAAGAAGCTCTGACTCTGGACAAAACTGCAAAGTATCAGAACCATCTGAACATGAAGTAAAGTCTAGAAGCTCTGACTTTGAACAAATGCCTTCTGTAAACTCTGAAATTTATCAGCGCTATCTGAACTCTCAAGAAATAACATCAGAAGCCAAATCCCAAGATTCTCAAGATACATGAAGACTCTAATCAGATTTGTTAATCATGATGAAGTAACGTTTAAGCCAAGTTAAAGTTCTGCAAATGGATTTCCTCAAATAGAAAGAGACGTTAATCTCCTCTTCCAAGAGAGAAGATACTACTTGTGGTAAGTAGTCACTTCTAAAAGAAAAAGTCTCCTGCAGAAGCTATTTATGGAATGGCGTAATTACATCTCATTGTCCAGCAGATTTAACTCTACTTCAACTCTATTTCAACACTACTTCAACTCCTATATAAATAGAGAAGAAATCAACTTTCAGTAAGCAAGAAATCAACTAGCCAAAACTATACTGAATTATTTCACGCTCAAGAAAATCATCCTTGCTTTCAAAGAATTTCACTAAGCTTTTGCTTATCAAGTGAAAAATCTGTTCTTAAATTTGTAATACTTGCTTTCTTAGAAGCACTCTAGATTACATATCTTGTATCTAATTTTTATTTGATTTCCTCAAGTGACTCTTTGTAGTCTGTAGACTTGAGAGGACTAAGAGATTTTCTTCTCTCTTAGGGGTTGTTTGTAATCTTTCAAGATTAGTGGATTAAGTCCTTGTTGAAGGCGAAATCACCTTGGCCGGGTGGACTGGAGTAGCTTTGTGTTATAAGCGAACCAGTATAAAATCATTGTGTGATTTTCTTTTTGGAAAAGCGCTTATTTTTCAAACAATTCAAACCCCCCCTTTCTTGTTTTTCTTACCTTCACATGCTTGTAAAGCAGAAGCTCAGAAGAACTCATCCTGATATGGCAGTGAAGATCAAAGAGGAAGTTCAGAAGCAAATTGATACGAGGTTCCTTGTGACTTCTATATATCCTAAATGGGTGGCCAATATTGTGCCTGTGCCTAAGAAAGATGGAAAATTCCGGATGTGTGTGGACTATAGAGACTTGAATAAAGCTAGTCCGAAAGATGATTTCCCTATACCACATATTGATATGTTGGTAGACAATACAACTAAATTCAATGTCTTCTCGTTTATGGACGGATTTTCTGGATATAATCAGATTAAGATGGCACCCGAGGATATGGAGAAGACAACATTCATCACACCTTAGGGAACATTCTATTATCGAGTGATGCCCTTCAGTTTGAAGAACGCCGTAGCCACGTATCAACGAGCTATGACCACTTTGTTTCATGATATGATGCATAAGGAGATTGAGGTGTATGTTGATGATATGATTGCTAAGTCAAGAACGAAAGTTGAACATGTAGAGCACCTGTTGAAGCTTTTTCAGCGTCTGAGGAAGTACAAGCTTCGTCTGAATCCCAACAAGTGTACATATGGAGTCCGTTCTGGCAAGTTATTGGGCTTTATTGTCAGTGAGAAAGGTATTGAGGTTGATCCTGCAAAGGTCAAAGCAATACGAGAGATGCCTACGCCCAAAACTAAGAAGCAAGTCCGAGGTTTTCTTGGCCGCTTGAATTACATCTCCAGATTCATATCCCACATGACTGCCACATGTGCGCCTATATTCAAGCTCCTCCGGAAAGATCAGTCCCATGATTGGACCGAGGATTGCCAGAAAGCTTTCGACAGTATTAAAGAATATCTGTCTGAGCCTCCGATTCTGTCTCCGCCTGTAGAGGGAAGACCTTTGATCATGTATCTGACTGTTCTTGAAGACTCGATGGGTTGTGTCCTTGGTCAGCAAGACGAATCAGGGAAGAAGGAGTATGTTATTTACTACCTGAGTAAGAAGTTCACTGATGGTGAGTCTCGATACTCAATGCTTGAAAAGACATGTTGTGTTTTGGCTTGGGCTGCTAAGCGCTTACGCCAGTATATGATAAATCGTACGACTTGGTTGACATCCAGAATTGATCCAATCAAGTACATCTTCGGGAAGCCTGCTTTAACAGGGAGAATTGCCCGTTGGCAGATGTTGTTATTTGAGTATGATATTGAGTATCGAGTTCAGAAGGTTATTAAAGGTAGTATCTTGGCTGACCATTTGGCACATCAGCCTATCGAAGATTATCAGTCAGTTTAGTATGACTTCCCGGATGAGGAAATTCTGTATTTGAAAGTGAAAGATTACGATGAGCCTACACCTGATGAAGGGCCAGAGCCTGGTTCCATATGAAGTATGGTGTTTGATGGCGCTGTAAATCAGTATGGAAATGGTACTGGGGCCGTGATTATTACTCCTCAGGGCGCGCATATTCCTTTTACAGCAAGGCTAACTTTCAAATGCACGAATAATATGGCTGAGTATGAGGCCTGTATTATGGGATTGGAGGAATGTATTGATCTAAGGATCAAGCATCTTGATGTATATGGTGATTCGGCCCTCCTTGTTAATCAGATTAAGGGTGAATGGGAAACGAATCAGCTTGGCCTCATTCCATACAGAGATTATGCGAGGAGGTTTTCAACGTTCTTTACTGAGGTTGACTTCCGTCATATTTCTCGAGATGAGAATCGGATGGCAGATGCTCTTGCTACACTTGCTTCAATGATTGTGGTCAAGTTGTGGAATGAAGTTCCCAATATCACTGTGATGCGCTTGGATAGACCAGCTCACGTATTTGTAGTAGAAGAAGTGAAAGATGACAAACCATGGTATTATGATATCAAATGTTTCCTTCAGAGCCAGATTTACCCGCCTGGGGCATCTGTAAAAGATAGGAAGACTTTGAGGAGATTGTCAGGCAGTTTCTACCTCAATGGCGAAGTGCTTTACAAAAGAAATTTTGACATGGTTCTGCTCAGATGCGTGGATAGACACGAAGCAGACCTGTTGATGACTGAGGTCCATGAGGGTTCATTTGGTACTCATTCCAATGGACATGCCATGGCTAGAAAGATGGTGAGAGCAGGCAACTATTGGATGACAATGGAGTCTGACTGCTGCAAGTATGTGAAGAAATGCCATAAGTGTCAGATTTACGCGGATAAGATTCATATTCCCCCGACACTTTTGAACGTGATCTCATCACCATGGCCTTTCTCCATGTATGGAATTGACATGATTGGCATGATAGAGCCGAAAGCGTCCAATGGACACAAATTTATTCTCGTAGCAATTGATTACTTCACCAAGTGGGTTGAAGCGGCGTCGTATGCAAATGTGACCAGGCAGGTGGTCGTGAAGTTTATCAAGAATCAACTCATATGCCGATATGGTGTGCCAGATAAGATCATTACTGATAATAGATCTAACTTGAATAACAAGATGATGAAAGAGCTGTGTAGTGAATTCAAGATTGCACATCATAATTCTTCTCCGTACAGATCCAAGATGAATGGGGCTGTTGAAGCTGCTAACAAGAATATCAAGAAAATTATCCAGAAGATGGTTGTTACGTACAAAGATTGGCATGAGATGCTACCATTCGCTTTGCATGGCTATCGTACATCTGTCCGCACTTCGACAGGGGTAACCCCTTTCTCTCTTGTTTATGGCATGGAGGCTGTACTCCCAGTAGAGGTGGAGATCCCATCAATGAGAGTCTTGATGGAGGCCAAGTTGACTGCTGCTGAATGGGTTCAGATTCGTTATGACCAGCTAAACTTGATTGAAGAGAAGAGATTGACTGCCATGTGCCACGGTCAGTTATATCAGCAGAGGATGAAGAAAGCTTTTGATAAGAAGGTCAAGCCTCGTGTGTTCCGAGAAGGTGACCTTGTACCCAAGAAAGTTTTGTCTTTCGCGCCCGATTCCTGGGGCAAGTGGACTCCGAACTATGAGGGTCCGTATGTTGTTAAGAGAGCATTTTCAGGCGGTGCTTTGATACTTACAACTATGGATGGGGAGAATTTCACTCGTCCTGTGAATTCAGATGCAGTCAAGAAATACTTCGCCTAAAAAAATAAAAAACTGAATAGCTCGCTAAGTTGAAAACCCGAAAGGGCGGCTTAGGAAAAAATGAGCGTCTCTGTGGATTGAAAACCCGATAGGGCGGTCCAGGCAAAAGTTAGAGACATGAAAAATGAATATAGGTATCCCGCTAGATTGAGTACCTCATCCTGGGGCAATCTAGGCAAAAATTAGGGATTTGGCAAGTAACTGCATCCCGACAAGACTTTGTTCTACAACTGTCGTCCGTCAGAGATCCTTGCTCATTATCAGCCAAAGCTTCAAATACATCGGATTGAGAATTGGTGGAGAAATGGTCATTATGTTCAATGTAGCCCTTTTCCAATATATATCACCAATTTCAAATTTGTAAAGATCTATGGAGTCTTGCCATTCGCAGACTACCATTCTATCAAATAAATTTGAGCCTTTTATCCAATTATTGGCACTCTTATCTGTTTCTATTCAACAAATGTTTTGCATGTTTTGATTAAGAAAATATCATTGTTTTAAACGATCAAATTTTTTATAATTTGTTTTTAAACAAAGTGAACATTCACAATGACGAAAGGATACTTAGGAGATCCTCAGTGCTCTCCCAAGGGTGGTACGATCCCCAACAGTGTAAGATTTTTGTCCATATTCCTGGCATGACTGTATCTCCTCCCTCCGGAACCCCTTGTGGTTTATCCTAGCAAGTGGATTGCTTGTTGAGAGTCACCTCTCTTCCCTTCAGCAGAGTAGCAATCTTTCTTCCTCAGCAGCTTGGATCTCTTTGGGCAAGAGCGGTATTTGGTGGTTGATCCCGATAAATCCTTTATCTCCTCGGATAGATTCCCCAATAGAGTTGTTGGTGTGGTGGACCTTGTCTGTGATAACTCTCGTCCCCAGCTGGAATGATTGATGATTCATCCCCTGCAGAGTTCTTTGCTTCCTGGTATCTCTGATCCCCAGCGGATTGGATACTCTCCGGTGAACTTGGCTTTCTCTCTTGAGATGTAGTACCGGGTGGTTGATTCCTGGACCTGGTTGTGTTAAATATGTTTGTCTGTCAACATACATCATACATAAACCACGCGCATTCATGCATAATTATAACATTCAGATATTCATGTTGCATTCTTTGCCATATATCGTTGTTTGCTGTCTCCTGCTATTTGGTGATATACTTCCCTGAGCAGAAAGTGTTTATCCTTTCTTCCATATTCCCCACCGGGTTATATCCTCATGGATGTTGATTGTTTTTGTTCCTTCCCAACACATATACTAGGATGGTTTTCCCCATTAAGTTATATCCTCACCGGGACAAGTCTTGATTTGGTGTGCCTATCTAGTTTGATCCTAGATCGGTCTCTTGAGACTCTTTTCTTGTTTCCCCGTGGTAAATGAATAATTGCTCAATAATTAGTAATTATTATCCCCGGCGGAGTCTGTGTTTCTCTACCCTCATACCGGTAGTTGTAAACCCTATTTCTTCCCTTTTTGCAGAGTAACTATTTTTGCTCATCTTTAAATGGTGACAGTTATCTTCATCCAATATTCGGTGATGATATCCCCTCATCTGCTTGGATAACTTCCTTGATTACGCAATTTATCCCCAGCGGGTCATCTCTCGTCTACCTTGTTGTTGTTGGTAACGATTGTTTCTCCCCTGAATTGGTCATCATTATATATCTAGTTTCGATATCCCGATGCCTTTTCTTTTTGGTCGATTTATCCTTTATTAACCCAGTAACCGGTTGTGGATAATCGTCCATGCGAGTATATTATCTATGTTCTGACGGTAATAGATAGTATATCTCATGTACTCTCGGGTCTGAAGCCTTTTGTTCTTCCCCAGTTGAGTAAGATTCGTATCCCCTTTGTGGAGTCGAATATCCATCCTATAATCGAGTTTGCTTTTAGCCCTCTTTTGGATGATGAGTGTTTTGGGAATATTCCCCAATTCACGCCTTGGTTGGTCACCTATTATATGCCCAGTAACCGGTATCCCTGGTGTTCCTTCCTCTCTGCTCCCTATTATGACTTTTTATCCCCTGTGGAGTTAGAATCCCTGAGTTGAAGTATACCTTTTAGGTTTTCCTCAGACGTTTTGAAGTTTTGATATCTCTCACCCTTATACCGGTCTTGGATATTCATCTCTTCCTGAGCATGTTATATCTCTCACCCTCATATCTGGCGTTCAGATCACATGTCTCCTTGAGCTTATTACCCAGTAACCGGTAATACCTCATCCCGTTGCTTCCCCAGGAGTGTCCTTGTGGACATCCCCAGCGAAGTCCCTTAGTGGATTGTTTTCATCCGGATTTTATCCGAAGTATCCGTTGTGGATAGTTTTTTGCTGTATTGGCATATTCCCCAATACATGCATCTTCGAGTCAGCTCGAGTCTTTCCATTGGATCTTTTCCCTTTGGAATTCTGTTCCCCACGCTTTGAGTCGTGACCTGCTTGCGCATTTTTATCCCTTTTCTATCCCCAGGAGAGTCCCCAGGGTCTTGGTCCCATGGAGTGAATTGCTCATATGGATTATCAGTGGCTTCTGATTTCTTTGCTTTTGTGGACACATATATCCACAGAGTGCTACCATTTTTCATACCTAAATTTGCATCATGAGGTCTCTTAGGGACCAAAATTCGTCTCTTTATTATTATTTAAGCCCATTCTACCCCGTCGAGACGAAGATTTTAACCTTCACTTCTCCGGCTGGAATGGCCTTAAATAGGGGCATCTGTAAGACCTCAATTTTGACCCTAAGATCCCTCATGGCATCATAACATTGCATTTTCATTGCCTCAAGGATCTTTAGCATCTTGGTTCCCTTTGCCTTTGGGTGGGACTCCTTGTGATTGGTTTGAGATCACCAAGCATGCTTGAATTATACATCATTGTTTCTCTTACTTTTCTTTACTAACCAAAAGCACAAAAATGTGTCACTAACATCTTTTGTTTGAAGCTTGAGTATCATCCAAGACACTTTGTGGGTTCTATTTAGATGATCAGTCAACACAAGGGAATGGCTTGAGATACTTCCAACAGGTTCAAATGGGGTCTATTCGTCAGTCAAAACGTTAATCTTGAAGGAGCAAACGTTTGTTCATGAGCTGTCATGCTCGCTAGGCGAGCAGAATGGGTCGCTTAGCGAGTCCCAAGAAAAGCCACCAGAATCACCTACGCTCAGAGGAATTTCTTCAACTGTCATGCTCGCTAGGCGAAACCCATGTGTTTAAAAAAAACGAAAGAAAAAACAAACGAAAAACGAAAAAAACAAATTAAATAAATAAATAAAATATAACAGAAAAATGTTGGACTTGGGCCTCTCTCATTTGAGCCCACAGGTCCACAAAAATCAGGTTATAAATTCAGAGTTTCAGTGAAACAAAAGGATATTCTATTCCTATTACCCTGGCTGGGAAAAAGATAGTGAGAGAAGAGCTAACAGAGTTCAGAGCAACCTCCAGAGATTGAAGGGAACTCATCTACAAAGAACCAATTCCATCTCATATAAACCCTCAGATTGCTTTGCAAACCCAACCGGGAAATTCAATTTCATTCGATCTCTCCAGTCAGGTTTGCCTTATTCCCATTACTTTATGCTTTTAATTTGAATGCTCTGAATGTATGAGGTATTATGGGTGAATTTGATACCCTTTTGATGCATGTGTTTGACAAGAGGTTTAGGCCTCCTACCCTTGGTTTCTTTTTGTGAATTTTAATGGCATGATTCATGTGGTTACATTTTGATTCGGGGGCAACTCTTGATTACCCTATCTTGTTTCTCTAACCTGTTTGTTGAGTTTTGTTTTGTGAGGGCTCATATGACTCTTGCAGAGATGGCTTGCCTGGTGTTCCACTTTATTTGTGGGATACCACCTGGAGGTTTATTTCAATTACCTGTACTAACTCACTTTCTTTGATGGTGCTAGCTTGAGAGATCTCTGGGTTTCTTATCTCTTTAATTGTTGTTACTTCGGATCTTTATCCGTACGGTAGATCTCTCGATCCCTTTACTTTTCCCGCATGTTACCGATTCCTTAGGTTTCGTATAGCCTCGTGGCATGTCAATTAAGGTAGCGCGGTTCCTTCATCTAGGACTGCCTTTTTGCATAAGCATCCCTAAAACCCCAAACTCATTGATTTTTCTTCTCCTAAAAACACGTTATCTCCTTCTACTACAGGCGAGTAAGTCTCCAAAGGTCGAGCATCCGGTAGATTGCGTAGTAACGTCGTTCACCCCAAAACACAACCCTTACCCCATAGGTGGTCGAACTACGTTTTGCTCTGATTTTCATCCCAGATGAGATACGTAGGCATAAGACGCGATGTCTTAGCGAGCACACTCCTCTTTAACCCATAGGTAGCCGAGCTACGAAGACTCTGATTCTCAGATTCAGATGAGATACGTATGCAGTGGATGCGACGTCCGTGCGAGTCATTTTCTTTTGACCCTTCTTTTAGTAAGTAGTACATTAGATAAACATACACGATTTTCTCATCCCTTCAATCATGTTTGCACAAATAAATTTTCCAAAAAAAAACAACAACCTTTGCAACAAATGTGAAAAGGGCTCCCTAGGAGTACCTAGGATGCTTTGGGTGCCTAATACCTTTCCATTGCATAACCAACCCCCTTACCCAGATCTCTGACATTTTTACTAGTTTTTGATTCGATAAAACTTTTAGGTTTTTGTTTGCTTTCTAACCATTCCTTTGGATAAATAGAAGTGCGGTGGCGACTCGACTTGTATGATTTACCTTCAGAAACAAATTGAATGAAAAGGGAGAAGTGGTCAGAATCAAAGCATGACTGGTGGCACAAGGTTACAATCAACAAGAAGGCATTGACTACAATGAAACCTTTTCTCCAGTCGCCAGGTTAGAATCCATTCGTTTACTTGTTTCATTCGCGGTAAATCACTCCATCAAATTATATCAGATGGGTGTCAAGAGCGTATTTCTCAATGGTTATATATCAGAAGAAGTGTATGTTCATCAACCCCCAGGTTTTGAAAACTCTAAATGTCCAGAACGTGTTTTTAAACTAAAAAAATCATTATATGGTCTAAAACAAGCTCCTAGAGCTTGGTATGAAAGACTAAACAACTTTCTTCTAGAACATGACTTTATTAGAGGAAAGGTTGACTCTACACTCTTCTGTAAAAACATTAGAAATGATCTCATGATATGTCAGATATATGTTGATGATATAATTTTTGGTTCAGCTAACCCCTCTGTGTGTCAAGAATTCTCTGAGCTAATGCATGCAGAATTTGAAATGAGTTTGATGTAAGAACTAAAGTTCTTTCTGGGAATTCAAATCAATCAAGCTTCAGAAGCTACGTATGTATATCAAAGTAAATACATAAAAGACATTCTGAAGAAATTCGAAATGGCATAATGCAAACCTGCAAAGACACCCATGCATCCAACCTGCAATCTTGAGAAAGAAGAAGTTAGTCAAAAGGTTTGTCAGAAGCTCTATCGTGGTATGATTGGCTCTCTCGTCTATCTGAAGGCTACTCGTCCTGACATACTTTTTAGTGTATGTCTATGTGCCAGATTCCAATCAAATCAAAGGGAATCTCATTTAACAGCTGTTAAAAGAATCCTAAGGTATCTGAAAGGAACTCCTAACCTTTGCCTGATGTATGAGAAAACATCAAAGTATAGGCTATCTGGATATTGTGATGCAGATTATGCAAGGGACAAAATGGAACGTAAAAGCACATCTGGGAATTGTCAGTTCTTAATAAACAATCTCATATCTTGGGCCAGCAAAAGACAGTCAACCATCGCTCTGTCTACTACAGAAGCAGAGTATATATCAGTTTCACTATGCACTACTTAGATGCTCTAGATGAAAAATCAACTAGAAGACATTCAATTTTTTTAGAGTAACGTCCATATCTTCTGTGATAATACTGCTTCCATATGTTTAAGTAAGAACCGTATCTTGCATTCTAGAGCTAAGCACATAGAAATAAAACATCATTTTATTTGAGACTATTTTCAGAAAGGGGTAATATCCTTAAAATGTATTGATATAGACCATCAATGGGCTGATATTTTCACTAAACCCCTCGCTGAAGATAGATTCTCATTTATTCTGAAACATTTAAAAATTGAAATTTGCCCAGAATAAACCAAATGTGCTTCTCTAAAATAGAAAAATAAGGCTCTGAAAGAACATCTGGTATTTGGAGCTGACTCTGATACATCTACCAGTTAAAAGTCATCTGAATCAGAAATCCTCAGGACCCAATCCCTTGGTATTCCTGAAGATCAGATAGATCAACACATGGGGTATCTTGCGTCTGACCTTGGATCTTCTAGACAGCTATCTAGCAGAAATCAAGAGACAAACCTTTGAGATCTCCTCGAGCAGTGTGCTGATTTAGGGATTAGACTTCTATCATGGGTTGTAATCATGTCTCCCCTAAGCGTGTCAACTTGGTTAATGTGCCATTATTAATTTTCTAACTTCTCAACTGCCTCTAATGTTGTCGTTTTGCATGCCATCTATGTGTACTTTATATTCTTCACAATTCACACCTTCATATCCACCCTACTACGTCTTATCATCAGACTCAGAACCTTCTAACCCTCAATCCCGCACACTAGCTCAGCTTCAGGCATGTGCTCTTGCCTCTCAACAACAACCTGAACCAGAAGCTACCACTCCACCACCTGCACAACAAATTCCACCACCATCTGAACAACCACCAAATCCACCACCTGAACAACCCAAACCACCACCCTCTGATACTCCCACCATACCACCCTCTGAAGACATCATCATCCCTACCCCTCAGACTCTAGCTGATACCATCCAAACACCACCATAATCCCCATCCCCCAAGCCTGAACAAGAACATACCTTCCCCACCTTAGAAGAAGAAGCAATCGCTTTATTTGCTGAGTCTTCAGTGGAGAAGATCAAGTATCTATCTGTAAACTCCAGTATCATTGATGATCCCTCTGTAGTGAGGATTCACTAGAACAGAGTGATCAGATGGATGACCTCTGAAGCCTTCAAACTGAAAGGCCTCTCTGAACAAGTCCGCAACGACTTTGTTAGAGACGCTGGAGTAAGGCTACAAGCTCACTTGGTCAGAGAGGTTGAGGAAAAGGCCAGAAGAGAAGAAGAAGAGAAAGCTCACCTGGAAGAAGAGCAACGGGTTAGAGAAGCTGCAGAAAAAGTTGTTGCGGTTGTTGCTAAAGTTGAGGAAAAAGCAAAAGCCGAAGCTGAAGAAGCAGCACACTTAGCTGCGAAAGAAGCTTCAAAGGCTAGCGTTGATGCTCTGACTCAGTGGGAGAAATCTAACTCTGGGTTCGCCCCTCTGGTCCTGAAAACTCTGAAAGAACTGCAGAAGTAGCAATAGATTGTGGGAGAAAGATTTGAACACCAGGACTCCGTCAATAACAATATTCAGAACTTGCTGACTCAACTACTCCAAAGGATGCCTTCGCCTCCAAACCCTTAGGCACTTAGGCTTCTTTTGTTGTTCTCTTCTTATGTTTTCCTTATGTTTTGTGTTATCTTTCTGAATTGCTGCTTACCTGTACCTGTTTTTCTCATATATAGGAACCTTTTTTGCTTTCATTGTGTTATGTCTTTTTGATTCTGACAAAAAGGGGGAGAACTAATACAGCTCTGATGAAAATATATCTAAACCTCTTGCTACACTGCGCATATTAATATCTTAATGACTTATGAGAACTAAAAGTTATGCAGGATAACAACTAAGGTACAAATTAGCTGCCACACAAGGAAAGTCTGGTAAGAACTTCTGAGAAATCCTATGATTCATCTCAAGGGGAGTCCCATCTCATCTGACTCCGAGATATTATTTTTGATTATATCACTGTTTCATCATCACTCTGAATTTTTTTTTGTCATCATCAAAAAGGGGGAGATTGTAAGAACAAATCTAGCATCTAAAATGTATCTCTAAGATTTTGATGATATCAAAGGATGAAACAAAAATGGTACCCTAACATAATGTATCTAAGTGTGCAAGACTCTAATCAAAATAGTCACATAGACATTCATCAGATACAAATACAAGTTCTGAAATAACACTTAGAAGATACGCAAGCAGAAGCTCTGACTCTGATTAACGGAAGCGTTAACTAGACAAGAGACATTAGACACTCTGAAGCGGCAGAACACACTCTAGGATCTGAAGTCTTGCACTCTGATGAAATCAATTAGAAGAAACTCTAAAGACAGTCAGCAACAAGCATCTATCTGAAGATATACTTGCTGAATTGAGACTCTGATGTTCGAACCTTCTGATTCAAAAAACTTAGCTATGAAGAATTTCACTTATGGAAAGAATCTATTTCAGGAAGAAATTTATGGCGTCCCAAAACTGCTTTGGAAAGAACACATAGATTAGTGACATTAATCATCCATCATTGCCAAAGATTCTGACATTCAAACATTCAACGGTCTTTTGATCACTCCTATATAAAGGATGGAACGCCTCACTAAGAAAAAATAAGAAAACACACGAGAATACAACACTACTCTCATATCCACTATTCATTCTCTTCCTCATACGAGTTGCTGCTCTAAAATGTGAATAATTCTATTGCTTTTACCTTGTGTAACTTCTGCTTGCCTAGAAGCACTAAACATTACTGTAATTCTATCTATTTGTTGAAACTTTCCTCATGTGACTTGTGAAGTCTGTAAACTTGAGAGGGCTAAGAGATCTTTATCCTCTTAGACGATATTTTATGTAATCTTTCAAGATTAGTGGATTAAGTCCTTTTTGAAGGAGAAATCACCTTGGCCGGGTGGACTTGAGTAGCTTTGAATTTCAAGCGAACCAGTATAAAATTCAGTGTTGATATTTGTTGTTTTTGCGTGTGTCTCTATTCCAAAAAGTTTTTTATTATCGTTAAAACAATTCAAACACCCCTTTCTTGTTTTTCTCTACCTTCACATGTGTCATGGTCAATTATATCAGCAGAGAATTGAGAAAGAATTTTATAAGAAGGTCAAGCCTCGTGTATTTAGAGAAGGTGACCTCGTGCTCAAGAAGATTCTATCTTTCAAACCTGATGTTAGGGGAAATGCATTCCTAATTATGAAGCCACATATATTGTGAAGAGATCCTTTTCAGACGGTGCTTTGATTCTTACAACTATGGATGGTGAACAGGTCACGCATCCTGTGAATGTCGATGTAGTCAAGAAATACTTCGCCTAAAAAAAGAATAGCTCGCTAAGTTGAAAACCCGAAAGGGCGGCTTAGGAAAAAATGAGCGTCTCGGTGGATTGAAAACCCGAAAGGGCGATCCAGGAAAAAGTTAGAGACATAAAACAGAAAATTTATCCCGGTAGATTGAGTACCCCACCTTGGGGCAATCTAGGAAAAAATTAGGGATTATGGCAAGTAACTACATCCGGTTGTTCCTAATCTTTGAAGCAGTTTTGAGCAGTCATTTGGTTTTGATTCTCAACCAAAAACAAGCACAGTGGATTTTGAAGATGGGTAGGGAGAGTAGTGATCATTGTATTCAATGTAGACATTTTCCATATAAATTACCATTTCTCAAACTTTGTGAAGATCCATGGAGTCTCGCCATTTGCGGACTACCATTCTATTAAATAAAGTTGAAATTTTATCCAATTATTTCTATTCTTTTTTGTTTATGTTATAAAATTAAATTTTTATGATGATAATTTTGAAATAAATCAATGAATAATTATTTTTCTTAAAATAATAAAAACATTAACTTTAAGAATAGTCGATTTCAGCAAGAAATGTCAATAGCAATCTAAGAACGGGTAAGTCTTGAAGTGTGAAGCATTGTTGTCTTCCCCCAAGCAGTTGGTTTAATAACTTTTTCCTCCCCAACAATTCTTCGTTCGATCCCAGCATGGTTAAGAAGTTGCTCCTCGAGCAATCTATTATCCCTGTCTGAGCTGGTGATTCGTCCCTTTTGCAGTTCATCTTCCCCAACTGAGGTGTTCATGTTCTGTATCCCCCAGTTTGTGACTGGATGATTGGATCCTGGATATTCCTGAACCATTATTTGGTCTCCAGATCCCCAATTGCATTTGATTATGTTGCATAACCACGACAATTTCTCCCCTGTGTGAGTCTGATCTGGTTATCTTTGCCTTTGAATTGGTTCATTTTGCAATTTCCAAGAAGAATCTGATGATTATGGAAGAATTTGTTCTTTGGCTTGATTCCAATAGATCACAGCATCCCTAGTGATTTGCTTGATTCCCCATTCATAGTTTTATCTCTTGGATCCCAACGGAGTTCGTCTTTTGGTAGAAGTTCCTCATTCTCGTGTTGACTTGTTTGGATCCTCAGCAGATCCTTCTCTATCCTCGGCATGTTTGGTTGTTTTATCCTTCAGTAGTGCTCTCTTCCCATGCGTTGTTTGCCACGATTCGTTCGAAGCATATTCTCCATGTTTTCCTCATCCATATTTGATATATTCGGAGCTAGATGAGTTATTTTCATCCCTAGCAGATTCTCTAGTTGGTGTTTCCATCTTGTTGAGATTAGCTGAGTGTTTTGTAGTGATGATTCAAATCTTCGTTATTTGTACCCTTTGTGTTATTTTGTCAGCATAATCATAATCACAAACATCCATATTCATGCATATAGCACATCATCAAATATTTCATTGCGCATTTTATGGCATTGATCTTTCTTTTGATCCCCTGCTTCGGTGATATTAGTTCCCCATATAGATTTGGTGTGTCTGTCCTCCTTCAATCATCCCCTTAAGAAGAAAGAGTTTATCCTTTCTCATTCCCCACTGAGTTATTTCCTCGTGGATGATTATTATTTCAGTTTCCTCCCTAGTTTATTATCTAGACGGAACCACTTTCCTTGAGTTATATCCTCATTGGGGTGAATCTTTGATTGACCGTTTCTTTCTAGTTCTTACCTAGATAGATATTTTGACCTCCAATAGTCTATTACCCATTAATTGGTAATATTCTTCTTGATGTTGAGTGTGTTACCTTTACCCATTACCCGATAAAAAGTAATATACTTCCTTTGTTTTCCCAACGGATTTGTTTTCACGTTTCCCCCGTAAGCCTATCCTTGATATGTTCATCCTAACCGGTGACGGATATTCTTCCCTTTTGGTTTTCTACCCAGTAAAAAGGTAGTTGTAATCCCTACTTTTATTCCATAGAGAGTCTATCCTTGATATGTTCACTTTAACCGGTGACAGATTTTCTCTTCTTTGCGGTCTTCTACCCAATGAATGGTAGATATAACTCCTATTTTTTTCCCTCAGAGTTTATCCTTGATATGTTCACTTTAACCAGTGACAGTTTCTCTCTATTTTTGGTTTTCTACCCAGTAACCGGTAGTTGTAAGTCCTACTTTCCCCTACTGAGTTTATCCTTGATATGTTCATCCTAACCGGTGACAGATATTCTCTATTTTTGGTGTTTTACCTAGTAGCCGGTAGTTGCAATTCCTATTTCTCCCCGGCAGTTTATCCTTGATATGTTTACCCTAACTGGTGACAGATATTCTTTCTATTCCCCTAGGTGGTTTATCCTTGATATGTTCATCTTGACCGATGACGAATATTCTTCCTTTGAGTGTATCCTTGATATGTTCACTTTAATCAGTGACAGATACTCTCTCTTTGGTCTTCTTCCCAGTAGCAGGTAGTTGTATATCCTATTTGATCTTCTATCCTCAGTAGTTTATTCTTATCTAGTAACCGGTAATGAATATGCCTCTTTTCCCTCATCAAGTCATCCTTGATATGTTTACCCTAACCGGTAATAGGTGTCCCTATATCGGAGTGTGTTATCTTCTTACCCAGTAATCGGTAGTAGATAATACATCTCTTCTACTCTTGTGTTGATGTTCATTCTTCCCTAGTTGAGTTTGAGTGCATATTTCCCTAGTGAAGTCGTTAATCCCCTGTTTGGTTTGAATATTTCAGCTTTGTTATGATCTATTCTCGCCCTCTGCATATTTTCCTGGTTCCCCAATCGAGTCTTTCCATTGATTTATTTTCATTGACATCCCCTCGCGTCTCCCAACAGTTTTTAAGTCGTAGCCTGACCTACTGTAGTGGGGTTTTCGTTACCTTTAGGTTTATTGACTAAACCAAAAGTCAACATACAATTCGAGTCGCCACCGCACTTTTATTTGTCCAAAGGACAAGCTAAAAAGCGAACAAAAGCCAAGGTAAGAAGTTTTTCAAATAAAAAACTAATAAAAATGTCAGACATCTGGGTAAGGGGGTTGGTTATGAAATGGGAAGGTTTTACGCACCCAAAATATCCTTAGTACTCTAAGGGAACCCTTTTTGAAAATATGTGTTGTAGGTTTGTACTTGTGAAAAGATTTGTACAAAAGATTGAGGGGATGAGAAAAGAATAGATTATATTTACAAATTTTTGTTGTTTGAATGGATGAACCCATTGCCTACGTACCATCACAAAGGAGGATCAAAACCTCGTAGTTCGGGGTAAAAATCTCAAAGATTGGTGAATTGTTTTGACCAAAAGCCTTAAGGTCTTTTGTTATCAAAGGGAGAAAACTCAACCTAAACCAGCAATCCACCATGTGAGGAGGGCTTCGACATGCTAGTGAGGGGTTAACCCTATAATAAGCATGGAAGACTTATAATCCAACCACTAAGGATGAGGTGAGATTTACATCAACCACTATGATAACTCAAACCTATGACTAATGTTTACGAAAAAGTTTTAATAAGGTGGCCATTGGAAACATAAAAACAACTTGAAGTGAGTTATATTTACAAGTTAGATTTATTTACAAAATGAGGAAAAAGTTGGATTAAGATTTATTCACAATGAGTATTTATGAAAAGAGTTTTGAAAAGTTAAAGGCTTAAGGCCTAGGTTTCTAGTTTGAAACAAAGTCAAAGTTTTGAAAATGGTTTTTGGCTTGGTTAGAGCGAGGAGAAGAAGAGAAGGGCTAGTCTTAAAGCCTACAAAGATAAGAGGGGAAAGATAAACCCTTGGAGTTCCTTTTCTTGGAATCATAGAGATGATTCAAGATGCTCCTTTCCTTTGGACTTAACACACAAGCAAGTAATCTAACAATTTGAATTCAAGATCCTAGGATCTCCAATTGGCTTGTTTCTTAACTTGGCTACTCATGACAATGGTCCTCTTTTCACAATCTCAAGATGGGATCCCTATCACACACAAGCAAACATCAAAAAGTTCACAACACAATAAAGGGAATGGACAAAGAATAAGTTTGGAAGAGAAGTCCTTTAAGATCAACTTTGAAATTTAGCATTCTAAAGGCATGAGGCCTAGTTGCTCTTCAACAAATTTAGCATTCTAAAGGCATGAGGCCTAGTTGCTCTTGAACTCCTTAAAGCATAGGTAAGTCCTTTCTCCTTTTGCATTTTGTTCACACAAAACAAACACAAAACAAACACAAGATAGCAATATATTTGTATACAATAATGAGCTCAAATGAGCAAAAGAAAAATGACATAAACATAAAATATGTGCTCAAATGAGAAAAGTGAAAATCAATATGAATAATGAGCAAGAAATAAATGGCATGAAAAGTAAATGGCAAGTAATTAAATGCTCAAATTAAAGTTAGTAATTAGTGAAGTTATGTTAGCTTGTCATAAGACAATGTAGTGCTATGTTAAGCAATCGTAAGTGGACTAATGTAGTAGTCACACCTATCTTAGGCCGGTCAATAAAAATATAGGCAAAAAAACACAAGTTAGAGATCGTGACTAGTAAGCCAAGCTCCATAAACTTGCCATGCCAAAACAAAAGGGGAAGGGCCTTGTGTTGACTTTAGGTTATTTGCTTGACTAAGAAGCAACCTATCTTGGACACAAAATAACTCACTTGATCAGGGATCAAGTTGAGTTTGGTTTGGATCAAAGAAGGTTAAACCTCTCATTTGTCAAGACCAACCATAAGACTTTAACTCATTGTCCATTGATGGAAAGAATGGGATGAAGATGAAAGGGAGGGAAAAAGAAGACATCAATCAATTCCAATTGGTCAAATATGAATCAAATCAACATCAACCAATACCAAACAAAAAAGAAATGAAGATAACAAGTCAACAAGTCAACAATAAGTTTTTGATATTTTTTGAATTAGAATAAAATGCAAATAAAAAATAAACAAATAAGGTCATACCTCAAATTCAATTCAAATCAACTTCAACAAGTCCAATTAAATTCTCATAGGTCCAACATGGTCAAACAAGCTTTGGCTAATTTTCTCACCAATTTTTTAAATCAGAGAGTATTTAAAAATAATTAAAAACACTAAAAAATAACACAATATGAACTAAAATCTCAAATAAATCTCAAATCAAATAATAAATTAATGAGACTATTTTTCATTGACTTATCATGATCCATAGATGCTATGAAAATATTTTTGGATTTTTCAAAAGTCAGAAAGTATTTTAAAATGAATTAAAACTATTAAAAACCAAATAATTCACAAAAAATACTAAATGAAGTAACAAAAATAATTAAAAATCATAATATGAAACTAGATTTTTCAAGAAATTTTTTGGAATGGTCTCATATTTTTCTGACTTCAAATAAATTTTTTATGAATTTTTGAAAATCAAATGAATTAATTGAAAATAAAAGAAAATGAATTAAATGGAAAAAACCACAGCCGCGTGATGCACTTCATTAATTGACGTGGCATCAATGGACTGTCCAGATCTGATGGTGCATCGTGTGCTTAAGTCAAATAACCAACAACATGTATTAAAATAAGTCAGCACGATGGATGCACACGATTAGAACGTGGATACAAGATCCAAAGGCCATCAAGGTGTACACGTGGTGATGGTGGTGGAAACCACCATCTTCTCCGGTGAAACAACAACCTCCGGCCACCAGTTACAGGAAAATGAAATTTAATAAAAATTAAAAACAAAGCCATGGAAATGAAGCTCGTGTGATGGAGATCACCACTGTATCCATGGATCTCCCTCACTCTTCCTATATTGAAAAAAATATGAAGTTGAAGATCATGGTGTTCCAACTGTAAGTGCACAAAATGGAAAATTGAAACCACCATTGGCTTGCCTCAAGTGTGAGGACTTCAAAAAACCACACAAACACAAGAATGGTACATTGAAATGAGAGTTCTAGATCCAAAAAGTTTGAATGTATACCTCTGAATTGAAGCACTTAAGGCCACAAAACCTTCAAGATCTTGACTCCTCTTTGCTCTAGGGATGCAGTGAAAGTGAAAGGCTAAGGAATTAAGCTTTGAAGATCAGCTAATGATGCTGAATTTCAAGCTCGAAAGTGAGAAAAATTTCTGGAAAATTCCTTTGGTATGGTTATGGTTTCAATGCTGCAGCAATTTAGATCTCCAAAAGGTTCATGAATGAATGATAAGGAGCATTTATTTATAGCTAAAGGTCTCAAATGATCACACTTCTCATGTGTGCATGGCAAATTGAAATTGGATGCATGGGCATTTACAGGCGCGTGTGAGGCCCAATGATTGCTGCAAAATCATGTTGAGTTCATATGGAATGGATTTGGACATGTACATGAAATGGAATCAGCTTGCATA
Organism: Lathyrus oleraceus; assembly: GCF_024323335.1. Classification (NCBI taxonomy): domain Eukaryota; kingdom Viridiplantae; phylum Streptophyta; class Magnoliopsida; order Fabales; family Fabaceae; genus Lathyrus; species Lathyrus oleraceus. The sequence goes on from NC_066584.1 coordinate 204,095,569, forward strand.
CCAAGTTATAACATCAAATGCCAAAATGCACATAAATGGAAAGGTCTTCGAAACTCCCAAATGTTAAGTCCAAAAAAGTAATGTGAGTAATGGTTGGAAAGCCCTTGAAATAAGGAACAAAAGTCATGTTGGGCAAAAATTCATATGACATTTGGAAACTGATGAAAACTGGCTGTGAAAATTCAGGTACAAAACATATTTAAGTCACATTTGAAAATTTTCACCAAAAGCAAGCTTAATCAAACCCCTCTGTTTTCATGATGAAAGCTTCAAATATAAAAACCTTAAACCTAAATAGAGCTTTTTCAAGATGGTCAATTTAGACTCAAATTTTGCATCATTTGGATTTTTTATGACAAAGTTACGGGCATTTGAAGTTGGGTACTTTTTCAAATTCAATGAATTAGGTCCAATGTGACCTATAATGTTTTGTATTATCACATGTATTTATTTTAGGATTATTAAATTTTGTCTAACATAACATTTTAAGTAGACATCTTAAGCTTTCCAATTCATTTGGTCTCACCTCAAAATCATACAAATTAAGGAATTTATACCCTTGGTAAGTTGACCCAAAATTAGGGTTTCAGTCAAAATGACCTATAATGTTTTGAAATTAATGATGACCTTCCAAGTTTCAAATGTATTTTCTATGAACATGAAAGGTGTTAATATGGTTCTTAAGAACATTTTTTATCTTGGGTTCATCTTTATTTGAGAAACACATCAAAAGTTATATCTCAGTGGACCTCAGTTTAGTCAGATGACTTGACTGATCAACTTTTCAAGGCCAAACTTCCAATCTTGATGATTAAATGATTGAGGGGCCTCAAATAGGATCCCATATGCATAAAATGATGAATTAAAGAACTTACCTTGATTAAATTTGATCATAGGTTGAGGTTGCTTCATGGGCAAGGCACAGTCAAAGCACAGTTGAATTAGGGTTTCCTTGGGAAACAATCCTCAAGCCCCTTGGATTATCTTGATCAAATTGCAAAATTGAGATACTTGGGAGACATATATGATGATTAGGAGCTTTGTGGACCATTGTCATGCTTTTTATCATCTTCATCTAGCCATTTCGTTGGGCTTAGGAGCCTCCTAGGAACATTGTGGCACATGATGACTTGAGCTTCAAAACAAAAAGAGTTAGTGAAATATTTTTGTGCTTTTGGTTAGTAATAAAAACAAGAAGAGCAATAATATACAATACAAGCATGCTTGGTGGTCTCAAACCACTCACACAAGTTCCAACCCTAGGGTTAAGGAGCCAAACATGCTATGATCCTTGAGGCAATGCACTTGTGCAATAACATGATGCCATGAGGGATCTTAGGGTCAAAATTAGGGTCTTACAGATGCCCCTATTTAAGGTCATTCTAGTCGGAGATATGAAGGTTAAAATCTTCGTCTCGACGAGATAGAATGGGCTTAAATAATAATAAAGAGACGAATTTTGGTCCCTAATAGACCTCATGATGCAAATGCATGTATGCAAAATAAAATATTCATGGTGAATAATTGCCACAAGGGAGAAGAAATCGGGAGAAACTGAAAATCCATAGGAGTAACACACTCACTAGGGAGACAGAGACTCTAGGGGAAATAAGGTAAAAATGCGTGAGCAGGTCACGACTTGAAAACTTGTTGGGAGACACAAAGGGATTCCACGAAAATAAATCGATGGAAAGACTCAAGTTGACGCAAAGATGCATGTATTGAGGAATATGCCAATACATCAAAACTATCCACAAAGGACACATCGGATAAAAATTCGGACTCAGATGAGGATGTCCACAAAGGACTCAGCTGAGGAAGAAAAGACGAGATATTACCGGTTACTGGGTAATAAACTCAAAGAGAGACATGTTATCAAAACACCTGTTACTGGGTGAGAGAAGAACACGCTCAGGGAGAAAAGAATATCTAAGACTGGTATAAGGGTGAAAGATATCAATCATCCAAACATCTGAGGAGGACCCGAAAGGCACATCTCAACTCAGAAAAATATGACTCTGCAGGGGACAAAAAGTCATAATAGGGAGCAGAAGGAAGGAACACCAGGGATACCGGTTACTGGGTATATAATAGGTGACCAACCAGTCGTGAATTGGGAACATCCAAGACACTCATCATCCGAAAGGAGGGCTGAAAAAGCAAACTCGATTTACAGGATGGACATTCGACTCTACAAGGAAATACAAATCTTACTTGACTGAGGAAGAAAAAGACTTCGACCAAAGAGAGCATGAGATATATTATCTATTACCGTCATAACGTAGATAACATAATCGTATGGAAGATTACCCACAACCGGTTACTAGGTTAATAAAGGATAAATTGACCGAAAAGAAAGGACATCGGGATACCGATTACTAGGTATAAAATGATGACCAATCAGAAGGAGAGACAATCATTACCAAACAAGGGTAAATGAAAGATGACTCTCCAGGAATAAATTGCCTGACAAAAGCAATTATCTAAGAGATATATCACCGGCTACTGGGTGGTATACTCAAACACGAAGGAATATCAATACTGGTTATTGGGTAAAGATAACCAACAAAGAGGGGATTACATCTACCGGTTACTGGGTAGAAAACCACATAAATTGGACTTATAACTACCGGTTACTAGGTCGAAGGCCACAAGATTCGCTGGGGAAAAGATGGACAATTACTGGCTACTGAGCAATTGGACAACTAAACCACAGGGAACCTGCAGGGGAATAACAAGAGAGGAATCAATCTAGGAACAAACTAGAAAGACACAATCAAACAAGACTCAACCCAATAAGGATATAACTCAGGGGAGTAATTCCATCCCGATACACAACTAGGGAGGAAACTGAAGCAATAATCATCCACGAGGACATAACTCAGTGGGGAATAAAGAAGGAACGATAGACACTTTCTGCCTATGGGGCTGACTCTATATGGAGAGATCAAACACAAACATCTGCTTGGGGAAGAACATTTCACCAGTAGCAGGAGATAACAAGAAAAGATATATGGCAAAGAATGAAATCATGAATATTTGAATGCTATGATTATGCAAGTATATGCATGATTGGTGTATGATTGATGATGACAAACAGACATATCTAACACAAACAAGTCCAAGAAGCACGAACGGACACCCGACACAAAATCTCAACAAGAAGGGCAAAGCCCACTGGAGAACCCAGCTTGGGAATAACCCGAGCAGGATGAAAATAAATCATCGGGGACATCAAACCCCATCCCAAAGCTACACTGGCTGGGGATTAACGAAAAAAGATAATCAAACAGAGAACTCAACTCTGATGGGGATTATCTCTGGAAGAAGAATAAACATGGGAAGACGTCTACCACAATTGGGGATAAGGAAAGTCAAAACTTCCAACTGCAAGAAATAATACTCTGCACAGGAGGAGCCTTCCATGGGCAAACAATCCTGACATAACGAAGATGCAGAAGATCTGTCGGGGAGTTTCCATCAACTCTCTCGGGGACAGGTGGTTGATAAGATCCGTCGGAGAAGAAACTCTATTGGGGAAGCTTATCAAGGAACGATATGAAACTCCGTGGGGAACAACCACCAACCAGATGCACACCAATCAAAACACTCCCTTCTATCTGCTGGAGAGGAAACTCTGCAAAGGGGGAAAATAGAATTTTGCTCCACTGGGGAAGGAAATAAACACATCTTCAACACCAACTCTCAATGCTAGAAGAAAATCTTCAAACCCGGAGAAGATACCAACATCAAACTCGGATTAGGCAAACCTATTGGGGACTAGCTGCAAATGTTCTTGACGGAACTACTCTGGCTGAGGAAATCAGAAATGAATCCTTCATCAACAAGCGACATGCTGCGGATGAAAAGGGAGACAAGACCTTCATCAATTGCTCTAGGCAACTTCTTGTTGAGGAGATAAATATCGGGAAAGATAGCTCTGCAGGGAACACATGCTTACTCTGCTGAGAACTTCTACTCATATTGGGGAAAGACAAAGTCCTCGTGAGTAGAGTAACATATCAACTTTTATCAATCTATAAGGGATTTTAGGTCAGTCGACACCAGGGATGACATCGATATAATTGATAAAACACAAATGCTAGTGCCTGATATAAAGGGATACACGTCTATAAAAGATCAAGGCAAGAACTGGAACAGAAGGGATCATCCACAGATCAACCATACAACCAATCACGGATTGCTAAAATTCCGCGAGAGAAACAAGCATGTATGCACAATCAAACTATCCGGGAATGCATTGGATGAACATCCACTAATTTTGCTAGGAGAAAGCAATCCAATAAGACAGATCAATCTACTACCATCAAAGAGGACTTCTCATACTAGACCCTCTAGAAAGCTGATGATGTATTATTTTTTCTGTGCTCGCTGGGGAGGCAACCTGAATACTGATGAAGAGGATATAAACATGCCAGAATATGAAAAAATGTCTTACCCTTTGGTGATCATACTATCCTTGGGAGAGCGCTGAGGACATTCCACTTATCCTTTTAGTCATTATGAATGTTCATTCTGTTTAAATCAGTTTATTTATGAAAACTTTATTTTTTTAAAACAATGATATTCATCAATTAACAAACATGCAAACATTTGTTAAACATAAACAAATAAGAGTGCAAAGAATTGGATAAAGGCTCAAATTTATTTAATAGAATGGTAGTCCGCAAATGGCGAGACTCCATAGATCTTTACAAATTTGAAATTGGTAATATACATGGAAAAAGGGCTACATTGAACATAATGACTGTTTCTCCACCAACTCTGAATCCACTGTATTCGAAACTTCAGTTGATGATGACTGAGCGAGAATCGTTGACAGACAACAGTTGTAGAACAAAGTCTTGTCAGGATGCAGTTACTTGCCAAATCCCTAATTTTTGCCTAGATTGCCCCAGGGTGAGGTACTCAATCTAGCGGGACATATATACTCATTTTTTTATGTCTCTAACTTTTTCCTGGACCGCCCTTTCAGGTTTTCAATCCACCGAGACGCTCATTTTTGCCTAAGCCGCCCCTTCGGTTTTCAACTTAACGAGCTATTTTGTTTTTATTTTTAGGCGAAGTATTTCTTGACTGCATCTGAATTCACTGGACGAGTGAAATCCTCCCCATTCATAGTTGTAAGAAACAAAGCACCGCTTGAAAAGGCTCTCTTAACAATGTATGGACCTTCATAGTTTGGGGTCCACATGCCCCTGGAATCGGGCGTGAAAGACAAGACTTTCTTGAGCATTAGATCACCTTCTCGAAACACACGAGCCTTGACCTTCTTATCAAAAGCTTTCTTCATTCTTTGCTGATACAACTGACCATGGCACATGGCTGTTAATCTCTTCTCTTCAATCAAATTAAGTTAGTCATAACGACTCTGAACCCATTCAGCCTCAGTCAACTTAGCTTCCATCAAGACTCTCATTGATGGGATCTCAACCTCTACAGGGAGCACAACCTCCATGTCATATACAAGAGAGAAAGGGGTTGCCCCTGTTGAAGTGCGGACAGATGTACAATAGCCATGCAAAGCAAATGGTAGCATCTCATGCCAATCTTTGTATGTACAACCATCTTCTGAACTATCTTCTTGATGTTCTTGTTAGCAGCTTCAACAACCCCATTCATCTTGGGTGTATAGGGAGAAGAATTATGATGTGCAATCTTAAACTCGCTACACAACTCTTTCATCATCTTATTCTTCAAGTTAGATCCATTATCGGTAATGATCTTATCTGACACACCATATCGACATATGATTTGGTTCTTGATAAATTTCACAACCACCTGCCTGGTCACATTTGCATACGATGCCGCTTCAACCCACTTGGTGAAGTAAATGATGGCTACGAGAATAAAACGGTGACCGTTAGACGCCTTAGGTTCAATCATGCCAATCATGTCAATTCCCCACATGGAGAAAGGCCAGGGTGAGGAAATAACATTAAGAAGTGTCGGGGGAATATGAATCTTATCCGCATAAATCTGACACTTGTGGCATTTCTTCACGAACTTGCAACAGTCAGACTCCATTGTCAGCCAATAGTAGCCTGCTCTCAACATCTTCTTTGCCATAGGATGTCCATTGGAATGAGTACCAAAGGAACCTTCATGGACTTCAGTCATCAACAAGTCTGCTTCGTGTCTATCCACGCATCTGAGCTGAACCATGTCAAAATTCCTCTTGTAAAGCACATCACCATTAAGGTAGAAACTGCCAGATAATCTCCTCAAAGTCTTCTTATCTTTAATAGATGCCCCAGGCGGGTAAGTCTGACTCTGGAGAAAACACTTGATATCATAATACCACGGCTTATCATCTTTCACTTCTTCAACTGCAAACACATGAGCTGGTCTATCCAAGCGCATCACGGTAATATTGGGGACTTCATTCCAATAATTGACAGTAATCATTGAAGCAACCTTAGCAAGAGCATCTTCCATCCGATTCTCATCTCGAGGAATATGATGGAAGTCAACTTTAGTAAAGAAAGTTGAAATCCTCCTCTCATAATCTCTATATGGGATGAGGCCAGGCTGAATCGTCTCCCATTCATCCTTAATCTGATTAACAACAAGGGCCGAATCACCATAAACATCAAGATGTTTGATCCTAGGATCAATACATTCTTCCAAACCCATATTACAAGCCTCAAACTCCGCCATATTATTCGTGCATTTGAAAGTTAGCCTTGCTGTAAAAGGAAAGTGTGTGCCTTGAGGAGTAATAATCATTGCCCCAATACCATTTCCATACTGATTAACAGCACCATAAAACACCATTCCCCATCGGGAACCAGGCTCTGGCCCTTCATCGAGCGTGGGCTCATCACAATCTTTCATCTTCAAATACAGAATCTCCTCATCAGGGAAGTCGTATTACACGGACTGATAATCTTCAACTGGTTGATGCGCCAAATGGTCAACCAAGATACTACCTTTAATAGCTTTTTGAGCTTGATACTCAATATCATACTCAGAAAAAAACATCTACCAACGGGCGATTCTCCTAGTTAAAGCAGGCTTCTCGAAGATATACTTGATTGGATCCATTTTGGATATCAACCAAGTCGTATGATTCAACATATACTGGCGTAAGCGCTTAGCAGCCTAAGCCAAAGCACAACACGTCTTCTCAAGCATTGAGTACCGAGACTCACAGTCAGTAAACTTTTTACTCAAGTAGTATATTGCATACTCTTTCTTTCCAGATTCATCTTGCTGACCAAGGACACAACCCATGGAATCATCAAGCATAATCAAGTACATAATCAATGGTCTCCCTTCAACAGGCCGAGACAGAATCAGAGGCTCAGACAGATACTCTTTGATACTATCAAAGGCCTTTTGGCAATCCTCGATTGAGCGATCACAAATGTTGAACGATGACAACGCCTCTACTCAGTCCACACGAACAGATTCCTTCAATCTCAGTGCTAGCTGCTACGAATGAAGGCTTTGAGTGAGAGAGAGAGATAAACAAAATTGCAACTGCTCTAATGCTTCTACACAAGGGTTCTATTTATAGAACCACTTGTGTGGGCTGCAAGCTAAAAAGCCTACTCAAGTGTATGTGGCCCATATCTTATAATATGCCAAAATCACTTAAGCACGTGGTACCTTACCATATTTCGTATTCTACTTAAGTACACCGTACCTTACGATGTTCTACAATTCACTTAAGGGCACCGTACATTACGGTATTCCTTAGTTACTCTATCTTTTATCAATTTGTCCTTTTGTGTGTGACCCTGTAGGTTTTCGTGGCATTGGAAATTATATTAAATCACGTATTTAACATAATAAACAGTGAGCGGTATCTAGCAACACATCACTGCTACCCAAGACACGAAAATGTCATGTGATCTGACAAATCCTTTTGTGATAATACTTATGTATACAATTACCCTTTTGCCCTTATGTCTATATTGAACACAAGGCATAGACCGTGTCATCCTTGTCCAGTTCAATATTGGGTCCATAGACATTTATCCTGTTACGCAGGATGGGAAAATTCCATCTAGGTCACTCATGTCCCTTAGCATGCTTCGTGGAGTACCCATCAACTGTCTTTATTCTCATCCAGTTACGGACAATGTTTGATCAGCAATAAGGCACTCGACACTACATCTAGGGTCCATAGTGGTTTCATGTCGAAGGGTGGTATACACCATTATCACCATGAGAATAACTTATGACACTTTGCATAACATTCTATATAGTATTCTCATAGCGGGTCAATCCAGTATAAAATTACTCTTAATATTCATACATATGTTTAAGACTTGATAACTCCTTATCCATGATCCATGAGATGTGATCATCAGTCTATCTACATAATAGTCTTAATGCTTTAATGTTATCCCACTTCACAATAAAGCTCGACTATGGATACTTTAAGAATAATGTCCTTATGTTTAATGTGATCTCATGATTAAGTCATACATGATACATTAAACGGACTATCTATTCTACGGACTTTATTAGACAAACATAATAAACAAAAAGCCTTTTATTATTAATAAATAATTCGATACAAGTACCAAAAGTATTGGCCTCTAGGGCTTACACCAACATTATGGTGATCACCATTTTCATGCGAAAAGCAAAAAGGAAAAATAATTTGAGAAAACAAACATTTAACATGCGATTATGCCAACAATGTCTTCACTTCTCCTTTTGGCATGGGAGAAGGGTTTTTAAACAAAATGAACACATTATGTTGGCTTATGGATAACTGTTGGAACATCAACAGCGACCCAATTATTGAAGATTCCTCCAGGTATGACAAAGTTGCCAAGGTCTTCCTCTTCATCTTCTTCAACGATGGCAGCAGCTTCTTGATCTTCAACGGTGTGGATGAAACCTCCACTCTGGAACAACCTAAGATCATTGGAAACACTAGAAGAGTACCCTATACCAGCCTTGGATTTATTATCTTCCAACTTGATCATTTTCCCCTAACCAGTAGTTGCACCATGCTCAAGGGCCAATTTCGCATCATTATAGGAGACAAATGACGAAAGTCCTTTCCTAGAAGGCTCAGCAATAGATAAGGCTTGGAACGAAGTCCCAACCTCATCCTCAGCATCAATGTAGGAAAACGAAGATAAATGGCTGACCAAGAGATCCTTCTCTCCCCTTATCACCACCAACTTTTTGTTCTTTACAAACTTCAACTTTTGGTGCAGGGTGGATGTCACGGCGTCTGCCTCGTGAATCCATGGTCTACCAAGCAAACAACTGTATGACGGATGGATATCCATGACCTGGAAATTGATCTGGAAATTACTAGGTCCAATCTTGATTAGGAGGTCTAATTCACCAATCACAGTTTTACGCGATACTTCAAAAGCTTTCACTACCACTCCACTCAACCTCAGGGGAGGCCCCTGGTATGAAAGTTTGGCAAGAGTGGATTTTGGTAATACATTAAGTGATGACCCTGTGTCAACCAACACATCAGACAGGGCATCGTCTTTACAATTCATAGATATATGTAAATCCAAATTGTGGTCTTTTCCCTCCTCAGGAAGATCATCATCACAGAAGCTCAAATTGTTTTAGGCGGTTATATTGGCAACAATGCTATCAAACTGCTCGATTGTGACATCGTGATCCACGTATGCCATGTCCAACACCCTCTGCAATGCTTTGCGGTCTGGTTCTGAATTCATTAACAAAGATAGGACATATATCTTTGATGGAGTTTGAAGCAACTGATCCACAACATTATACTCACTCCTCTTGATGAGCCTCAGCATCTCATCACCATCCTCGCTCAACATGCCAGACTGGCCAACCAGGATAGGGGTATTATTGGATTTAACAACAACGGGGTCAGCACCCTTCACAACAGGGACAGACGGATTCGAAAAAGAAGTCCCCACGGGACCGGTAGGACTGACAACACCTCCCTCCACAACGTCTTCGTGGGATTTTGGTTGAGCCGAGAAAACACGACCATTACGGGTCACTCCACTAAAGTCAGAAATGCTCACCATAGAGGTTGAGGGCAACGACACCTCCTTCCCATCCTCCAGCATGACTGCATTATAACGGTACAAAACCGCTTTGCCTGATACATACGAGACAGGACCCGCTGGCTTGATCACAAGAGTTGGTGACACTTTCTTTTTGCTGCCATCACACTTGATAACAACAGGATCAGGAATTTTGAATATGGGGCTAATAACATCCACTTCATCCTCATTACGAATCTGAAGTATCTCAATCATCCCTTGATCTCTCATCTCTTGGATGTCCTTTCTCACTTGACGGCATCCTCTTTCATTGATAGTGCACACCTGGAACCTATCATGATCATGCTCATAATGACTGTGTTCACACAATAGCTTATGCATATCTACCAAGGACTGCTTTATGTCATTCACATAAAGGACTTTATACTTGTCGGGGCACCCCTGAACCATATTAACAACTGCCTACCCATGCTCGGGCAATGGGTTCTTCTTCACATTAGGGCCTACGTCCTCAAAGAACAATATCCCACTCCTTACAAGGTCTTGCACCTTGGTCTTCAAAGGAAAACAATTCTCCACGTCATGTCCGGGCGCACCGGAATGATACACACAGTGAAGTTCGGGCTTGTACCACCATTGGGGATTGGCCGACACAACAGGAGGATCTCGTGGAGTTATCAGCTTCCTATCAGTTAAGGAAGGATAAAGTTCAGCATACGTCATCGGAATTGGGTCAAAAGTTACCCTCTTCCTCTCATAGTTGTTGGTGCTGGTGTTGTTATTGTTGCGAGGTTGGTAAGCCTGTTGTTGTTGACGATGTTATTTTTGTGGTTGTTGTTGAACTTCTCTGAAAGCACGTGCTATATGAGCCACCTGGTGTTGGTTAACAGCTGGTCGGATCTCTTTCCTCCTCACAGAGGGCCTTCTTTTGATATGGGAAGAAACAACATGCGTCTCCCCTTCCTTCTGTTGGATAATTGCCATCCAAGGCGCAACGGAATTTAAAAATTTCTCCATTTAGTGATCCTTACGAATGGGCATGATCAGTGATAGAATCTTTACCTCTTGTGGCGATTCAAACCTTTGGTGCAGATCTCTGATAATGATCAAAACCTTTGATATAGATCCACGGGGCGATCACGAACGTTGAACGATGACAACGTCTCTACTCAGTCCACACGAACGGATTCCTTCAATCGCAGTGCTAGCTGTTATGAATGAAGGCTTTGAGTGAGAGAAAGAGGGAAACAAAATTCCAAGTCTCTACTTGAATTTCAGTCTGAGTTGAGTGGAGTGGAGTGGAGTGGAGTGACAATGCTTCTACCCAAGGGGTTCTATTTATAGAACCACTTGTGTGGGCTTCAAGCTAAAAATCCCACTTAAGTGTATTTTGCCCATATCTCATAATATGCCAAAATCACTTAAGTATTTGGTACCTTACCATATTTCGTTTCCACTTAAGTGCACCGTACCTTACGGTGTTACTTAGTTACTCTATTTCTCATCAATCCGTCCTTTGTGTGTGACCATATAGGTTTTCGCGGCGTTGGCAATTATATTAAATCACGCATTTAACATAATAAACAATGAGTGGTATCTAGCAACACATCACTGCTACCCAAGTCACGAAAATGTCATGTGATCTGACAAAACCTCCTGTGATAATAATTATGTGTATAATTACCCCTTTGCCCTTATGTCTATATTGAACACAAGGTATAGACCGTGTCACCCTTGTCCAATTCAATATTGGGCCCATAGACATTTATCCTGTTACGCAGGATTGGCAAATTCCTTCTAGGACACTCATGTCCCTCAGCATGCTTCGTGGAGTACTCATCAACTGTCTTTATGGTCATCCAGTTACGGATAACGTTGGATCAGTAATAAAGCACTCAACTCTACATCTAGGATCCATAGTGGTTTCAGGTCGAAGAGTGGTATACACTATTATCACCATGAGAATAACTTATGACACTTTGCATAACTTTCTATATAGTATTCTCATAGCGGGTCAATCCGGTATAAATATTACTCCTAATATTCATACCTATGTTTAAGACTTGATAACTCTTTATCCATGATCCATGAGAGGTGATCATCAGTCTACAAACATAATAGTCTTAATGCTTTAAAGTTATCCCACTTCACACTAAAGCTCGACTACGGATACTTTAAGAATAGTGCCCTTATGTTTAATGTGTTCTCATGATTAAGTCACACTTAATACATTAAACGGACTATCTATTCTAGGGACTTTATTAATCAACCATAATAAAGAAAATGCCTTTTTATTATTAATAAATAATTCGATACAAGTACCAAAAGTATTGGCCTCTAGGGCTTAGACCAACAATCTCCCACTAGCACTAGAGCCAATCAGGCATACCCCGTATGCCCATTGATCTAGTATGGCCATCATGCTTCTGCTGCGCAAGAGGCTTTGTCAGTGGGTTAGCAACATTGTCAAGTGTAGGTACTTTACATATTTTCACACAACGCCTAAGTATGTGTTTGGATCGTTGGTGAGATCTAGGCTCCTTAGCTTGTGCGATAACACCATTGTTATCATAATAGAGACCAATGGGATCCACAATGCTAGGGACTATGCCAAGTTTATTGATCCAAACAGCTTCCTTTGCTGCACTTAAGGCAGCAATATACTCGGCCTCAGTTGTAGAATCAGCAACTGCATCTTGCGTTGAACTTTTCAAGCTCACAGTGCCACCATTTAAGCAAAACACATAACCAGATTGGAATCATTCATATTAAAGCGTCTCAGCACTTTGTCTATGTACTCTGACTTAGGCCAAGCATTTCATGATCTATCTCTATAGATTCTGATAGGCTGCTTCACCCAGGTCCTTCATAGAAAAGCATTTCCCCAACCAAGACTTTACTTGTTGCAGGGTAGGGATGTCGATTCCAATGAGTAATATGTCATCTACATATAATACCAGGAATACGATCATGCTCCCACTAACCTTCTTGTAGACACAAGGCTCATCTTCGTTCTTGATGAATCCATACAGTTTTACTGTTTCATCAAGGCGAAGGTTCCATGAGTAGGTCACAGGCTCATCTTGATCCATTAGTAATACATCACCTTAATCAGATATCCATATATCTCAGGTAGGTGACATATCCTGCCTGACCTACGCTGGTCTTGTTCTACTTGAGCAGGTTGCTCTTACACAACTACTTGTGTTTCCTGCTCTAATTCCTCCATAGGTGTATCGATGCTTTGTGATTCTTGAATTTCTTCAAGCTCTACTTTCCTCCCACTGGTTCCTTTGGAATTAAAATCCTTTTTTTCTAGGAGAACTCCAGTTCGAGCGACAAACACTTTTCCCTCTGAAGGATTGTAGAAGTAATATCCTCTTGTTTCTTTAGGATACCCCCACAAATAAGCATTGGTAAAATTTGGGCTTAAGCTTAGTTGAAATTTGTCGTTTCACATAAACTTCGCAACCCCAAATCTTCATGTAAGACATATGTGGTCTCTTACCACTCCATATCTCATATGGTGTCTTTTCAACCTTTTGGATGGAACACGGTTAAATGTGTAAGCTGATGTCAATGGTGTATGTCCTCAAAAGGAGTTTGGAAGATTGGTGTGACTCATCATGGATCGGACCATGTCCAACAGGGTTCGATTTCTTCTCTCAGATACACCCTTCCATTGGGATGTTCCAGGAGGAGTAAGTTGGGATAGGATCCCACACTCTTTCAGTTGGTCATCAAACTCTAGGATTAAATACTCATCACTTCGATCTGATCGAAGAGTTTTAATATTCTTACCTAGTTGGTTTTAACTCGTTAGGTTTCACCCTTTTGTATTAATGTTATTAATAGGCATTTCAAGATCAAGGACATATAGTCCATTGTTCATTTGTGCAGTAGCATAGAATATATCATTCAAATAAATTGAGCAACAATTGCTCTTTATTATAAATGAAAACCAAACTTGTCCAAACAAGCAATGGAAATAATATTCATGCTAATTGCAGGTACATAATAACAGTTCTCTAACTGAATTATTAAACCACTAGGTAAAGTCAATACAAAAGTTCCTACGGCTAAAGCAACAAGCTTTGCTCCATAGCCAACTCGTAGGTCGACTTTACCTTTTGCCAAGTCTCTACTCCTTTTTAGTTCCTGCACATTTGTACAAATGTGAGAACTGCATCCAGTATCTAATACTCATGATGCAGAAGTAGATAAATTAATAACAAAACTACCTGAAGTTGAAGTCTCTACTCCATTCTTCTTATCTTCCAGGTACGTTGGGCAGTTCCTCTTCCAGTGTCCGGTCTTACCGCAATGGAAGCAGGTGCCTTCTTTTGCTATGCCTCCACTAGGCTTCAAAACAGCAGTGGGTCTGGGATTGGCAACTTCCTTGCCCTTCCCCTTATCACTCTGCTTAGTGGGCCTTTTGTTCTGTCTCTTTCCATTTCCGATCATCAGAATGGACTTCCCTTTTGACTTCAGATTCTGCTTGGCAGTTCTTAACATGGCGAGCAGTTCAAGAAGAGATTTGTCCATATCAATCATATTGAAATTTAGGACAAATTGACTGAAACTATCTGGCAACGATTGCAAGATCAAATCAGTTGCAAGTTCCTTTTCGAGGGGAAAACCCAATCTCTCAAGGTTCTCCACATACCCAATCATCTTAAGTACATGGGGACCTACAGGGGCTCCCTCAGCTAACTTGCTTTGAAAAAGGGCTTTTGAAACGTCAAACCTCTCATGCCTTGCTTGCTCTTGATAGAGCAACTTCAGGTGTTCAATCATATCGAACGCTGACATGTTCTCATGTTGCTTTTGCAATTTTGAGTTCATGGTAGCCAGCATGAGACAAGCAGTTTCATTGGCATCATCGACATGCTTCTTATAAGCATCTCTTTCTGCCTTAGGTGCAGAACTAGGAGGTTCCTCTTCAGGAACAGGTGTCTCCAAGACATACAACTTTTTATCATGTTTGAGGACAATCCTCAGGTTTCGGTGCCAATCCAGAAAATTTGTCCCAGACAATTTTTCCTTATCAAGGATTGATCGCAGGATGTTGTTAGAGGTGTTTGCTGTCATGGTAATCTACATAAGGATTAATGAAAATATAAGTATCATTGACATATTCAATTAGGCCTTTAATTAAATATGCTCCCACTATTTTACTCAAAACAAATGACCCTCATCATTTGATTCGGAAAATCCCGTTGGAAGATTTTCTAGTGGGTCGAGATCCATATTTCACTTCGTTCTATGTCCGCGTAGGCGGATTACACAAAACTAGGTTATTTAGGTAGGAACTCCTTCCAATTGTATCTCATACAACTCTCGAAAATTTCAGTTGGGTGAATAACTCTGTATTCCAATCCATCATATGGATTATTCCCAACTCTTGCTTCTAAACATATATAATCTTATTATAATTTGTTTAGTTAAGTTTAACCCATTGTTTTAACAGTTGGATATTACAATTATCCCATCGCACCTTACTAATATATAGATCATGCACCTCGCGTAGGCGAAACCTACATTATCCATTACTAGTCTTGATGAGTGTTAAAACTTAGAAAGCATAAACTTAATATTTAATTTGAGGGAATTGCAATTTTTCTGATCTCACCGGCTTGTTTATCATATAAACCGTCTCTCACATGCATCAACATACATTCACATGCATCAACATACATACATACATAATGAATCAGTTATGGCCCCTAGCGCAATTGTTCTCCCAAGCCAATGAGAGAACCTAAGCTAACCTACAACGATCTAAGCTTCTCCAAGCAAGATCTTCAAGGTTGTCCTCCTTTGGCACTGACTTCTTTGCTTTCTTCATATCATTACATTACGTGAAAGAAACTCGTTTTACGTACGATGGAGTGAGATGAGAAAAGAAGTTACATTTGGGAGATAAAGAGAGAGGCACGACACGCAGGTCGTATTTTAAAATCCAAAGCAGAATAAAGGAAAACTAAGGCCATAACCGATCACCACAAGACAATAATAAACACTTTATTATTATTATTATTAATTCCTTTAATTAATTAAAATCAAATTAAATTTCGACGACCGATCACACTACGCAGAGTTAGCCAGGGGTCAAGGGTCAGCGCCCCTTGCGGGGTCGAAGGGGCAGCGCCCCTGCTCGAAAATTTTAATGAACAATTCATTTAAAATTGATGTCGTTTTCGTATCAACACTTGATACTTCAAAGCACTTTTTCTAGCCGAACGGGTGAATTTTTCCTTGCGTTAACCGGTTAACCATATGCGTTAACCGGTTAACACTGTTTGAAAACTTTTAAAAATTCTTTTCTGCCTTGCGTTAACCGGTTAACCAAATGCGTTAACCGGTTAACACTGTTTGAAAAACTCAGAAAATTGAATTTCGTCTTGCGTTAACCGGTTAACCAAAAGCGTTAACCGGTTAACACTGTTTGAAAATCTCAAAAATTTTATTTCGCATTACGCTAACCGGTTAACCATACGCGTTAACCGGTTAACACTGTTCGGAAAAGTGTTTAGAACACACAACTCTTGTGCAATCAAACCCCAATCGCATAACTCTCTGACAACACAACCCTTATGTCGTCACTAACTGTGATGCACCAATTTCAGACCGTCAAACACATCTCGATTGTTATTTCAGTATGATTGATCAACACGTCATTGCTTCACCATACTAATGTCGGATCAAGAAGCAAACGACCATTGATCGCTCAAAGGAAAACAATCATCGAGGGTTTGAATGAACGAAACGAGAACACTATATCATATATAATGTATTTTGCATCAGGATTACATATATCACATATATGTAACTTGATCGATCTCAATTTAACCTTTGATTCATTCTGTCTTTAATCATATTATTACAGAACAAAAACAGTTATCAGATTCATGGTTTCGTAAGTAGCTCTGATACCACTGTTGGATAATTGCCATCCAAGGCGCAGCGGAATTTAAAAATTTCTCCAATTAGTGATCCTTACGAATGGGCATGATCAGTGATAGAATCGTTACCTCTTGTGGCGACTCAAACCTTTGGTGCAGATCTCTGATAATGATCAAAACCTTTGATACAGATCCACTGGGCGATCACGAACGTTGAACGATGACAACGTCTCTACTCAGTCCACACGAACGGATTCCTTCAATCGCAGTGCTAGCTGTTATGAATGAAGGCTTTGAGTGAGAGAAAGAGGGAAACAAAATTCCAAGTCTCTACTTGAATTTCAGTCTGAGTGGAGTGGAGTGGAGTGAAGTGGAGTGACAATGCTTCTACCCAAGGGGTTCTATTTATAGAACCACTTGTGTGGGCTTCAAGCTAAAAATCCCACTTAAGTGTATTTTACCCATATCTCATAATATGCCAAAATCACTTAAGTATTTGGTACCTTACCATATTTCGTTTCCACTTAAGTGCACCGTACCTTACGGTGTTACTTAGTTACTGTATTTCTCATCAATCCGTCCTTTGTGTGTGACCCTATAGGTTTTCGCGGCGTTGGCAATTATATTAAATCACGCATTTAACATAATCAACAATGAGCGGTATCTAGCAACACATCACTGCTACCCAAGTCACGAAAATGTCATGTGATCTGACAAAACCTCCTGTGATAATAATTATGTGTATAATTACCCCTTTGCCCTTATGTCTATATTGAACACAAGGTATAGACCGTGTCACCCTTGTCCAGTTCAATATTGGGCCCATAGACATTTATCCTGTTACGCAGGATTGGCAAATTCCTTCTAGGACACTCATGTCCCTCAGCATGCTTCGTGGAGTACTCATCAACTGTCTTTATGGTCATCCAGTTACGGATAACGTTGGATCAGTAATAAAGCACTCAACTCTACATCTTGGATCCATAGTGGTTTCAGGTTGAAGAGTGGTATACACTATTATCACCATGAAAATAACTTATGACACTTTGCATAACTTTCTATATAGTATTCTCATAGCGGGTCAATCCGGTATAAATATTACTCCTAATATTCATACCTATGTTTAAGACTTGATAACTCTTTATCCATGATCCATGAGAGGTGATCATCAGTCTACAAACATAATAGTCTTAATGCTTTAATGTTACCCCACTTCACACTAAAGCTCGACTACGGATACTTCAAGAATAGTGCCCTTATGTTTAATGTGTTCTCATGATTAAGTCACACTTAATACATTAAACGGACTATCTATTCTAGGGACTTTATTAATCAACCATAATAAAGAAAATGCCTTTTTATTATTAATAAATAATTCGATACAAGTACCAAAAGTATTGGCCTCTAGGGCTTACACCAACACCTTCTTCCTAGCAAATCCTGCACATTTCTTTGCCGAGGAACCGTCATCACGAGACAAACGTCCTTCACGGACCCCTTCTTCTAGCCTCATTCCCACATTCACCATTTCGGTGAGGTCCGAGGGAGCACTAGCAATCATGCGCTCGTAGTAGAAAGAGCTCAAAGCCTTCAGGAAGATATTTGTCATCTCCTTCTCCTCCAAGGGTGGCACTATCTGAGCTGCTAATTCTCGCCACCTCTGGGCGTATTCCTTGAAGGTCTCCTTGTCTTTCTGGGACATTTCCCTCAACTAGTCCCTGTCTGGAGCCATATCCATATTATATTTATACTGCTTTACAAAGGTCTCGCCTAGATCGTTGAAAGTATGGATGCTTGCACTCTCTAGCCCCATATACCACCGTAGCGCATCACCTGTCAGGTTGTCCTGAAAGTAGTGAATCAGCAGTTGATTATTGTCGGTCTGGGTCAACATCTTGCGAGCATACATCACAAGATGGTTGAGTGGACATGTATTTCCCTTGTACTTCTCAAAGTCAGGCACTTTGAATTTAACCATGATTTTAACGTTGGGTACCAAGCACAACTCAGCAGAACTCTTCCTAAAGAGATCCTTACCCCTCAAAGTCTTCAGTTCCTTGCACAGCTCAAGGAATTGATCATTCATCTCATCCATTTTCTCATATACGTTCGGACCCTCGGATGGCTCGGAATGATAAATGGTGTCTTCTACTCGAGGTAAGGTGTGCACAACGGGAGGTGGCACAGACAGGATCGGGCTAGATGTCGGCATACCCTCAAAGTCTTCAGTTCCTTGCACAGCTCAAGGAATTGATCATTCATCTTATCCATTTTCTCATATACGTCCAGACCCTCGGATGGTTCGGAATGATAAATGGTGTCTTCTACTCGAGGTAAGGTGTGCACAATGGGAGGTGGCACAGACAGGATCGGCCTAGATGCCGGCATAGAAGCAAGAGTGGGAGAAAAACCCTCTGGTATGAAATTAGACGACATTCCCCAAGGGAATCCAGCAGGCATATTAGGACCGAAGTGGGCTGTGGCAGCAGACACTGTTGAAGTAGCCACCTTAGAAATGTCTGTCCTCGTGGGAGGAGTTGCAGGAGTTGGTGATGCTTGACTTTGCGCGGCCAGAACTGACTCCATCATGGCAGTCACTCTAGCGATTTCTTCCTTCAGGTCTCTGTTCTCTTGTTCGATGTGTTCCATGATCTTCTGATGATTTGCTCGGGTGTTATACCGGTGTGTCAGCTTGTCTTCAAAATAAATGAAGAGCAAAGAGTTAGACCATTGATCAAGAGCTCGAAACAAAAACTGCTTATGCATATGATGCATGCAATGCTTGTGCATATGATTTGTTTTTTATCAGAGGAACTTTATAACGATCTATTTGCAAATATTTGAAAATATTAAATTTATATGGAATACTCATAGCAATAATATTTGGAAACTTTTTACACCAAAGAAGTAGTACAATTTTGGTAACCAAATACAATACAAGAGAAAAGGAGAATAAACATCCTATGGATCCTTAGAAGAAATCGTCCAAAGCCTTCGAGATTGGAAGATAAGTCACACGAAGCCTCTTCACCTCTCTCTCATAAGCTGCTTCCATGTCGGCCTTCTCCTTGGCGAGCTGATCATACTTCCTCTTCCAAAACCTAGATGAGTGGGGAAGGAGAGAAGTAACCATATCATCAGGCTCATCAATAACATGATGCTCTAGAAACTCTATCATTGCATCCTTATATTTGAGCTGTTGAAGAAGCTCCTCACGCTCACGAACCCAGGCACGTGAACGGTCTTCGTCTCTCAACTCCTCTACTCCTTGATTAGGGAGGGTTGAAGGGCCAACCATAACCATAGAGGTAGGTCTCGGACACTCGTACGGCATGCGGTATTCAAGAGCTCTCTTCCTTACCCAAGAGGTGTAAGGTTCCAAAGCAACACAGTTCTTCGGAACGAGCTCATTCCTCCCTTTTCTATGAACTTTGTGCGAGGCGCGGACCATCCTATCCTTCAAGTATTGGGGATTTTTACCCTCTTAAAAGAATAAGCCTTCCAACAAAACGTTTTTAGGTTTATCCTTTAAAGGGAACCCAAGCTGACGGCGAGCCAAAGCAGAGTTGTAGTTAATTCCACCACATGTACCAAGAAGAGGTGCATTGGAGAACTCACCACAAGAGTCAATAATATGAACGCCATCATAAACACAATTATACCAAGAGATATCGTCATTAGTGAGAGATTTTGGTCCTAAGTGTTGGCAGCAATTTTGGTAAAACAAAGAATGTACACAAGATGTCTTGTGTGATGTCTTAACATAAGATATCCTTTGTACCTGCTGGAGTTCAAGAACATAATCATGCAGGATTGTTTCAGAATGTCATACACAATGTCATGGCATCTGATATGTGTACCTGCTGGAGTTTAAATGGAAAACATGATCATGCAGGATTGTTTCAGGATGTCATACACGATGTCAGGACATCTGATATTTTGTACCTGCTGGAAATTATAAAAGGATTTATGGAATTATGCAGGATTGTTCCAGGATGTCAGACCCGATGTCATGACATCCTATACACAGAACATTCAGTGTGAATGTCCGGTGTTATGTCTGTAATACCCCAAAATTTACCCTTCATTTTTATTGGAAGCATACGCTTTACACCTCATGCATGCATTCATTTTTAGGTCATTTAACATTAGATACATTGCATTTCATCATGTCAATTAGAATTAGATCCAAGAAGCTTTTTTTTTTAAAAAAAATAAAAAATAAAAAATAAATAATAATAAATAAATAAATAAATAAACCCTAAAGTTTCAGTGAAACAAAGCCCACTAAGCTACCAATATTAGGCTATAAATACTAGAGTTTCAGTGAAACAAAGATTGAGGATTATATTCCTATTACCCTGAGGAAAAAGATAGTGAGAGAAGAGCTAACAGAGTTCAGAGCAGCCTCCAAACCCTGAAGAGAACTCAACTGCACAGAATCACCTCTACCTCAAATAAACCCTAAAGATTGTTTTGTAAACCTCACGGGTGCAACTCAATTTCAATCAAGCTCTCCAATTAGGTTTTCCCTATATCCATCATCTTTATGCCTTTAATTTGAATGCTCTAAATGTATGAGGTATTACGGGTGAATTTGATACCCTTTTGATGCATGTCTTTTTGTGAATTTTAATGGCATGATTCATGTGGTTTACATTTTGATTTGGGGGAAACCCTTGATTACCCTTTTTTTTTGTCTCTAACCTGTTTGTTGAGTCTTTGTGAGGGCTCACATGACTTTTGCAGGGATAACTTGCGTGGTTTTCCACTTTATTTGTGGGATACCCCCTGGAGGTTTCATTCCGATTACCTGTACTGACTCACTTTCTTTGATGGTGTTTAGCTTGGAAGGATCCCTGGGTTTCCCATTCCTCTAACTGCTGTTACTTCGGATCTTTATTCGCGTGGTACTTTTACATTTTTCCCGCATTTTACTGCTTTCCTAGCTGGAAGACCTCGATAGGAGGCAATGTTTTTGTGTGTTTTTTTTTACAGGTTCCTTCGTCAAGGACTGCCTTTTTGCATGAGTTCACCAAACCCTAAACCTTCATTGATTTTTCTTCTCCTAAACACACGTTTACTCCTTCTACTACAGGTGAGTAAGTCTCCAAAGGTCGAGCATCCGGTAGATTGCGTAGTAACGTCGTCCGTCCAAAACCCACTCCATAACCCCGTAGTTAGCCGAACTACGGCTTGCTCTGATTCTCATTCCAGATGAGATACATAGGCATAAGACGTGATGTCTTAGCGAGCACACATCCCCCCAACCCATAGGTCAGCCGAGCTACGAAGACTCTGATTCTCATATTCAGATGAGATACGTATGCAGTGGATGCGACATCCGCGCGAGTCATTTTCATTTAACCTTTTTTTTGGTAAACAGCACAAGATAAACTCAAACCCTTTAGACAAGGACTACAAAAGTGGATCCCGTAGAGTACTACAGATGCGTAGGGGTGCTAGTACCTTCCCTTCGCATAACCGACTCCCGAACCCAAGATTTGGTTGCGAGACCCCATCTTGTCCTTTCCTTTTTCAGGTTTACTTCGAGCGTTTCCTTTCCCTCCTTTGGGACGAATAACGCACGGTGGCGACTCTTCTGTCATTTTCTTTCGCCGGTTGTTTTTTCGCGCACTGTATTTTTCAGGTTGCTACAGTTGGCGACTCCACTGGGGACCTAAGAAGTTAACCTCTTGCTGGTCCATCTTCCCTAAGCGAGTCCCTCCTAGCTTGTGTGATTTCTTGTTTATTGGGTGTTCATGCTTTTGTACATTTATTTGCTTACCTGCTTGCATGCATCTGTTGTATCTGTTGGATCTGTTTGTTTGTTTGTTGGGATGGGGTGTTCTATGAGAGATAAGCCCATTACCCAGGCTTGAGTGTACACACAGGTTTTAGAGTGGATAATCATGAGGCTTGCGTGGCGTGTTGCTACGTTAAGTCGTTCGTGAAGAACCACACCCAGACGAGGTTTCTTTTGGATATATTATGTCTTACGGGTGTTCCGTAACGGCAGGATGTTCCCCTAGAAATCGTCGACTCTGGTGACCATTTCCCGAGAACTCAGTCGAGGCCTCTCCTCCGAGACGTGATTATGTTAGCTCTGGTGGGCGCATTCTCGCTGCTCAATCCGAGGATCCCGAGACTGGGAACTTGCTATTAGGATTTCCTATTGAGGGGAGTCAATGGAGGTCTTTTGTCCCGTAATAATACCAAACCTTCAGTGGTAAACGTATTATTCGCGACTGAAGGGCTGAAGCTGACGAACTTCTGTTCTTAGAACCTACCAGTGAGGGGAGGGCTAAATTCAGGAAACCTTAACCTCAGACCAACCCGGTTTTCTAGAGCAGAGATCTGATCTTATATTGTATTCTTCAGTGGGTTTTCTCTTCAGACAGTGCAACCCGACAGATGTTCAAGCAGATACAGCAATCTTGATTTCCATGCCACTGCATTGCATTCACATCATTCTGCATTCATATCATTTAACACATGTTTATCCATTCCCAGGGGTTCATATCTTCTTCTTGATTCTAGTCGGGGTTTTCTTCTTACACTGGTTATCAAATGTGAGACTGGAATCAAAGGGGTAGAATGCCTTTGGGAATTGATAAACATGTGATTGCATTTGCATAGTCATCCGCATGTCTTGCATAACAGGTACCGCCACAGTGTTCTCAGTTGTTTGGTGTTCCATCAGCAGGATAGCTGACTCAGGCATTCACCGATACGGTACCCGAAGGAATCAACAAAGAGCAATGGAAGGTGTACAAGCAGAGCTCGCTGAGATGAGGATCTGCATGACCCAATTCATGGATGTGGTTCAAGGGGTGGCTCAGGGACAGCAAGAGCTCAGACAGATGATGCAGAGGAATCCCGCCGCTACTCAACTAGAGACATTGGATGATCCTCCTGCTGGAGAGGCTAATGGTCCCAATGGACCAGGGCCTATCCCGATCCCACATGTCAACCTTGATCAACAGCTCGTCCATGATGATCAGGCCGATCAATTCCCCCTACTTGAGGAAGACTTTGGCATGGGCCATGGCATGGACCCCATGTTTAGAAGATTAGAGGAGAGGCTGAAAGCTGTGGAAGGACAGAATCCTCTGGGAGTAGATGTTGCTGACTTGGGGCTGGTCCCAGGTGTTAGAGTGCCATCGAAATTCAAATTCCCGGTCTTTGACAAATACAATGGCAGCTCTTGCCCCAAAACTCACGTGCAAGCCTATTTCCGTAAAATGGTTGCATACTCTGATGACGAGAAGCTACTTATGTACTTCTTCCAGGATAGCCTAGCTGGGGCATCCTTGGAATGGTATATGAGGTTGGACAGAGCCCATATCCGCTGCTGGAGGGATTTGGCGGAGGCTTTCGTAAAGCAGTATCAGTATAATGCAGACATGGCTCCAGACAGAACTCAACTTCAGAATCTGTCTCTTAAAAGTAATGAGTGCTTCAGGGAATACGCTCAACGCTGGAGGGAGACAGCTTCCCGTGTTCAACCTCCTATGTTGGAGAAGGAAATGGCTAACATGTTCATGAACACTCTGCCCGAACCTTATTTGGAGCGCCTGGTGGGTTGCAATGCCTCCAACTTTGCTGATGTAGTCTCTACCGGAGAGAGGGTGGAGAATTACCTAAAGACATACAAGACCCAGAGTGGAGGTGGATCTTCATCAGGGGTGAAGAAGTCGTTCATTCAGGAACAGAAGAGGAGAGAAGGGGATGCAAGTGCCTTGTCTTCTTATCAGAACAGGGATAACCGGAGGAATAACTTTCAGAACTATCATCAACAACCATATGTTGCGGCTGTGACCATTCCAGCTGCAAAACCACTACAACAACAATAACCACAACTTCAACCAGCTCAGTACCAACAGCAGCAACAACCGGGTAACAGACCCGCCTATCAACAGAGGCAAAGGATGATGGACCGGCGTTTCGACACCCTTCTGATGTCGTACGCTCAGTTGCTTTCTAGTCTTCAACAACTACAACTTGTGTAATTGCGCACTCTGGCTCCTCCTGTTGGTAGACTTCCGGTGGGTTACGACGCCAACGCTAGGTGTAGCTTCCACTCTGGGGCACCTGGCCATAACATTGAGAACTGCAAAGCTTTTAAGCACGTAGTTCAGGACCTCATAGATTCAAAATTCATCGACCTTGCACCGGCTCCTAATGTCGTCAACAATCCCATGCCGCAGCATGGTAGTGCAAACATTAATATGATGGAAGGAAAAGCCAAGTCCATTAAGGATGTGTTGAAGTTGAAGACTCCATTGTTGGATATCAAAGGATGCTTGCTGAAGGCCGATGTTTTCCCCGGTTGTGGGAAGGTTTGTTTGGATTGTGCCACTCAGAGTGGAGTTTGTTTGAAGATACAGCAGGGTATCCAGGCCTTGCTCGACAAAGGTATCCTCCAGGTTGAAGATTTGTCTGTCCAAGAGTCTGTGGAAGGGGTTGAGGAAGAAGTGTTTGAAGATGCTACTGATGAATTCGCAGATGTTGTTCCTACTGATTATGTGATCCATGATGATGTTGTCGCTGATATTCCAAACATGGCGTTTGATTCTGATGTACTTGCTGAACTTGGTTCCGATGTTTCGGATGTGTGTACTTCAGCACTTCAAACTCATCAGGGGCCGATTACTTTCTCCAGCGCTGGCATCGTTCAGTATGGCCAGATATCAGCAATCAACAAAGAAGATGGGGATAGTGATTACGACATCGACAACTGGGTGCGTCCGAGGATCCCGGGTGAAGTCATCAACAATTGGTCTTCTGAGGAGATTGTCCAAGTCACTTTTCTGAAGGAGTAATTTTTCTTTGTTTATTCATGCATGTCCAAGTCTTACGTTCCGCCCAAAGCGTAATGACTCATTGTAGGGCTCATCTATGTGACACTTTCATTTTTTATCATAAATAAAGGACGTCTTTTTGCATTCAAATATTTTGTTCCCTGTCTTTCTATTTTTGCAGTTTTTTAAAATAAAAAAAATGGCAATGTTTTGTTTAGTTTCCACTTTTTTCTTTCACACTCATAAGCACATACCATCACTCATGCAGATGCACGTCACCGGATCTTGTTGATAACGATTCTGCTATGGCTCGCTTCGACTTTGAAAATCTAATCTTTCAAGCTGAAAAAGAGGGTGATGAAGACTGTGAACTCCCTGAAGAACTTGCCAGGTTCTTAAAACAGGAAGAAAAGGTCATTCAACCGTATCAAGAGCCTACTGAAGTGATTAATCTCGGCACCGAGGACGCGAAGAGAGAAATCAAGATAGGGGCTGCTTTGGGAGATGATGTGAAGAAAGGGCTGATTGAATTGCTGCAAGAATACGTTGACATCTTCGCCTGGTCTTATCAGGACATGCCCGGGCTGGACACAGACATCGTGGTACACCGCTTGCCTCTCAAAGAAGGTTGTCCTCCGGTCAAGCAGAAGCTCAGAAGAACAAGACCAGAGATGGCTGTCAAGATAAAGGAAGAAGTGCAAAAGCAGTTGGATGCAGGGTTTCTAGCAGTCACCAGTTATCCGCCATGGGTTGCAAACATCGTCCCAGTACCTAAGAAGGATGGAAAGGTACGGATGTGTGTCGACTACCGGGATCTGAACAGAGCTAGCCCTAAAGATGATTTCCCATTACCTCACATCGACGTTTTGGTGGATAATACAGCTCAGTTCTCGGTATTCTCCTTCATGGATGGCTTTTCTGGCTATAACCAAATCAAGATGGCACCAGAAGACATGGAAAAGACAACTTTCATAACCCCATGGGGCACCTTCTGCTACAAGGTGATGCCGTTTGGTCTGAAAATTGCCGGAGCAACATATCAACGAGCTATGGTGACTCTGTTCCATGATATGATTCATCATGAAATCGAGGTTTATGTGGACGATATGATTTCCAAATCTCAGACAGAAGAAGAACATTTGGTGAATCTGCAGAAATTGTTTGAACGGTTAAGGAAATTCAAACTGAGACTTAATCCGAACAAGTGCACTTTTGGGGTGAGATCAGGAAAATTGCTGGGTTTTATTGTTAGCGAAAAAGGGATTGAGGTGGATCCTGACAAAGTGAAAGCAATACAGGAAATGCCTGAGCCAAAAACAGAGAAACAAGTTCGTGGTTTCTTAGGGAGGTTGAACTACATTGCAAGGTTCATCTCTCACCTAACAGCCACGTGTGAGCCAATATTCAAATTGTTGAGAAAAGATCAGGCTATCAGGTGGAATGATGATTGTCAAAGGGCTTTCGAGAAGATAAAAGAGTATTTGCAGAATCCTCCTATCCTTATGCCTCCAGTCCCAGGGAGACCGCTGATTATGTACTTGACAGTACTTGACAATTCTATGGGTTGTGTTCTCGGTCAACACGACGAGACAGGTAGGAAAGAACATGCCATCTACTACTTGAGTAAGAAGTTCACGGATTGCGAGTCGAGATACTCAATGCTTGAGAAGACATGTTGTGCACTTGCATGGGCTGCTAAGCGATTGAGACAATACATGCTATCTCACACAACCCTACTGATCTCCTAGATGGATCCAGTCAAATACATATTCGAGAAGCCAGCTCTCACCGGAAGGGTTGCTCGTTGGCAAATGGTACTGACAGAGTACGATATCCAGTATACATCCCAGAAAGCCATCAAAGGGAGTATTCTGTCAGACTATCTTGCTCAGCAGCCGATTGATGATTATGAGCCGATGAAGTTAGATTTTCCAAATGAAGACATCATGTTCCTCAAGATGAAAGACTGTGAGGAGCCAGTTGTTGACGAGAGACCTGATCCAAACGAAAAGTGGACTTTGTTGTTTGATGGGGTTGTCAATGCTAGAGGAAGTGGAATTGGCGCTGTCATCACAACTCCGAAAGGTGCCCGCATGCCTTTCACCGCTCGTCTGACTTTTGAGTGCACAAATAATGAAGCTGAGTACGAGGCCTGTATCTTGGGTATTGAGCAAGCCATTGATATGAGAATCAAGACTCTGGACATCTTCGGAGATTCAGCTCTGGTGATCAATCAAGTGAATGGTGATTGGAATACTCTCCAGCCCACTCTGGTCCCCTACAGAGATTACACGAGAAGACTGTTGACTTTCTTCACAACAGTAAAATTGTATCATATACCTCGTGATGAGAACTAGATGGTAGACGCACTTGCTACTCTATCCTCCATGATCAAGGTAATTCGTTGGAACCATGCTCCCAGGATCGATGTGATGCGCCTTGACAGGGCCGCGTATGTGTTTGCTGCTGAACTGGTAGTTGATGACAAGCCCTGGTATCACGATATCGAGTGATTTCTGAAGAATCAAGAGTACCCTACAGGGGCATCCAACAATGACAGAAAGACTTTGAGAAGATTGGCAGGCAGTTTCTTCTTGAACAAAGACGATGTGCTGTATAAGAGGAACTTCGACATGGTTTTGCTCAGATGCGTGGACAGACACGAGGCGGACATGTTAATGCAGGAAGTTCATGAAGGTTCCTTCGGTACTCATGCCGGCGGACATGCAATGGCTAAGAAATTGTTGAGAGCGGGTTATTATTGGATGACCATGGAATCAGATTGTTTCAAGTATGCTCGGAAGTGTCATAAATGCCAAATTTATGCTGATAAGGTGCATGTACCGCCGAATCCTCTGAATGTGATGTCTTCGCCGTGGCCGTTTGCTATGTGGGGTATTGACATGATTGGAAAGATTGAGCCGACTGCTTCCAATGGGCATCGCTTCATCCTTGTTGCCATCGACTATTTCACCAAGTGGGTCGAAGCAGCGTCGTTCGCGAATGTCACCAGACATGTGGTTGCCCGTTTCATCAAGAAAGAAATCATTTGTCGCTATGGGATTCCCGAAAGAATCATTACTGATAATGGTTCTAATCTCAACAACAAAATGATGAAGGAGTTGTGTCAGAACTTCAACATTCAGCATCACAGTTCTTCCCCTTACCGCCCTAAGATGAACGGCGCTGTTGAGGCGGCAAATAAGAACATAAAGAAGATTGTGCAGAAGATGGTCATCACGTACAGAGATTGGCATGAGATGCTACCCTTCGCCTTGCATGGGTACCGCACTTCAGTACGTACATCGACCGGGGCAACCCCTTACTCCCTTGTGTATGGTATGGAAGCAGTCCTACCTGTCGAAGTGGAGATTCCTTCTCTAAGAGTCCTGTTGGATGTCAAGTTAGACGAAGCCGAATGGATTCAGACAAGGTTCAATGAGTTGAGTCTTATCGAAGAGAAGCGAATGGAAGCCATTTGTCATAGGCAGTTGTATCAGAGTCGGATGAAGAGAGCCTTTGATCAGAAAGTGCGTCCTCGTTGTTTCCAAGTCGGAGATTTAGTGTTGAAAAGGATCCTTCCTCCTCAGACAGATCACAGGGGCAAGTGGACTCCTAACTATGATGGACCGTATATTGTCACCAAGGTTTTTGATGGTGGGGCCTTAATGCTTGCAACTATGGATGGTGAAAACTTCACTTCCCCTGTGAACTCAGACGCAGTTAAAAAATACTTCGCATAAAATAGACCCGCTGGACAGTAAAAAGAATAGTCCAGGCAAAAATGGGCATCCCGATGAACAAAGAAAATGAAAAGGTTCGGGCAAAAAATTAGGGATTAAAATTGAAAAGATCGTACACCCGGTAAGTTTAAAACCTGAAAAGGCAACTTAGGCAAAAATGGGTATCCCGGTGGATTGAAAACCCGAAAAGGGCGATCCAGGCAAAAGTTAGGGATTAAGCGAATGACTGCGTTCTGAGTTAGTTCTGAATCTCATCTTGTGTCAATGACTGGAAACTTTTGAAGGATAGGAAACAGTCCAATCACTCTTTTCAGAAAGCTGATCATCTTGAGGATCTTGAAGATGAGCAAGTCATAGCAGAATTGGAACCCAACAGAAATCCATTTCACATTGCCATTAGATTAATTTCTGTTTTTATCTTTTGTGCGATTACCTCTTTCCAGGGATTGCTTCCTGATGTAAATGTCTATTCAGAGGTCATTCAATCAATAAAATCATGTTATTCAGTATATCTCTGTTTTCATTTTCATTTTACTATTTTGTTTGCAAAAATGACGTCCGAATTTTTGATAAACATTGCATCATGACACATAAGGGCTTTACAGGTACATGCTTAATAAACACTTAAAATTGCTGTAAATTTTAAGTGCTTTGGATCGTCTATTCAGAACAGATACCCTCGGGGCATTTCCTTAAAATCCCCTGCAGATGATCGTGAATATCTTCCCCAGTGAAGTCGCCAACAGACGAATTCAGTGTCTTATCCCTGCAGAGCTGATTAGAGTGTTGGATTCTTCAATCCCCAGCAGGTTCTCACCACTGTACTTCCCCAAGCGTTTGTTTCAGGACATACACTCCCCAGTAGAGTTGACAGTGCCAGACTATATATCCTCAGCGGAGTTGACAGTGCCAGATTGTATCTTCCCAGCAGAAGTGGCTACTCCTTAGAGTTCGAGGCCAGATCGATAATCCCAATGCCAGATCCATGGTTTCTTTCCTTGAAGCAGAACCTCGGTACCGTATCAGTGTTTGCTTCCCCTGCTGAGTTATCTCTCGCAGATCGTGGTTGCCAGAACCACTATCGCTTTCCCCAACAACAAGTTTTCAGTGTCGTTCTCTCCCCAGTCTGAATCTCGGCATTTCGTAATTGCTAGAACATCGTGTGGCGGGTCATTTCCCCACATAATTCTTTGTGCTGTGCATCTCCAGCAGCCTTGCCAGGGTCCAGAAGATGGTGATCATTTCCCCAACAGATCCCCTTGCCTCAGCTTGGCATTCTA